>NC_136482.1:112040678-112065678 GCF_053919585.1 Euprymna scolopes | reverse complement strand
TCACATGAAACCTAGAAAATTGAAACTGTATAACCGTAAGTTAACCCCCTCCACCTAAAAAAAATTAGTGTCGGTATCAACAAGTACCATACCAAATAGTTATGAAGTGTCAAGGAGGATGGAAAGACCAGGGAGAGAAGCACTAATCAGATATCCATTGGATGAGTGCGAAGAAGATTTGAACCTTGGGGAGTCTTATTGCCACTAAAATTCTAGTGAAGGCCAATGATCATTGCCTGTGATAAATCAATGGTAAACGGCTCTGGAGAGTACTGGCAAGGTGCGGAGACTTGTTATCACCTACACCCCAGGGGACCCCACAGGTTGTCTGACAGCTTTGATGGTGGCCTATGTTAAAACTCCAAATAAGGAAGTAAATAATAATAACAAAAACAACAACAACAACAACAACAATACCTAATAATTACATAAACAGTAACAGTAATCCGATTGGAGACAAAAAATTAAAATGCTGTAACATCTCTGATGTTATATATCATTTTTTCGAGCTTTTCGACAGCATGGACAAAATTCAAATTCGCACGATTTTCTTGTTCCAGTTCTAGCTATGCAGAAAAGCTGCAGAGACAACTCGTGATATCAATGATACGTTAACCTAGGAACCACTAACGAATGTGTGACACAACGGTGGTTCAAGAAATTTCGCAATGGTGACGAGAGTCTTGAAGATGAAGATGGTCGCGGCCGGCCGACTGCGGTTGATAACGAACATTGAAAGCCTTAATTGAAGCCGATCCTTGCAAAACTACACAAGAAGTTGTTCTTGAACTAGAGGTCGACCACTCAACAGTTTAAAGCAAATAGGGAAGTCAAAAAAGTTGGATAAATGGGTGCTACATAAATTGAACGATAATCCAAAAAATCGTCGTTTTGAGGTTGTCTTCTACGCTCCTTTTGCGCAACAAAAACGACCCATTTCTCGAGCGGATTGTGACGTGTGATGAAAAGTGGATCCTCAACCGGAAACGTTCGGCACAGTGGTTGGATGCCGGAGAAGCTCCACAACACTTCCCGAAGCCGAAATTACACTAAAAATGGTTACGGTGACTGATTGGTGGTCTGCAGTCGGTCTCATCCATCACAGCTTCTTGAATCCAGGTGAAATGGTTACGGCGAAGAAGTACTACCTACAAACTGACGAAATCCACCAGAAGCTCCAACGTATGTGCCCGAGATTGATCAATATGAAGGGGCCAATTCTCCTCTATGACAACGCTCACCCGCTTGCTGAATCTGAACGAATTGAGCTACGAGACTCTGTCTCATCCACCATATTCACCGGACCTCTCGCCCATCGATTATTACTTTTTCAAGCATCTCGACAACTGTGCGAAAAATGCTTCAAAAGCTGGTATGATGCCGAACCGACCATCAATGACTTCACTGCTTCCAGAACTTCGGATTTTTATGCTAATAGGATAAATAAACTTGTTTCTCATTGCAAAAAGGTGTCGATTTTAATGGTTCTTAGTTCGATTAATAAAGTTAATTATGAAATGATCTTTTGGAATTAAACGTCCAACAACGACATTTTTTGCACCAACCTAATATATTGAGTGTAATTTACCGGTGCAAATAATAGTCCCTATATAAACATGTGTACTGCTGTAAATAATAGTCCCTCTATTTGTTTCATTTTACTTCAGTGGAAGTTCTCAGAAATCAAGGGACCCCTTTCTTGAGGCTAATACTTGATCTCTATGTGAAATACATAGATATTCGAAAAGTTCCCCTTCACCTCTACAAAACTGAGTTAGTAAAGAAGTTGAGAACATAGTTTTACGTTTCTAGTGGTCTCTTGGTATTACTAGATCCCAGGACAAGAATTCATCTAGTCTGGTTGAATATCCAGCTTTGTGCTGTTAGTTGAGGTAACATCACGTAGAGAAAATGTACCATTCCTCGCAAAAGCTAGTAGGAGATAGCCATACCGAGATCTTATTTGGGTAACGAATACAATGTTATTTTGAAGATTTAGTCAAGGTGTATTTGTAGAGAAAAGTATCCTCGTGCAAGGTTGTTCTAACCAACCTCTGGACAGATAGACCTTTGATACTCGAGAACAGTGTCTAGTAGGCATTCAAGTTCTCTCCTCTAACTTGTATAAATTCGTATGCGATATTAAGCAAACGGTAACATGTGTGTCTTTTGGGGTTGGAGTTTTAACACTGTCATGTTTTGACATGCGTACATATGTGAGAATTCTAAGTATGCTTGTTAACAGATGTGCCATGGCTTATACGTGTTAATATATATTCTGTCTATGCATTTATGTGGCGCCTGTAATTTTCGAATGTGAAAGAATATTATAAAGTAAGAAGGGGTGGGTGACGACTGAATCGTCAAGTGATTCAAGTGAAAGCTAAAAAGCAAATGGTTCGAATTAATTACTTTCTTTCTCCAGCACGTTTCGATACGCTCTCTTCGCAACTTTCCAGTAAGTTATTACGGGAACCTGTTAAACTCGAAATATTTTCAACTGATGAAAATCGTTTCAAGTCCCAAAAGTAACCAGTTTATGTCAAAATAGTAAGCCGACGCGATGTTAGAAACTTCTATGAAATAAACAGCAAAAAGCTAGAGACAGACTTCACCAGCTGGTTGTGCGAAAGGACTCCAGAACGTTTACTCAGTTCACTCTCGTACCGTTTTCATTTACGTAAAAAATTAATATATATGTAGTCACACACGCACACACACGCACACACACATATATATATATATATATATGTATATATATATGTATATATATATGTATATATGTGTGTGTGTGTGTGCGTGTGTGTGTGTGTAGTCATCTACAGACATAATGTTTCGCTGTATCATAGCTCTTCAGTATGACTAAACCAGCACCTATCCTAACTCAAGTCGATAATCAGTCGCTCTTCTCATCAGCTCCGTTGACAATGATATCTCACAATACTTTATACAAACATTGGTCGCCACTCCCATTGTGTTTCACGTGTTTTTATTCACACTACATTACGCTAAAGTAGTAGCAGTCGATATCATTATCAACAGTGCTTAACTTGAGAATAGATGATTTATATAGTCGTCCACAGACAGTCTGTATCACAGTTCTTCAGTATGGCTAGATCAGCACATACCTCAAGCCCGGGATCGAACTAACAACCATCGAGTCGGTCACGGGATCGGCGCCGTCGGCAATGCGTTATACAAACATTGACTCCATTTTTATTATTATTATTATTATTATTATTATTATTATTATTATTATTATTATTATTATCATTATTATTATTATTATTATTATACTTTCTTACTTACTTACTTACTTACTTACAAAAAACTTATCTATGAACTATGTCACCAAACAATCATGGCCCGTTATCTCCAGAAATAAACGAAAAGGAGTGAAGTACAAATCAAATGAATTTTTACCTATTAAACATGCGACTATTGCCTGTCGAATATGGAAGCAAGAATAACAAAGAATCTGATTGGCTAATAAGCAAATTTAACACTACGTGTATATAAAAACAAAACGAGAGTACTTACTGTTGATTTCATTAATTATTTTTATATATAATACCTTGAATTAAAGTTTAAAATGCTAAAGTCTAACATCATGCTTCAATTGTGCTCTAAATAAAAACATTCAGTTCGAACGAGTCTGTCATATAAAAAAAACTATTGTTGATTTTATATGCCTGGCCTTACTGCTTATGTAGTGATAATGGCTGGAATTTAAGCTGAAAATGTAAAAGTCAAATATACTGGTGCAATTGTGCTTGAAGCATTATCATTCATTTCGAACGCGTCCCTATCATATCAAAGAATCTACTGTTGATTTTATATGTCAGGCCTTTCGGCTTGTGTGGTAATAAAACTTCTCAAATGCACTTGTGATGTTGGGTTGTGTAAGGTGTTATCTTTGGTCAAAATTGCCTGTTTCTTATTTTGTCAGATTATTACAATTATTGATACTTATCTAAGAACACTGCCAGGCACATAAAGTTTGTTCCTGTGAAATTTCAAACAATCGGCACAGCCATGTTCGAATCTATAGGGAACAAACTCTCTCACACACACACACTCACACACACATACACAGACAAAGTTTTTTTTTATATAATAGTAAGGAAAGAGATAGAGATAGGTGTGTGTGTGTGTGTGTGTGTGTGTGTGTGTGTGTGTGTGTGTGTGTGTGTGTGTGTGTGTGTGTGTGTGTGTGTGTGTGTGTGTGTTTGTTTGTTTTTCTTACAAAATCCTGTAATCTGTTTATTTACTTATTTTGTCTTGCAGAAATCTGGATTGTCGAAGTTAATCAGTGAACAACTTATTATTCTTTCGTCGATGACCGACTGGGTGATGAATATGGTACTGGCATTTATCGTTGCCGCAGCAACAGAAGTGACTAGTAATACGGCTACAGCGACTCTGTTGATGCCAATCATGTCTCAACTAGTAAGATTACTTTGCTCAGCTAACAAAATCACCTTCGTGCAGCGTTTTTTTTTTTGTTTTTTTTTTTCATAGGCATCACCACTAATCAAGGCCCAGAGGCCACTCGATGATAACGGTTAAAGAGCGTACAGTAGTCAATCGGACAATATAGTAATCGTTAGTAATGAAAATTCGGTAAATTTGTTCACTTAAGTGGAACGGCTCATCAAGAACTTGTTTACGTTGGACTTGAAGACAACCATATTGTAGTCAGCTGGAAAGCAAGCAAACGGAAGACAGTTCCACAGGTGTGCAGTTCTAAGAAAGAAGCTTTGTTCATGGAATCTACGTTTAGGTTTAGGCACAGATAAAGAGTGGGATGGGGAATTATTAATAGTGATTTCAACTAGACGAGTGTTTCTTGTGAAGGTTTGGCGAGGGGGGACCATAGATTGAAGCTCAGTCGAGCACTTGCCATGAAAATAACGATAAAACAGAGACAAACTCGCAATTCGTTTCATTTAGAGAGAGAGGGAGAAGGATCCGCTTTATTTTCAACTGATTTACAGTGTGTTCATGTTACGTATTCACTGTGACCGGTTGTTCAAAATGTATTTGTCCAATCTGTATAATTGTTAACATCTACTTTTGTCGCCGGTACAAGATATGTACATACTAACAGCGAGTAAAACCACAACACGGTTGATCTATAAAAAACATATATTGCTTTTATTTAACACCGAAAATTCAGCTTTGGATTATAAATTATTACTGGTGATTTGACGTTTCTGAAAGGCACGTGGTGTGGTGTGGTGTGGTGTGGTGTGGTGTGGTGTGGGTCTATGTGGTTGTTGGGCGATGAACAAATGGTGACGTCTCCTCTCCCTGACTGGGTGACTGACTTTCTATTTGTAACGATTTTATTTATATGAAACTTCTTTTCCTATTGAACTGTTTAATATTTCTTTTGTCTATTATTTTATCCTTTAACCCATATGCTCTCACATATTTCTGGATCAAATTATGTAATCCGTTGAACAATGGTGAAAAATCCTGCATTCTTCACATTGAATCCATTTGTGCGTGTGCAACCCATCAAATGGTTTTACTTTACAGGGTTGCCTGTTAATATCTAACATTCGCACACGCCGTAAACACGTATGTAAACTAGATAGCAAAATAATGGCACTCTGTACTTACGTATTGTTCATCACGATAATATAAAAGTACAGCGACTCATTATTTTTAGTTATGCAAGAAGAATTTATTAACAGGTGTGTCAATATCAATTTTCGGATCAAAATGAAAGTGAAATAATTGTAACGTCAACATTTCACATTATGAAACCCTTTGTCGATTTGTATTTTCTTTCTTTTCTGATGCCTAAAATGTTTTCTTTACAGATGCTAATCTATTGCAGGCACACACAATTCATAACCTAAAATAACAAAAAAGTAACATAAAATGGACAAACAAAAAATTAACATCAGATATCGAGTATAATTCGATATCGGGTTTGTATTACTGTACACATAGATTCGAAAAAGTTGTGAAAAAAATATAACAAATAAATGTTATCAAAGGCAAAATAAGTTACTTTTCTATCTAACTGGATATATTGTTCGTGTTTTTATTCAATGTAACATGTTTATTCAGCTCGAAAAACATAGTGTTTACCGATGTATTGGAAAATTCAATATGGCGCCTCACTTCCTCTTTAACACGGTAAGTTTGGGAAAAGGTGTTATAAATAAAAAAAAAACTAGACAAAATACTATTAAAACCCCGCCGAATATATGTCAACCTATGTCACAGTAACATATTGAGCGAGTTTTAACAGTATTTTATCCAGTTTTTTATTTATAACACCTTTTTCCAAATTTACCGTGTTAAAGAGAGAATCAGACGCCATCTTGAATTTTCCAATACATAGGTAAACACTGTATGGTTTTCGAGCTGAATAAACATGTTACATTGAATAAAAACACGAAAAATATATCCAGTTAGGTAGAAAAGTAACTTATCTTGCCTTTGATAACATTTATTTGTTATATATTTGTTTTTTGATAACTTTTTCGAATCTATGTGTACAGTAATACAAACCCGATATCGAATTATACCCGCAAAATCTAATACTATCGAAATGGAACTTAATTTAAATAAATTTAACCCAAAATATTATTTGACAGACGGTATAGTTGTATCATCCATATTGATGAGTGTTGGTGAGCACGAAACATATATGTCCACGTATATTAAAAAATATTTATCTATTAAAACTAATTATTAAGCTGTGCAAATTGAGTACTTTGATAGTGTTATGGGTTAAGCTGATATAATAATTTTAGGAATAATGGAATTCCTCATCGACTATAAAATAGCTACATTTAACAGTGATCAGTGACAGTTATGGTCCCAGAATCATGACGTGTACTTCTGTAGTATACTTTATTATACACTTTTTATTAACTATACTACTGCATTTAGTTTGATTATTACCCGACTACCAGGCTACGATAATTTATGAATATTAAAAAATATTTATTTATAAAAATTATCATATACATATTGTGTGTGTGTGTGTGTGTGTGTGTGTGTGTGTGTGTGCGTGTGTGTGTGTGTGTGTGTGTGTTACAGAGGAGCAGAAAAACATCGATGCCGGTGGTTTTACATCCAAACAAAGGGAACCAATAGTGGATCACCTATGTAAGACTCTCTTCAGTTTCCCTTTAGATCTGTCTTCCCGAAGATGGTATCTATATCCGGAAGGAAAGATATAAACAGATGCTAAAGAGAGTCCAATATAGGTGAACAACTATAAATACCCTTTGTTTTGATTTGAAACCGACGATACCGATATTGCTTTAATTTTCTGCAACGCAAATATAAATAAATATTACACTCTTATTTTTTGAAATTTTCTTAATAATCAAGCACTCTTCGACTAACTTTATATAGGCATATATATATGTGTGTGTGTGTGTGTGTGTGTGTGTGTGTGTGTGTGTGTAATAATTAATAAAGTTAAATTCTGTAGATTAAAATATAGCAAAATCGTCAGTTATGAATAAACATATATTTGCTCGTCCGCACATAATTTTGATAATTGCATTTCATTTCCTCTGATGATATGTGCCATTATTGAAAATCCATGGATTAAGGAAATAAATATAATTCTTTTCCATATATTCCTTGTCTCAAACAATAAATTCTCAATTTGAATATATTTCTATGTATTTTTTAATCTACAGAATTTAACTTCAATTCCTATGTTACAAGAAAAAGAGCCCTTTTCTTGTAAGTAAAAAAACATTAGATAGACCGATATTCGAACCTTGTAAGCAAGGTTCAAAAATAGATTCAGAAAGGAATTCGCTTTATTCGGTTTCACATAAAATAGTTAGATAGATTGTTGTAAAAGGAATTTTAATTGTTCAATTCTTTTTATGAAAACTGTATTAAAATAAGGTCAGAGAAAATAACGAACAATAGCAAATTAAAAACATATTGAAAAATAATTAAGGTCGAAAAATAGGTTAGTCAGAATTCTTTTTCTGCAAAAATGGTTTGAACATGTGCGAACCACGCATGTTTAGGCCACGTGAGTTTCCACGTGTGTGTGGCACGTTTTGAAGCCATACATGACGTCATAGCAGAAAATGAATTCTCAATATAGTTTGCTAGTTTTAGTGAGATTGGACAGACGGACGGGAAACGGACACACACAGAGAGACGGAGCCAGAGTCGAGTCCAGATCGAATCAGAGGATGGTCCCCCTTTAGAAGCGAAGGTGAAAGTTTTAAACATGTAGAAACAACTTTGAATTCCTGGATGTGATCATCATTTCGACCGTTCGAGCGATAATAAAACAACATCTTAAGAAATGTGTCCTCCTCTCTACAATATATGTAATAAGAAACCACAGACTGTAAAGTGTTATAAATGTCACTTCTCTCCTCCATTTTCCCCTCATCAGCGCCATCTCCCCAATATGAAATCCCCTATGCAACACTTACATTTATACTTTCCTTATTTTTTATATATTGAGCCTTACCCTTTTAGCTAGGATTGTTGTGGAAATATTATCTCACTGTAGTATTTAGTAAGACAATAACTTATTTGATTATCTAATCTGTGATTGAACCTATTTTTGTATGTATATATATATGTGTGTGTGTATATATATATATATATGTATATATATAATAAAATAAAGAAGTGTTTAAAAACTATCCTGATTATATATATATATATATATATATATATATATATAATCAAGGTAGTTTTTTAAACATTTGTTTATTTTAATAATTTCGCGTTGTAATTGGCTTTAAACGCATTTCATACGTATTTTATTTTAACATTAAACACTTCTTTATATATATATATATATATATATATATATATATATATATATATATATATATATATATATATATATATATATATATATATATATATATATACTAGAAAAACGTTGTATCATCCGTTAAGCTCGGGTTGGATTTTTTTATTGGAAAAAGTGAGTTTGCAGTTAATTTCTAATACAAATTAGTCTCTTTCTACTCAATATATCTCCTCCGTCTCTCTACCTCTTTTTCTCTCCATTTCCTGTATCTATGGGCTTAATAGTGTTAATACTCGGGTGGCATTCCTTATTGTTCTTAAGGGACTATACAATTTTTTTCTTTTATGGTTACTTTTACTACCTTTTTTGATAAATACAGAGAGGTATGAAAGCGAGAGTGATATACAGTGCATAAAATAAGAGTATGGACTCAATCAATATAGTGAGAAAAGGTGAAAGTAATTGGCAGAGACGTAGTAATAGAGGGATCACTTGATGAGTAAATCGCAAATTACGACTAATTAAAAAAATTAAATTAGATTTTTTAAATATAACTTAATCTCAGTACCATGAAATTGTTAAAAAAAAAAAAAAACGCAGTAAGAAAACAAACATTAATTAACTCAACTGTAATATGATGCAGAGATTAAAAAATATGAGTAAATTTTCCAGTATTTCAAAAACTCTCAATACATGGAATCCCTGGAGTCTACAGATAAGGAAATTTAGCTCAAAGAAAACTATTATTTGCATTATTCGGACTAATGTTCTCATCTTGAATGTTGTTTACACGACATTTAGGTCGATGTAACCTCCGACCTTCTTCAGGTTTATCTTGTCGAATTAAGAATCTGCCGAACTCGAGAATTTGCACGGAATTTCGAACAGGACACTTTATTTAATACACAGAAGTTGGATGTTCTCGTTCTGTCAGCTATGACTCGATAAACGTCTTAAGAAAATAACTTAGAACTGAAGAACAAAGTACTTTATCCACTACGCCGTGGGTCCACATTGATATGTATTTCATCTATCAAATATGAACATTTTAACTGATATAGCAAACAGACATTATGAACATAATATACCATGAGGAGAGTACAAGGTGCTTTTAATAAGTTTTCAGGCCTTTTTTTTATATGGGCATTTAAAATTGTTGTAGTATCTGGAAAATTCAGTAATTCTTGTGAGATGACTGGCCAATTTTTATGATTTTAGGTTCAAATGAACAGCTACAGCAGGAATTGCAATATATCCTACTAAAGTCTGATTGTCAAAACTGGTGAGTTTAAAAAATGCAATCTTGACATGAAATCACTTTAAAAGAAGGCTACGCTATAAATTTCTATTTTAAACTGCAGCCACACCCACGGTCTGCCAGCGGCCACCTGCCAGCGGCCTCCTGATTGTATCACGGGATCACCACACTCTTCAGCACATTCAGGTACACTTTGGTGTTAACTTTCAAGCCGACTTTGAAAATGTGAAGTGGCACGATGTGACCTTCACTTGAAAACACACAAAAGACCATAATCCTGGCTGGAAACTTTGTTTTCATCACCCTAGGCACGTCCCTGTTATTCGCACCAATCTAAGAATGCATTTTGATGGCGCTGGAAGTGGTCCTGTTAGCATAACTTGCATCGGTAGAGAGCATGAGTTGTACAGCGGCGCATCTCAGATCTAATTCATTGAACATTGTCACTTCCAGACATGGTAGGCTCCTATCACTCTTGGGATTTGTACTCAACTGGCCAACTAGTAGAGGGTCTGCAACAAAAAAGAAAACCGGTTTTAATCAAACGGAAATGGAATCATGTCATCTTTTCTATGATGACAATTTTATCGTTCCACCCTGTACACACACACACACACACACACACAATGTATATATATATATATATATATATATATATATATATATATATATATATATATATATATATATATATATGGCGTCCATAAAAAGTCACTGAAAGGTTTTGAACTTAAATAGATTCGTTATTTTTTATGATATCTTTCTGTAATTTCAACACAATCTGACTAAAATATTAGGAATTTTTTTTTTTTAATGCACAATTCAAACAATCTTTTTAAATGAAAAATGTCTTTTAGATATTGCCCATTTTCAGCTTCGCATGTTTGTGCTCTTCCCAAAACCTTATTCATGACAGATTGCAGAATCTCTTGATTGCGATTTAACTGCCTTATTTCGTTCCTGATGTTTTCCTTCAATTCTTGCAGGGTTTGGGGTTTATTTCGAATTGTGTTTTGACTTAGGCAATCACTTACATGAAAAGGCCGTCGATAAGCTCTTGGAATCAAAACAATTTACTCCTGATTTTGATAAAATAATTTCACAACTTGCATAGGTTGTTCAACGTTATACTTATCCAACATTAATTTCAAAATTTTATCTGAAACAGAAAAAAAATAACCATTAATGGTAAAATGACAAAGATTTTCAACCGTTCAGTGACTTTTTGCACACACTGTGTATACCGAATGATCGGTCGAAAACCATGTGCTTTTGAAAAAAAAACATACTCGTTTTTTCTTTCTTTTTTTTTCAAAAGACTTTTTGTATTTCTACACGTCAACGCATAGGAAATAAATACAGAAAATATATAAACATTTATACCTTTATATATTTTTCACATTGATTTATATATATATATATATATATATATATATATATATATATATATATATATGTTAAGAATATATATATATATGCATATATATATATATAAGTTAAGAATATATATATATATGTGCATATATATATATATAAGTTAAGAATATATATATATGTGCATATATATATATATATAAGTTAAGAATATATATATATATATATATTACACATATATGTACATATATATATACACTACACATACACACATATACACACACATATACATAGACACACACACACACACACACATATATATATATATATATATATATATATATATATATATATATATATATATATATATACTAGCATGGGTGCCCGGCGTTACCCGGGTGTTTGGAGGGGTGTGTCGAGCAAAAAGAAAGTGGTAATAGGAAGGCAGGCTTGACCCCGTACCGCGAAGGAGGAAAAGAACGTGAAAAAATGTGACGTCTTTGCTGTTACGACCACCGCCAAGCCGGAAGTCATATAGGTTAAGGCTAGTCAATCGAAAAGAGGGGATGACTTTCGAAAATATCGGCGAAAAAAGCGACCCTTCCCTGTAGAAAAGTGTCCAGTTGAGGGTGAAGAAATTAATGTTTTTAGCCTATTTTTCGGTATTTTTCGTCTGATGGGTCGAGCTTCAAAATGATATTGATCGTGTGAAAACCTGTCGCTTCTGTCGAAAGTTTTAAGCAGACATGCAAACATACATATATTTATTTATTGATAGCTCAAATTTTCGATCCAAACCGATTAAAAAGCTTGCCCTATCTCCGAATACGCTTTACGTAAAATTTTAAATGTTTGACCAGAAATTGTCTGAGTAATTTGGTAGAGACTACAGAGGTCATTTTTTTTTTTTACTTTGAGCCCTATTATGACCTCTTTACATTTATTGTTTTGGGTTCAAATCAAGTTATTAAGTTAGATCCATGTCCAAGGAACCTATATCTAAGATTTCAATTGTTTATATTAAAAATTGGCGGAGGAGTTTGGTAGAGTTCTCAAAGGACAAATCGTTGAACCTTGATCCCTTAACAGCCGAATTTCTGGCCGAAATCGGATTACAAAGATTTTCCCAAATCTTAGTACCCTGTATATCAAATTTTCAGCCTGTAGACTGAAAATTGAAAGAGTTATTGCGTAGGGAAATGTACACAGACACACAGACACGTTCATTTATATATATATATATATATATATATATATATATATATATATATATATATATATATATATATATATATACTAGCATGGGCGCCCGGTAATTTTTTTTAACTTTGACTCCTATTATGACCCCTTAACATTTATTGCTTTGGGCTCAAATCAAGTGATTAATTTAGATCCATGTCCAAGGAACCTATATCAAACATTTCATGTGTTTAGACCCCAAATTGTCGGAGGAGTTTGGAAGAGTTCTCAAAGGTTAAATCGTTGAACTTTGACCCCTCTTAACAGCCAAATTTCTGGCTGAAAACCGATCACATAGATTTTCCCAAATCTCAGTACCCTGTATGTCAAATTTCGAGTCTGTAGACTGAAAATTGACAGAATTATTACGTAGGAAATGTACATAGACAAACAGACACACAGACATACAGACACGTTCACTTTTATATATATATATATATATATATATATATATATATATGTACACGAGGGGCGTGCAATAAGTAATGCCCCCCTGTCCCACTTCTATTTGTCTGATCTAGCTGAAATTTTGCATGTGCAATAATTTATATCTCTTCGGGTTATGTAGCAAATTACAGCTCTGAACTAATTGTGGTTTCTGTTTTACAGGTGTTTGAACTGAGTCAGGTGTGAAATGGAGCCTGTTGAATGTCGAACAGTGATCCGTTTTTTTTGTATTTGAAAGGATGCACACTACAGAAGACTTTTGATGAAATGAAAGAAACCTATGGTGATAATGCCCCATCATATGACCTTGTAAAACGCTGGCATCGTGAATTCAAACATGGCCGTAAGTCTGTGGAAACAGCTCCCAGACCTGGTCGCCCCCCCCCTTCGGCCATTAATGAGGCATCTGTCCGTCAAGTTGAGGCTGCCATTTTGGAAGATCGGCGCATTACTATTAGTTGAGGGCGGAGAAATTAATGTTTTTAGCCAATTTTTCGATATTTGTCGTCTGAAGGGTCAAGCATCAAAACGATACCGATCTCGTGAAAATCCGTCCCCTCTGTCAAAATTTGTAGGCAGATATACATACATACATACATTTAAACAGGCAGGTGAGATTTATATAATAGACTACTGCTATGGGAAGTAGGTCAGGGGCGTTACTTATTGCACGCCCTCGTATTACGTTACGCATGCATATTCGTTCGACCTTCACCTGCAAATTGCATTTTTTTAATTTTCACACTTTAGCACCGATTTTCCCGGCTAAAACCCAAATATAAAGTTTCGTATGTGTTTGAATACCCTACAGATTTGAAACTTAATATATTAAGTTTCATGTTTGTAGATCAAAAACTGACACAGAATTTGGTAAGCTAATTTTTTTTAAGAAATGTATACGCATACTTAAATATATATTGAAAAAGGTTTGTGTTTACTATAACCTTTTTGCGCAAATATTAGGTAGAATATCTGCATGAATATAATTACATGTAATAGTTAACTAAAGATGATCATCTCATTGGAAAACCGAAAAAAAAAAACTAATAGAGAATTAATTATAATTAAATGAATGTTTAACAGAATATGCAAATTAGCTAGATCTTTAGCAGATGAATGCAATTCCACAACCCATATATAACAAAGTTTTATTTTCTTTTTAAATAAATATAGAAAAGGGTTTTTAATATGAATATCAATACACCAAAAAATTATAGGAGTATAGATAAATATATTGTAACGATTTAATAATGCCATTAGGGAAAACATACAGTACTTCGGGGTAATTGCGACAAGTCCGGGCTAATTTAATGGATGTTCGTGTGCGTGGCTTTTGCCTCTTCCTTAATAAAGCAGCTAATAAAGCTTTGAAGGTTGTTTCTCGCTATTCTTCATCTGTAATCTGATTCCAATATAATGTCCTTTGGACTTTTCTTCTTTTTTTTTCAGGCTATTGATATGAACGTGAACCCCCTTTACCTGATGTTTCCGGCAGCTCTCGCGTGTTCTTTTGCTTTCATGCTGCCCGTGGCCACACCACCCAATGCGATTGCATTTTCTGGCGGACGCCTTAAGGTGTCAGACATGGTAAGAAACGCTAGATATATTATTTTACTGCGACGATAAACCGTGATATGGATATAAGAAAAAAAGACGAGGGTATTTTGTCGTTGTGTAGCACGACTCACGTTAACAAGTAATAATTAAAAAGAATTTATGAACTGTTAAGTTTTGAGACATTTGTGTTGAACAAAGATGGCAGCTTAGTTCAGATCAGTAACCAAGATGGCTGCGTAGTTCAGATCAGTAACCAAGATGGCGGCGAAGAATTAAATGCGGTCCGTGACGTAGCAAATGGCAAACTTGTATTTAGTCGTTACGGCCCCGACCTTGGCATTATCTACTGCCAAGGCCTTATTTGGGGTCCGCAACAACTTAGGCACCAGGGCCAGTAGGGGGAAGTGGGGAAAAATAGGGGTCTTTGCTAGTCCTAGAGTTTCTATCACGCACTATTTGCATAACCGCCTAACATTCTTACCAGGACCTACTTAAAATAACAGCTCCCCAGCTTACACGGATGGCGGGCGACATTCACGCTGAAAAATTTTCAAAACAAATATATACAGGAACAAAACAAAACTTATTTATATACAAAATAAAGTAATTTTTTTTTTTTTTTTTTTTTTTATTAAATGGGGGTGAGATGATGGGGAGGGGGGCAAACTAGAAAACACCCAAAAAATAAAGAAAAAGAAAGCAAATAAACAAAATGCCTATGGGGGCAGGTTAGTAAGGGACCCTCCCTACCTAATAGCTGGTCTGTCGTGTGAAACGCCCACTGTCTTCCGCTCCTCTCCCCCGGGGGGAAGAGGTGAAAGCAAGCAGGACGTTCCCTAGAGGGGAGTGGAGGATCTAAGGGTTTTGTGAAAAAATAATTTTGGGGTCGGGGTAAACAGGGATGGATGGCGTCTTCCAAGATTAAGTGCGTAATGGGCAAAAATAGGCCGGGGACAAAATAAAACAAGTGGACTGGGCATCTTTGGAAGCTCTTCTAGTGCCAATCTAACAAAAATAAAAGACTACGGGAACAGGATAACATGCATACTACCCTAGTCTAGACCCTAATAAAGCATAAGCTATCCACTCTTGGTGGTTACACACCTACCTAGCCTACTCCTACCCATCGTATAAGGTTAACCTTATATTACTTTACATAAGGGGCTGGGTTCCGAGAAAACCAAACCTCAGCACCTTAGGAACAATACCACTAGGGTGGAAACACAAACTCGAACCTAGCTCCTCGTCGGATGCACAAACTAGTGTTGTGCACCCATCTCCTATCAAAGTCTATGTGAGACAATCTCTTCCAATCACATCTGATTTTTATTTTAAGTTGATAAATAAACAACCAGATCCTGATCGGAAAAAGATCGCCCCTCATAGACAATGCCAAGACGTGTATACCACGTCACTAACCGAGCTACCGCTAGGATCGCTAGAAACACCAACCGTTTCTCCCTGTCAAACGGCGGGTCCACATTGTCGACTGCGTATGCTAAATCAAGTGGCACCAACCGCTCGGGGTCGATGCGAGCCGTTACCCCTTCGACATACTCCCAGAGACTCTGCACCCCGCTGCAAAGAAAGAACGCGTGTTCTCTCGTTTCCTCCTCGTCTTCATCATTGCAACGTGGGCACGGGGGATAATAATATTCGCTATCTCTACAATCCCTGGCTAGTCTGCCAAAGAGTGGCAGCGCATCCCGGACTAGCCTCCACGTTATTGAAAATTCAGAATTATTGATGTAACTACTGGCAGGCGCCCAATTCCAAAGCGAGAGAACTTCCCCCCTCGACAGATGTAGCCACTCCACCAGCGGGTCTTTTGCAGTCCCCACCACTAATTCCTCATATAGCCTCCACCTAGGCCGTGCAAGGTCCCTGGACCTCGGCAATGCCCTAAGGGCGGCTCGGCATTCGGTCAGGAAACACCGTTCCCCCGCCGGTCTTTTGCGACCTTCAGCGGCAGGGGCGGATATGAGCCGTGGAAAAGCCTGTTCCACGACTGGTACCCATTGCGTTTCCTCCATCAGTGTCCGACTCAGGAACGCCAATCTTTCTGCATGTTTATGGCTTTGCAGATCAGGCATCCCCAAGCCTCCCTCGCTAAGCTTCTGCGTACAGACCTGTCTACGGACAAACGGCTTTCCTCCCTTCCATAGCAGTTTGAAAAGGAGGCGCTCTAAAGCCTTACAGCAGTCCGCAGGCAGGGGAAGAACAGATAAACGGTAAAGGATCAAAGGAAACACGTACGTAGCACATGCCTCCGCGCGACCCTTTAAGGACAATTTCCTCCCAATCCAAGTCCCAACCGACGACTCGACCTTAGTCTGTACTTCCGACCAATTCTTGTCCAACTGGAGGTCCGGCCCGAACCACACACCGAGGATCTTTACTGGGCCATCAGTCCAGCCGAACGCACCTGGAAGCGAGTTTACCCCAGTCCAGGCGCTCAACCGCAGGCCAACGGACTTGCTGCGGTTGATCACGGCCCCTGTAACAACTTCATACTCAGCGATCGCCTCTATCACCGCTCTAATATCGCTACGGCGCGCAGCGAACACGGTGACGTCATCGGCGTACGCGGACACCCTGGCAAATTTGCCGCCAGGCAGAGCTATGCCGCGCAGGACTGGTCTCGCCGCCTCGTCCCTTAATTTGCGAAGGAAGGGCTCCAACGCCAGGACATACAGCAGAGGCGACAGCGGGCAACCCTGCCGCACCGACCGGGAGACCCCAAAGGGCTCCGACAACCTACCATTTACCTGCACCACTACCGCGGGATCACGATACAGGGCGGAGATCCACTTGCGGAAGTCCGGACCAAAGCCGGCGGTTTCCACAACAGCCCTCAGGAACCCATGGTCCACCCTGTCGAATGCCTTAGACTGATCTAAATTGATCAGCGCGGCTTCAGCGTCGTCTTCTAACCCCTCTATGATCGTGCGAATCAAGTGCAGATTGTTCTGAATTGATCGACCCTTCACAGCGTAGTTCTGATCCGGTTCGACCAAGTCACCGATAACAACCTGCAGTCGGTTCGCAAGAACGCGGGCCAAAATCTTGAAATCTGCATTAAGCAGAGTAATGGGCCTATAATCGTCTAGATTCCCCCCACCATGTTGGTCCCCCTTATTGAGAAGCGTGACCACTCCTTTGGTTACCTGCCTCGGGATTGAATCCTGGGCAAACCAGTGGTTAAACACGCCCGTCAGAAGGGGCACAAACATGGGCGACAGCCTCAAGAACAATTCGTAGGGCAAACCATCAAGCCCCGGAGATTTGTTGTGGCCAACCTGCTTCAACGCAGTAATAACCTCACGCTCCGTAACCATCCCCTCGCAGCTAGCCGCTCGGGCCGCAGTAAGGCGGGGCGAGCCAGCTAAATAGCCGCCAAACTCCTGGCCGCGGAGTCTGGGTAGTTGGGTGAAGCGTTCCTCCAAATGTTGCCGAAACCCATTGCAGATCTCCCGTGCCGACACGAGAGAACGCCCTTCCAGGTTTTTCACCTCCCGAATGTACCCATCCGAGCCACGTCTTAGAGCAACCTTACGCTCAACAGCGTCAACATTCACGGCTTCGTTGGAGACTCTGTTTAACCTAGCCCTAACTACCTGACCTTCATATCGCTCGCTAGCCAAGCGATTGAGGTCCCCCTTAACTAGAGCTAGATCTAGGGAATCCCCCCCTTGCAACCGCCCGGGTCAGTCTATCCTCTAGGTGCTTTTTGGTCCGAGCCCTATCTAGCGCGAGGCGTTGGCTGTATTGGACACAAAAGTGCCTAATGGTGACCTTAAGTTTAACCCACCAGCTACTCCCGGTAACCGCCCCCACTAACTCCCTCTGAATTAGTGTTGTCAGCTGCTCCCGAAAGTCGTTCGACTCCAACAAGGAGACGTTCATCTTCCAGTAACTCGCCAACCTAGGCCTATTACCTAATTTCAAACGGGCCAACACAAGTTTGTGGTTCGAATGACCTAGCCAGTGGAACGTGGGACAAGATAGGAAATCTACGTCGCCCCTTCTAATTAACATCCGATCCAAGTAAGTACTCGGACTGGCGGCCGAACTAGATTGCCACGTCCACATCTCCCTCCCTGGGTGATCCAGACAGAACCTGTCGACTAGATCGCTCGAGGCCATAAAGCCAGACAGGGTGTTGTCACACCTTTCCAACCCACTAGCCCCCCCGACCTTATCTATCTTGGGGTCCAGGATGGCATTCCAGTCCCCCATTAGCACTACCCGCTCCGGACCCGAAGAGAGAAACACCTCCACCCGCCGAAAAAAGGAAACCCTCTCGCTTTGGATATTAGGCGCATAAACTGCCACGATCCGGAACGCGCCGCTTTTAACGGCAACATCGACCACGACCAGCCTCCCATGAGCGTCCGCGTGAACAAGCGTAACCGTCGCAGCCAGAGTGCGACTCACTAGTACAGAAGCCCCCCGGCTATGGAGGCTGCCATATGCTGAGTAAACATGAAAATCGTCTACCAGCACATCGCACTCCCCATCCCCAACAAAGTGGGTTTCTTGTAGGGCAGCTACGTCTACCTCAAGGGCCACGAGATCCCTCAGCATGCGAGCAGCCTTGCTTCGAGATCTCATGCCCCTCGCATTAAAACTAGCTAGGTTCAAGGCCATGTTTCCATAACTAGTAATATTCTTCTACTAAGGGTCTAAAGTCCTCGGGAGTGAGGACGTCGAAGGCCTGACCAAGACTGCCCGTGAGCAGGTCGGACGTAAGCCGTCCGTCTCGAGCCAGGCCCCATAGCAAATGGCAAACTGATTGAATCCAAAATTCGACGATTTTTATAATAATTTTGAGACGTTTTGATTGGTTGTTTAGCACAGCCGTTGGTTATAAAAATGATTGGCGAATCCATTCGTCTCATACCCCCCCCCCATCAAAACACTCTTTTGATGGGATGTCTCCTAGCGGCTTCGGCTGCATGGAGACAGGGTAGTACCAGTCAAGGATTCGTCACTTGACACTCAGCCCAACAGGTGAGGGGCCGGGAACCGGCCCAGCACCTGTTGGACTGAGGTACACCGCCTGGGTAATACCTAGGAGGTCCACCCTCCCAGGCCTTGCCACCGGGCTTTCCGGTGGGGCAAGTTTATTGCTTGCTGCCTGAGGCGCCCCGACCGGGGAATGCCGACGGGGTTACTCAGGCAATTTTTAAAATTGCAGGAGTGCCCCTCCTTTAGGGGAGCCTGCGGGATTCCCACTTTCCGGCCTTGTGCCACATTTTGCTGAGGTGGGCAGCAAATAAATATCTACCCCCCCCCCCATCAAAACACTCTTTTGATGGGATGTCTCCTAGCGGCTTCGGCTGCATGGAGACAGGGTAGTACCAGTCAAGGATTCGTCACTTGACACTCAGCCCAACAGGTGAGGGGCCGGGAACCGGACCAGCACCTGTTGGACTGAGGTACACCGCCTGGGTAATACCTAGGAGGTCCACCCTCCCAGGCCTTGCCACCGGGCTTTCCGGTGGGGCAAGTTTATTGCTTGCTGCCTGAGGCGCCCCGACCGGGGAATGCCGACGGGGTTATTCAGGCAATTTTTAAAATTGCAGGAGTGCCCCTTCTTTAGGGGAGCCTGCGGGGTTCCCACTTTCCGGCCATGTGCCACATTTTGCTGATGTGGGCAGCAAATAAATATCTACCCCCCCCCCATCACAAGTCAAAAAACATTTTACACGCCCCCTTTTTTGATATAATGGAAAAATCCTTTCGGATTCAATTTTGGTTTCACTTGAGAAAAGGAAAGAAAAATAAATAAATAAAAAAAATAAATGAACAAAGAAAAATAAGCCAATAAAATAATTGTTTTTTTTTTCCCCGAAAAGCCTTCTAAATTTAGAGGATATGTGGATTTTTTAAATCTTAAAGATTGTTCCTTGGTTCCTTTTAGGTAACGAAGGAGTTGTTTTGCACGATTAAGGTCTTTAATTGTCGGTTTCGATAAGTTTTGAGATAGCTTTGTTACAGTGTAACATATGTCAGGCCTTGTTGCGGTCATCAAGTAGATGAGGCTTCCTACCATTTCCCTGTATATTCGGTTATCTATGAATTTTGTTTCAGCCCCTATATTTTTATTTATGTCCATTTTGACGGGAGTTGAACGCGGCTTACAATCTTGCATTCCGAACTTGAGCAGAATTTTCTCAATGTATCGTGATTGGTTCATAGTTATAGTTTCATTTTCACAGGTAAATTTTATACCGAGGAACCGTAACAGTCGTCCAAGGTCGGCCATTTTAAATTTTTTATTTAATTCATTTTTAACATCTCTTAAAGTGTTTTCACAGTTTGAGGCGAGTAATATATTGTCAACCCAAAAAACCAAAATCAACAATTTATTATTATTTTTGGTATACATGCACGCGTCTGCGGGACATTGTTTGAATTCCTGTGCTATTAAATAATTATGGAGTGTTAAATTCCAATTGTGTGCACTTTGTTTTAGTCCATATAACGATTTATTTAATTTCCACACCCAATTTTTATTTTTCATTTTAAATCCCTCTGGAGGGTAAATGTAGATTTCACAGTCAATCGGGGCATTTAAATAAGCATTTTTTACATCCATTTGATGTATTTTTAAATCGTATTGCGTGGAAAGTTGTAATAAAATTCTAATTGTCGTTAAATTTGTCGTTGGTGAAAATGTCGCAGAATATTCCACTCCAGGAATTTGTGAGAAACCCTTCGCTACAAATCTTGCTTTAAAAGTTTCACTACCAGAAGCTGTGATTTTTTTTTTTTTGGGGGGGGGGGAAAAAACCCAGCGGGAAGAAATTATATTTTTATCTGTTGGTTTTGCCACTATTTCGTATGTGTTATTTTCAGATAAAGCTTTCAATTCGGATACCATAGCTTGTTCCCATTCTTGGTGGTTTTGTGAATTAATCGCTTCATTATAACTTTCCGGTGCGCTGTTCAACGAATAACAGTAATCCACGGCGTAATCTTGTATCTTTTCAATTTGTAAGAAGTCTGGCCTTTTTCGCTCCCTTATTGGGTATCGACGTGTCTGGTTACTGTTTTCGTCAGACGTACTGTAATTGTCGTCGTTATTAATATTTTCATTGTGATCAATTAAGATGCTAGGCAATATTTCACGTTTTTCATTCACTGGATCGCCATTTTTAAAATTTAATGTATCATTGAATTTTACACATCTAACCCTTTTTATGGCATTTTTAGCTGCAAAGTAGATCAAGTATGCCGGACTATATTTATCGTAACATACGAAAGTACCTTTTTCGCTTTTAGTATTTAGTTTACTGGTGTTTTCTATAAATGCAAAACAATCAGAACCAAATAGATGCAGTCTATTCATTTTAGGTTTTATACCGCAAAACGCTTCATACAGCGTTTTTCCTAGCCTCTTATTGAACGATCTATTTCTGATATATGCTGCTGCCATTAACCCGTATGTCCATAAATTATGCGTTAATTTCGATTCGATAAGTAGGCATCTTGTCATTTCAAAAAGGGTTCGCCATGCCCTTTCAGCTATGCCATTTTGGAAGGGGGAATATGGCGCCGATTTCTCGTGTTTAATACGGTGGTTAATTAATAGAAGTTCAAAGTCTTTACTAGTAAATTCAGTCCCATTGTTTGAGCGAATACATTTTACTGAACCGTACGGGGCAACATCAGCTAAATATTTCTTAGTAGTGAGGATAGTGTCGGATTTGTTTTTTAGAAAGTAAACCATAATTAAACCGGAAAAATCATCAATAAACTTCAAGTGAAATAATAAGCGATAGCTTGTTGATATCAATGACCCTCAAGGGACTTCCAGCCGGAAGATTTTATTATAAAAAAAAAAAAATCAATTATTCCTTTCTTTTCTCCAGCGAAAACTACCGAGTCAAATAATAAAAGCACTTTAAACAGCAACAATGTTGCGAGAGAAAAAGAACTCCCGAAGAAAAGGGCGAAAGCGTTTGAGAACGCCGAAAACAGAACTCTTGGGTTCATATTCCATAAATCATACAGAACAGTTTTGAACTACGTTTTATCGCCTTACAAAGATGTAAAAAATATATTATGCTACAAAACATTATGTCTAAACTTGTTATTCCTATTTTGATCAAAATCTGTCACGTTGTTTTTGATTCTAAGAAATGTCTAATATTTAAGTTTTAATTGTAAGAGTTAGTAAGAAGGAATCTTGCTTAATTGCTATCTATTTTGCTTCGTAGGTTTTTTTGGTTTTTTGTTTTTGTTTTTGTTTTTTGTTTTTTGTTTTTTTTTTGTTTGTTTGTTTTGTGTGTGTGTGTGTGTGTGTGCGTGTGTTTTGTTTTTTGTCTTGTTTTTTTTTTTTTTGTTTTGTTTGATTTTGGCCGCCAAAACTACAAAACAAAATTTTGGAATTAAAACTAAGCACTTTAAACAACTTAAATAAAACTCATCAAGACGATCATAAAACTCGAATGCGCTTGAGATGGCCCAATAAAGAACTTTCGGATCCATAATTTATAAATTATAATATTTCTTTCTTTTTTTTTCTTCTTTTTTTTTGCGTATATACATAGCTCAAATATTGCAGTTGCCACTTGAAACCAATTTATCACTTATGGTAAACATTAAGCACCAATCTTTCTTTCTTTCTTTTTTTCTTTTTTTTTTTTTACAGGCGTCAGCTGGATGTTTTGTGAATATCATCTGCGTCCTAACGTTAACACTTGCAGTCAACACATGGGGCTATTCGATTTTTGGTTTTGAAAATCTAAAAATGAACACCACCACGCCTCTGACTATACACAGTACCACTCCACCATAATTATTTATAGATATTAAATTGAAGTGCTTGTGTCTGTTCGAGCACAGAAGTATAGGCCTTAAAGGTTTTTTATTTGTTTTCATGAGACTGCTGCCCAGTTTTTTTTGTTTGTTTGTTTGTTTTTTCTTTCTTTCTTTTTGTTTTTTATTGTTAAGAAAAGATGCCAATATTTTTACACATAAACACAAAATAGTTATAATTAACACAACATTTGTCAAAAAATCAATGCCCAATCAAGATCTAATCGTTTGGATGTCTTACTATTTTCACATAGATGTGTTACTTTTGGGGTTTGAAATGATTTTCAATGGTTGGGAAGTACTCTGAGTTAACACTTTCCCGCGTTAATTTACCTGCTTTAGGAAGTGACGAGGAGAGTAAATCAGAACGAACTAGAGAAAGAGGATAAGCAATTAGAACCGTTTGCTTTTTAGCGTTCGTGGGAATCACTTCGTGATTAAGTTGCCACAGAATCACCGTGTATATACAGTTCTAAGGTTGAAGAGTATAAACATAAAACCAACAACAAAAAGATCTAAATATGTTCTATCACTTATATTATCGCAACAATTAATGAGATTCTGTGTGTGTGAATGTGTGCGTGTGTGTGTGTGTGTGTGTGTGTGTGCGTGCGCAGATTTATGATAGCATTCAAATGAAATTTCATGCTTTGCCTTTTCCCAAACTTACAATAATAAACTTAGCTTCGACATGCATAAACCAGCTTTATGTCAAATCTTATTTATGAAACTTGATGCTAAATTCATGTACACACACCCATGTACACACACCCATACCCCCCACACACACGCACACACACATACACACACACATATATATGGGGGGGTATGCTTATTCACATATATTTCACCTTTTATTTATACACATCCTTCAATTTATGATGCTCGATGTAACTACAGAGCATATTCAAATAAATAACAAATACACAAAAGGTGTATATTCCAAATTTCAAGATGTTGCCTTACCGTATATTTGAATTTAAAGATGGCGTAACGAAAAGAAAACTCAGTTGCAACTTCTCTTCCGATTTTCAGATTTTTTAATCATGTCCATATTCCTTTATTTTCTTTTAAAGTTTATGGATTCTTTTTCATCTGATAAGTTAAGGGCGGAATAAATTCAAAGCTTCTGCGCTACGAAACAGGTGCTGTCAAGAATTAGACATTTTAACATACTTAAAGAAATAAACTGTAATCTTGAAATTTGGCATAGAACTTTTATCATATATATATATATATATATATATATATATATATATATATATATATATGTATATGTGTGTATATATATATATATATATATATATATATATATACTTTTTTATTTGTTTTACATAAGCATTAGTATGTCACTACACATTCATGAGTATGTTTTGGTCAGCCAGTTACAAGTAATTAGAGACCTCTTCAAGCGAAATTGCTTATACAAAAGTTTAGTCCGTAATGAAAATTTTAATAGGAGTGTACAAGCACAAAAAAATATCAGTAAGTCACATCATGTGTCTTTTAGAATAAAAAGG
>NC_136482.1:111890678-112035678 GCF_053919585.1 Euprymna scolopes | reverse complement strand
TATAATGAGTTACGTTGAAACAAAGGGGTTTACATTCTAAACTTCCAAAGTTTTAACTCTATTTACAGCAGAACAAACATGACCTTTGGCCTTTGGGTCAAGATCAAAGTGTAGTATCTGTTCTTCAGATGCTACTCTTCAATTTCTTGTTCTTTGTTAGTGGGGTAGAAATCCTTCACGACTGAGACAATTTTTGTTTTTTGTTCCTTTTCTCCACGTTAAAAACGACCCTGGTATCTAACTCTGTCCTGTGGGAGGCATTGTAAATAGGAACATGACCTTTGGTTTCCATGCAAAACTGGCATCAACCTGCCAAATTGTATAGATGACTTCATGATCACAAGTTACTAAAACATTACTTCAAATCCCGATCTCCAAGATTTCTATGATTATGTAATCTGCACCTACATTAGCGACAGTTTTCTATATGGTAGAAACACTTCTTAAGAAGACCCTTATTTGCTCTATATGTTCCCATGTTACACTTACACACAGCATCACTTTCATCTTTGCCCTCTATCGTCCCCTCATTGATGGAGTTTCTATTTTTGAGTAAATCTCTGAAAAAAATGAAGATCCTGTCTGTTCATCATTTTGCTAGCATTCATGTATGTGGTGACTTTAATGTTCATAACATTAAGGGGCTAGTTCACTCAAACAAGACCAATGATGAAGAGAGGTTTTGTCAGGACTTTTCTCTTGCATATGAGCTAATTCTAATTGTTGACAAGCCAACACACGATGCTGATGAGAATTTCACAAGCCTTCTTGATCTTTTCTGGACAATTTGCACTGAACAGTGAATAACTACTGTCCTATCTCCTCTAAAATCTAATTGTCTCAGTCAAGGTAAAAACGTAGTTCAACAAATTTTCTGGTGTCCTTTTCCATTGCAGATTTGATCATCATTCAAGAGCCAATTGGGATAGTTTAAGATTCTTTATATCTGAAATCCCTCTCAAATGCATTTCAAAAAAGAGTGTGCCCTTGATCCTATCTGAGATATCTGATTGGATTATCATTGGTATTGAGAGCTTACCACCCTCGAAGATTGGAGGTGACAGTGGTCTAGTGTTTAACTACATAGAATGACGACCTGAGTGTCCCTAGTTTAATCGAGTTCATTCCACCAAAATCACTTTTACTTTGGATGTTGGCAAACTTCACATGGTCCATCCCACAATTGCTAATGTCTTTCTAGAAAGAATTCTGACTAGGAACATGTTGGGGAAACCAATGCCAACAATAGAATCTTTGAATTCATACGGTATGATGAGTATGACTCTCTAAAGTGTTCCAACAGAGATAAAACAACCATCCATGGTATACCTCTGAATGTGCTGCAAAAATTTTCCCAAAGAACTTTGCAGCAAATATCACCCTTTGTTGATCAAGGTGATCTATTCCAAAAATCACACCTCATGATAAAAAAAAAACTCTAAACGACATCCAAATAACTGTTTGTGATGTCACTTAAAAAAAAAAACATGCCATCAAGATAAGTGCTCCTGATAACATTCTACTCATAGTACTCAAGAAAGTCTAAAGCGAACAAACACTTGTTGAACCATATTCTTGATAATCAATTTCTCTTAAGTAATCTCGCCTCTTCCAACTGATTATCACTTTAACCCTTATCATCGATTACATCCTCCTGATAATTGGCCTGTTTTTCTCACTTCTATTTTTTGTTCTCACAATTTTGACCTCTCTCATCAGTAAGCTTCTAAAGCCATGTTTCTAAAAGGACACAAACTCACCTAATATATGACAGCTGTAAATACTTAACACAAGAATTAATAGAATTAAATAGATAATCAAATTTAGTGTTCAAAATATCCTTTGTCTTTAACTTCAAGCATGAGCAACAAGATATGTTCCACAATGGTAGAATGATATGGAATTGATCAATTGCATCAAATCAACATGAATGCAATCATTTATTTTTATAAAACTGAACTTTACTAATAACCAAAAGAGCAGAAAAAAATGATTCAAAATGGACCTGACTGAAAAAAGATAATCTTGTTTAAACTAATTATGAATCTGTTTGCAGATTTCAAATCATGATTTTACTGTTGCCTTTGGACAATTCATGATGCACTTATTTTCAAAACTTAGAAACTTTTCTAATTTGTTGAAGGTGATTTTTGCTGAGCACCATCCATTCATGTCATATGAATTGGATTATTATTGTTGGCATTAGCTTTCCTGATATATTTCTAGTTAGAATTCTTTCTAGAAAGTCATCACTTAAAGTCAGGGAAGAGGTGAGTTGGGTGAGGAGTCAGCTTGTCAAATATTTTAGTTGACTCATGCAGGGACTTTGGGACTACCTGCAGGTTCCAGGGTATGATTGCAAATTCAGCCCTTATGCTTTAATCGCAAAGACATCCTAAAGTCTATAATTTCTTGAGTAATTCAGAAAAAGTCTTTTTCGTCAGCACTTCTTCAAGGGTTTTCTTGGCAAAAGTGATCAGGATTTTCTCTCATGCTGTCTTCAGTGGTCTGTAAACATTGATGTCCTGCAAGGTGTGTCTACTATTGTGTGGTAGCTTCAACAGAATCGCTTGTTGCTTCATTTTTGCATGGATGAGGAGCATGCTGATTGTAGGATTTGCGTCTATGAAAGATGAGGATGGCAGGTCTCTTTCTTGAAAAAGGGATAGAATGAAGAGTTTCTCAAATCAGTTCAAAAAGATGTGATCGTCCATCCATCTTGTCACTTAATGTGTAGCACACATTTTCAGGTCCATCACACATCTATGCCTCTCACAGATTTTTATACTGCATAGATGACATATGAGGTAGCATTCGTCCATCTGCACTTGCATAACCATTCACTATGATCGAATCTCTGTCTGATCCACTGATGATATGAAAACAGTGACATGTTCTTTCAGAATCTAATGGGAGCCTGTTTCGTCAACATTGTAAATCTAGTTGAGCTTGTTTGCCAGATGGTTCTGCTTCAGCATTTCTTTGACACGGTCAAACAATTTGGTAATGATGCTGATATTCACAAAACGTTTGGCCCTGGCTGCCAATTGAAATATAATAGCAATGGAGAAAAATCACCTCGTTTGGGGTAGATTTTTATGATGACCAAAATCAGTTTCTCTAACCAAACAGTAGTATCCACTACATAGATAAAAGCAGAAAAAAAAAAACACTTCTACAGAATCATGGCCTCACCCTTAGGATGGAATTTCCTCAACGGGTATAGATAGGAAAACCCACCTATTTCTTACAGGTCAAAAAATACAATCAACCATGTGTTTTTAAGTGATGAAAAATAGATGTAATTGCATGAAAAGAAGTCAGGGTATTTCTGCATTTACCAACCTGTGGTTTCCACAAAGTTTCTCGTGAATAACCGGAAGTGGCCAATGATGAACAGGAAAAACATGAAAATGCAATACATAAAAGTACAAATATGTACCTAACACTAATCCTAACATGCATGATTAAACTTAATTTTTTATTTCTTCCAATTTATAAAAAAGTAGTCTTCATAGATTCGTATTAGCTAAAAACAGACAGCACATTTGTTAAAAACTGAGGATCACCCATCTGACCTTTTTCGATTATTTCCATCAGCTGCTGAGCGAGCCCAAACCAACTTCATGGAAATCACAGGTAAGTAAATGCAGAAACACCAGAAATTGTTTCAGATTGAAAAACAAAAATTTCTCTCCTAAAAAGTGAAGAAGGTTCACTTACTTTCTGAATAGAGCTGGATTGCGGCTTATAAACTTAATGTAAACAGATCATCTACAGGATGGATCTAAAACAGGTAAAATAGAAGTAACTATCAAATAGGCAATCCAAGAGAGCAGCAACAAGCTTGACAAAAGTTATTTCCCTTTATAGCAGGTGGAATTAACCAGGATCATTCTATAAGTTTCGAATGAGGAATGCAAAAATCTTGACTCCAGCTTCTACAATTCTAAAATATTCAGCTCCTTATTTTAATAGACTTTTGATTCTTCAGGGATTAAGAAATCGGACTCGAACTCTGCAACCTTGTTACTAACCCATTTGCTTATAAAGGTTTTCTTTTTTAGAAGCGACAACCTTTAAATTAAAATAAATTCCACAAAAATCTTTCTATTATGCAAATATGTGGTTAATATAAATAATTACTTTCTGGAATTTATAATTTAAATACAATTTCGAACATATGGCCCCTATGGTTTGCACAGATACAGCATAATGTCGAGGTCAAATTTTCACGAAGTGTGTGCATTAAATTAGGTTGTATTTTGACAATAACATGCCAAATGTTGTCTCCCAAGAGGTCTATCAGCATAGGCATGGGATTTTACATATCCTCAAATAACATAATACAGGGTGACCCAAAAAAAACGGGGCCCGACTCTAATTAGGCCCCGTTTCTTAGTGTTTTGTCCGAATGAAATGAAACTTTGGTCATAACTAGTTTATTATATTCAAAACATCACATCAAAACACTAGGGTCTTTGCCCTTTTTTCCTCCGTTCTACAGTATATGTTCTAGATGGCCTCCATTTAGCTTTTGTTTTTTGGGGGGGTCACCCTGTACAATGGGATTAAATCACGTGATCAGTTGACAAGTTGATTTTATGAAATTATTCATTCATCAAATGTTTCTCTCAGTAAATTGATTGTATCATTTGTAATTTGCAAATGTTGCTTGGAGTACCAGTCTCTTCAATATGAATCGCCAAACCAAGCTGAACTCAAAATAACCGATAGTTGTTAATTTAAAGTCCATTGCCTCTTAAAAAAAAAAAAAATAGAAATAAAAAAATAAAAAAAACACACACACAGCATCCTGTATTTTTATCATTAAAGAATCAATAGTTCAACTCCATTCAAAACATACTTTGTTCTTCAGCTGGCTTCTCAGTGTAAATGCTCCAGTGGCTAGTTGTAATAAAAAAAATCGGTCGTTCTTCTTCTTATGCAAAGTTATCCTTATTAGTAATCAACTTTATTCAACCATTTTCTTGATTAGGTTGAAAAGCGATAGGGATAATTATGTGAAATGTTACTTTAATGACATAAAATAGAAGGTTGTGGTCCTGGTGAGACCTAAGCTTTAAATTTTACATACATTTTAATCATAATAAAAAAAAAAAAATTTTTTTTAAACTATTATTCTTTTTTTAGTGACGAGACTATATTTCTTTTAAATTAGTAGATATGTAACAAATTAAAAATGTAGATTTTCTGTAATATGATTTATGCTGAAACTATAAAATATTTTCAAAATAGATTAAAAATAAAATGTGTAAAAAAACAAACTATTAGATTTTTGGAAAAGATGCACAATTAGTTTTTAAATGATATAATTGACATTTTTTTTAAATTTTTTTATTTAATTAGTTTTGGTTTTTAGTTGTTTCAATTATTTTTCATCTGTTGTACAAGTTAGTAAAGAAATTGTGATTTTAGTTGTCTTTGTAGACGTATCTTTGATCTCCAAGTCACTTTTTTTTTTTGCCAATTTGATATCTTTGTCTCCAGTGTTAAAATCTAAACTCCTGAGACACTCATCACTGTGCAAAATTACCCAGTCGTCCTAAAGCTTCCATGTTGATTTCCAACTTCATGTTCTCGAGTAAATAATTGGACGTCACTTCTGCTAAATCATTCTCATGCAGTAACATTTAATGCTCCACTAAAACTAAGTTCCTTTCATTTAACAACTACATAAAAAAAAAAAAAAAAAAAAAAAACTTCTCAACCAATGACATCCATGACAAGACCCTAACTGAGAGCCCATTGTTCAAACTCCTCAGCCTAACATTCACAGGCAACATGAATTGAAACAAATATATTGAGGACATTGCTAGGGCTGCTGCAAAGAAGGTGGGCTCTCTCTATTGTGCTAGAAAATTACATCAGAAAGCATCCTAAATATTTACAAAGCCACAATTCAATTCAACCAGTTAAACAAATAAAGCATGTGGTATTAAGAGAAATCATTTTATTTTTTAAGTACCTTAATAAAAATTTGCTCTGACAAAACTTATAGCACCTGTACCTCGAGACATAAATATCCCCAACAAGTAACAAAGTCTTACCACTTCAGTTTATAGGTCTGCAGATGCCGTAAAACTTTCATCTGTTAATAATTTCTTCTCTAAAACTACTACATTTTGGAATTCCTTTCCTCTTACCCACTTCCCTAACTGTCATAACGTGTAGAAATTTAAATATGTGAACAATAGAAATTTTTTTTTTTTTTTTTTTTTTTTTTTTTTTTACATAGTGCCCTTATTTGCGATGAATAATAAAAAAAAAAAAACACAACAACTTGGATAATACAAAGTTGTTATTTTTATTTCTATACTTTTTGGAATCCTTTCAAGATGAAGCTTCATAATTTGTGTATTCATTCTTTTTGCGGACTGTTATCCTCTTCATAGTTGTTGTTTCACCTGAAGAAGGCCAGAGGATTAGTTGGTCGAAACATGGTGAAGCAATAACAACTATGAAGATGAGGATAACAATCCACAAAAAGATTGCGCAAATAATACAAACTTGGTTTTGTGCAAAAATCAAAGCAGCAGATTGCCAGACGTAAAATAAATTGTATTATTTTACCGTACTTGATCGCTAATTTTGGTAGATTTTGTGAAACTAAGCAATCAAGGAAATTCCATTCAATCGTTAACTTTTTCACTTGGCGGCTTCAGAGTGGCACTGATAGGGAATATTACAAAACAACCAATTAAGTAATTTTGTATGAACCAGTATTATATGACTTTTTTGACAGATTCAATTTTGCTGTCAATATCGTATCCTCATCCTCTGCTCCCAGGCATTTCTCGAATTAGATATTTACAGAACAGACCAAGTAATGGTTGTCACCATCCATAAATGATTGTAGTGCTATAGAACTGACTGGATTTGAACTTGACTCCTCCAAGTGGTCTATCCATATAAATATGTACTTCATCATGTCCAACTCCAAAATAATAATTTGTTAAATTTCAGAGAAAAACAAAAAAGCTCGTGTACTTTTAGATGTTTGTGAAAAAGTACAAGATGTAGTAAATGAGACAACCATTTTTTTCTTCTGATTATTTGAAGATGGTTTAGTCAGTGGCTTAAAACCACATCAAAAGGTCAAGCAAGTTGAGTTACTGCCCTTGATCCTTTTCACCTTATCGCCTTTTGGCATTTGAGGTCGATATTTCAAGGTGATGATCTTAAATATACTCATAAATCGATGTGCATCACTTTATTAATAAAGATAAGTAAATTATTTCTTATCTGTTACATATTCAACATCGATGTTTGTGATTTATTTAATCTGCAATTTTATTTCAATTTATACATTAGCTGTACCTACCTAGCATTGCCCCAATATCTTTACTTTTAGTTTTTAAAAATTTTGAAAGTAAAATTTGTACTTTTTGGTTACTAAATTATTTATTGAACCAAATTGTTATAAATTATTGAGATAGTAAAAATAAAATAATAAAAGTTCGTAATGTTTGGTTTTAATTAAATAAAATAAAAAATTTAAGTACCTATTACTCAGCATGAAAACTTGTTTCTCTCCTGTCACTACCAATTTTTTTTAGGAATTGTTCAAATCTGTGCAAATTGGCAAATAAAAACACTTAAAATATAAATACCAGTGAATTCTGGAATAACATTTGTTACTAAATTTATTCCTGGTTATTCATGATTATAGTAGTACATTTTTTTTTGGGGGGGGAGGAGGGAGAAAAGCTCCTGCTACTTCATCTAAATAACACTAAGCAAAGATAAAATATTAATTAGATTAAATCTATTTTAGATAAAGAAATAAATACAAAAACAATGAATTTGTTTACATTTTTTATTGAATTTTCTTCTTGAAAGCAGAATTTTGAAATCGGCACTTCTACAGTTTAATCAAAACATTAAAAAATGGAAATATCAAAAAAAAAGTTTATATTGTGCATATTCGTTTTGGACTGAAGATCTCAAATAAAAAAAAATTTCACTTAATTTGATCGAGTATTTATTTTTTGTTTTGTTTTTTTTACAGCGGAAAAACATGTTTTTATGACAGCGCGTTGAAGGCAGACATCTTAGAATTTTGTGAACACGCCACAGGCAGATAACTCAATTTAAAGCGGCGACACTCCATCATCTTTGATACTAGCTTTTCTTCCCAAAAATTAAATTTTTTTGCTCGGTATCATAAATAGTTAAAAAAAAAAAAAAAAAAAAAAAAAAAAAAAAACTACTTGATGAAATTAAGTGAAATTTTTTTTCGGAGAACTTCATTCCATAACGGATATGTACAATTTAAACTTTTTTTTTCAATATTTTCATTTTTTAATGTCTTTATTAAACTGTACAAGTACCTTTAAATCTTTTGAGCATAAGTATTGTAGATATTACAAAAATATAATGATTTAAAACTTTTAATATGTAGAAAAAAAATAAAAATCAATTCCAATAACAATCACAAATCCAAACAAAAAATTTAAGGCTGGATGGCAAATCAAACAACTTTAATTGAAGTCGGATCATATACATTTCAAGCACATTTTACAGGTCAAATAAAAATAGAACTAAATTTTACATTCATTAATGATTAATATTTGTAAATTGCGTATAAGAAAAAATTGTGTTGACTTAAAGACAAATGAATACATATTAATTATAAATACCAACGGTAACGGCGTAGAGTGGGGAGGATGATTTAAATTTAGATTTTAAACAGGTTAATGTACAATGGTTTAAAACAAAACACAAGTTATCTCCCCTTTTGATCACTTTTACTTGAATTAGGAAAATCAGTATTCACAATTTCATTGCATTTGAGAAAAACTATTGTGTTACTTTTAGATATATGTGTAAAGGTGCAATTTGTACCAATTTAACATCTTTCATTCCTCTTAGTGACCAATCCAGAGTTTTCTTGGGGTTAACAGTACTTGTTTTGCTATATGTAAACAACAATTAATAAATCTGAACTGGAGAAAAAAATAGTTTCTTATTTTATCCATCTATTCTTAGTATTCATTTCGACAGCTCAATACGCAAGTAGAGCTAGGTTTTGAAACATTTTCCGCATTTCATCTTCCTGAGAATTCATTAGGCTATTATATGGAATCTACGTTACTATGTGTTTTTATATGTTCCCATGGTACTGTGTTTGCCAGTCAGGCAATCAGATTCTTTGTCGTTCTCTTATGCATTTATCATAGTCAATGGGCACACGTTTATCAGGCAAGGATAATTTGACCTCTAATTCACCCGTTTCTTTGTCCTTTTTGGCTAGGATCCGGTTTCTCTTTTCTTTGTGTTAGGAACTGACCTTTTTATCTGGATGTTGTTCACATGGATGTCTTTAAGTCCAACATAAACAAATTCCTGACAAACCACTCAAGTAAGACACCCTATCAAATATCCAATACTAATGATTACTATGATACTATCTCATTGATTACTGTACATGCAATAACCCTTATCCTCGAGTGGCTTCTGGGTCTTGATAAGTGGTGACCTCCATGTAAAAAAAAAAAAAAAAAAAAAAAAAACTTACATTTTATTTTATATATATATATATATATATATATATAAAATTGCCAAAAAAGGTGGTATGTATAAGTTCGAAATCTCAGCGACTATTGATCAGAATTTAACAAATGAATGCTCGTTGGAAAGGTAATGACCTGACTTGTGTAATGGGCTATGTGACATTTGTCCTTAAGGTTGCACATTAAGGGGATGATACATCATCCAGAGACTTTTTTGGGCAATTTTTTACAGCCATAAAATGTTTCAATCAGTCATTTGTTTTCCTAGTTTTGCATATAAATTACAAAATATCTGACATTTCCCCAAAACCTCTGGCCTTGAAAGGGAGACTAAAACTTGCTGCTATGGTTTCAAATGATCTGAAATAACAACAAGGGGAGACTTGATTCCAAATATTTCTCATATGCTATATCTCCTCTCTTTTGGAAATAGGATATGATTATGAATATCTCCACTATCAAATAATCCTTATAAACTTCGAAATTTACAAACTTAGCTATATTATGACGTAAGATGTCTAAGTTTGTGTTGCTTTTTCTTTTAACTTTTACGTATGCTCTACTACACATTGAGCTTTCCTACAGAAATTGCTTTATTTTTACATATTTACTAAAATGATAACCCTGTTAAGATAGTTCAAAATTTTAACTAAAAAAATCTGACTCCGTTTTCTGTGTTCATAGTCGGATAACTTTACGATAATTTTGCCAAAAAATAAAAAATTAAAACAAAAAATAATGAACGCTCAAAAATATACCAATAGTCAGTGAATGGAGGACGTATTTTCTAATTAACATATTCTGGGGCATGATTGAACATTTTACTAGAGCTTTCATTTCGGGCTCAATTTAATCCAGAAAATAAAAAAAAATGATGTAGATTAATAATACAAAAATATATTTTTTTTTTTTTCAAAAATTGATTTTTGTTAAAAAAAAAAAAAAAAAAAAAAAAAAAAAGTGATAACTTTCCACATTTACTCCTAACCCTTAGGAATTAATTTTGGATTTTTCAAAAAAAAAAAAAAAAAAAAATTAGCTACAAAGTTTTTAATTGATAGAAAAATTCCTTGATATTGATTAATCTGTTTTAATTACATTTATTACATACACAAAAATGTATTGCTAGAATGATAAAACTGATGCAGCAAAAAATGCTTTTTCATTCCGCTTGCAATTGTTTATCACCATAGCACAAGGTGGCTTTCTAGATTGTCCAGGGTCAAAAATTCAAGACAGATGAAGTTTTGCAATGTTTGAAGAGGTCTTTTAAAAAGTAAATAATTTTTTATTAACTTACCATCAAAACTAAAAACTTTATTTAAATTTAACCAAGAAGTCTATAAAAAAAAAAAAAAATAAATAAAATAAAATAAAGCTGAAAGATTCGGTGCTTGTTTACAATGATCTTTTGAACCAACACATTTCAGGTGAAAACATTATATACACGTTATAACAAAATTTTATAAACTCCAAAAAATATGAAAGAAATATAATTACAATTAATAATAGAATTTATCGAATTATACTGCATGTTTTAATATGGAAGAGCTGTGCGACCAATTCAGTATTACAAACGGACTTACCTCCCTTTACTTAAATTCAATTAAATTAAAGGTCCACCACTTTTAATGACTTTTTGTTTAAATTACATCAAGCACATCTTCTATGTAATTATTTTTTGGGGAAGTTAGTATAACTTCCCCCATGATATGCATATAATAATGTTTTCACCTGAAATGTGTTGCTTTAAAAAAAAATCACCAATACCAGCCAGCACCAAAGATTTCTATAAGAGATCTCAAACACAAAAAAAAAAAAAAAAAATTCTACACTCCACACTGAATATTTATAAGAGATTTACATCTTAAATCAAGTAAAATGAATTTGCCTACTGGTTTTATTACCGAACAGGAATTCGGTTAAGGCCACGATGCATGATTCTTAAATGTCCTTGCAAAATGATGCGTTGCGAAAAAGATTTTCGGCAAATTTTGCAACTGAACTTTTTCTGGGGAAAATGAATCGACCAAACTGCATGTCTGTTAGGAGGTAAAGTCTTGACAATGATGTGCTCATCCAGATGAAAGTCAAGGGTGTACGAATTGGCAAAGGTTTTGCAACAGATGAGACACCTGAAATCACCATTAACTGGCCTCTTTGCCCTTGTTGGAAAATTAGCAGAGATAAAATATTCTGTAGAATCCTTAAGCGCCAAACTGTTTTCTGATTCCACAGGCGATATTTCTGATTTTCTGACAGGTATTTCCAATACAGATGGCTCTGGAGGTACAAGGTTGTCAAATTTTTCAAAGAGGGAAGGTCTGGTGGGTAGATATTGTTTGTTGACACCGTTCGACAGAATCTGATTTTGATCGTGGTGTTTTCTCACATGCGATTCATAAAGGCTACATTTGTTGAAGTAGCGATTACAAACTTTACAGACATATTCATCTGGACGCTCATTCAACGCGTGTAACTTCTGATGATACTCAAACTCTTTATTTTTATCAAAACTTTTATTGCAAATGTCACAAAAGACGGAGGCAGTTTCTTTTAAACTATTTTTGGCTTTATTCTCAGATTCTGCAACAGCGTCCTCAATTTTTTGACATTTTGAATCAATCTCCAGATTTTTTTGAGCTGTGTTTTCAAGAATGTGTTTTTCACTGTCATTGTCTGATGCCATTGCTAAGTTCTTAGCCTGATGAGATTGAAAACTTGACTTCCTCTTTTGGGATCTGTTATTATTCGGCACACTGTGAGATTCTTCCGTCAAAGGTGTTTTGCTGCCTTCTTCAAAATTAACTTTGCTTGCATGTGTATTTAAATGCGTAGCGATCCAAAACCGATCTGTAGAAATTTGGGAGCAGAAATCACATTTAAAAAAGGTTTTTGTATTGTGCGTAAGCTTGTGTGTTTCAAGATGTGCGGCAGTTTTAAATACTTTCGCACATACAATGCATTTGGTGTTGGTTGAATCAGAATGCGTCATTGTGTGTCGGCCAAGATGACACGGATGGGTAAAGGAACAATGACAGAGATAGCATTTATAAGGTTTGTCCATGACATGAATTTTCTCATGCTGAGTAAGTTTGCACATATAAAGAAACTCTCTTGGGCATGTCTTGCATTTATAAATTCTTGTTACCAGTTGGCTTGCACACGGATGATCCGAAAAGCTATCCTTGTCTGGAAATGTTTTTTGGCAGACACTACACTTACGTTTTGATCTCTGAGTATTTTCATTTGTAGAGTTTTGTTTAAAGTTATTATCCATCAGTGATTTGAGTGAATGTTCTTCCTTGTGCTTGGTCAACTGAGAAACGACTTCAAAGGATGCATTGCACACAGAACAATTCCAGGGTTTTTTGTCAATCATGATGCTAAAAAAAAATAAATAAATAAAAAAATAAATAAACAGATATAAATAGATAAAAAAAAAAAATAAATAAATAAAAATGCCAAACAATCCTATAAAGATGTTAGAATCTATGTTGGAACTTGTAAATAAATTTTTTTTTTTTCTTTTACTTTTTCATGTCAAGTTAGGGTGCTTGCACTAGAAAAGTAGAATCTCATTCCAGTGCACTGCATACTCCAAGTCAAAAGAAAGAGTTAAAAAAGGTCACGATTAGCAATGCTCTTTGAAGCGTTTCCATAATAGTCATGTTGTCTGGATAGTGGAAGGAAGAGATTTTGTGACAATTTATCTCAATTTCAGTTTGTACTATATCAGGATTTAAAACAGAGTTAGAAGCACAATGTTCCAAACATTTAGCAAACGAATCAATTGTGCAGATCTGGACAGATTGTGTACAACCATACCAGGTGTTTTGCCATTAATGTTCGTCTAATAGAAGCTAAAAATACATTTTGTGAAATAGACAAAAGCTTTCTATGGGCAGATGCAGATATAACTTTTTTTTTCTGTACCTAATGTTTCAGATACATTAACTATTCATGCAAGTTATATAAAATGTGGAGTACTATCTTTTCAGCCTCTTGCAAAGATAGTCAATGAAATTAGAATGCAGAACCCATCTGCTTTAGTTAGTGGTTCATTGTTTTCGGTAGTAATGTATTGTTCATATCTTGAAACTGTAAAATAAATATATTCAAGGGTTTCATGTGCATTTGAAGTCAATAGCTTACACAAAGTTTAAATTTAAAATACCCAACCCTTATTTGATAAATGCAGAACACTTTAAAATTTCAATAATTATCTTCATGTATTTTAAAAACATCTGCAGCTAATTTTCTGTGGAAAAAAAGAAAATTGGATTTTTTAGTTTACATTCTCCAATTAAATCCTCCAGTGAATCATCATTTCTGAAACCAATGAATGTTCATACACTCATGCATGAAATTAGTAGAAAACTTAAATATCTAATGCATTTATTTATTAGTGATGCGTCAGTATTTATCAAATGTAAATGCTGCTCAAGATAAGGACTAGTGAAATGAATAGATTGCCAGTTGAAAGATACTGTGTGTGGATTGAAAAAGATAAATAAAATTTGATTATTTATGACAATATGGCATAAAGAAAACAGTATGTAGATAATGTTGTATCCTGTTTTTTAATGTGAAATTCGTTTTTATTGAAAACTAGCAGATGTACCTGACGTTGCCCGGTATTAAATGTAACATTAAATTCCTTTAAAAAAATGAAGTCAACAAAATAAAATAAAAAAACGGAAAGAAACTGAGACATGTGTATGCAAGTATTGTTTTTTTTCTAAACAATACACTTCTTTGTAAGTAGAAAGCAGAAAAAAAATTGCTCTGAGATTGAAACCAAAACATAAAGGCAGCAAGTCAAATACAATAACCACTAGGCCAGCTTGCTACAATCATTAAAAAGTTTTTTCAAACCTACTTATTCTTAACATAAGGAAGACGTCATGTGAACAATTCATGCAGTCGTGAAACACTTGACAAATGGATAAAAATCTAATGACCCACAAGTACCCACTTTTCAATTTTGTCTCTTTAGCAGCCCTTTTTCCATATAAAAACCCAATTAAAAAGTTTTCCACTTGTCTGAATTCCCTATATACCGAATGTCAAGTCTATAGATGAAAAATTCGTTGAGTATATAGGTTGAGAGTTGTCCTCACTCACACACACACATTTTCACTTTTATAAATATAGATATCTGATCACTAAGATGGATTTAATTTTACTTTATAAAACTTACTTCAATATGAACCATATATAAATTTAGATGATCTCCCCACCTTTATCTCACATACCCAAACTAGTTACTTCCCGTCAATAGGGTATTTCTGAACCCTTGGAAAAAAGAGCCAAACCATTTTTGATCCAGAGTTACTTCATAGTTTTGGAATGTTCAAAAGAAAGAAAAAAAACTAATATTATCTCAGCCAAGCTGCGAGACTCACCAAGAGTCGGCTCCAAGAAGAATGCCTTATCGAGAATGGAACCACAACAATTTCTTCATGTTTTATATCCCCTAAATGTTTGGTGAAAAAGGACTTGAAATCTCTACAAGCAGAGACACCTTTATATTGTGCCGAAGATATTCCAATTAGAGGATGGCATCATTTGAACATTTTCATCATGTTTATATCACCTAAATGTTTGAATTTTTCTCAATTCAATTAGGGTCCCAAGGGACTCGATTTATGCCTAATTAAAGGCACCAGAACTCTTGCTGAGAACACCATGAATTATCATGGACCTTTTCGAAAGAAAACCCTGCTACTACTCCAACAAAATTTGGGAGGCAAAACTGACCCACCGTTTTGCAAGGACTGTACCCAGACCAATAACCTTTGTTTGATGTTATAACTGAATGAAATTTGAGTTTAAAGGTATGGTTTTGTAATTGTGGAATTATTTTTGCCTCAGCCATGGAATATTGAGTTTGTGAGATTAATTTCTCACAGTATCAGAAAAATAAATATAATATGAATACCTCAACAAGTGTTTTTTTATTTATTTTATTTAATTTCGAATGTCGTCTTTCGACTATTATCCTAACCCATTAGCAGATTTTGTTGAGAATCAAATATGGACAGCTCATGAGGGGCTAGTGTAGTTACGTTTAAACCAGGACCAAACTCAAAGAAAACCAACCTGCCTCCTCCCTTGAGGCTTGCATTTACTAATATCCGCGGGCTTAGAACTAACTTAGATGATGTTGAGTCATTTCTCCTTGTAAAGACCCCGGATATCTTAGCATTAAGTGAAACTAACCTTCACTCCTCCATTCCCTCTAACTACTTTAACATGCCTGGTTATCTCCCACTCTACCGTAAGGACTCGGACAGACATATGCCTGGACTTGGAGTCTATATTCGAAACACCCTCCCCCTAACTAGAGAAATAAAACTAGAATCAGAGGGCCAAGCCTTTATATGCTTCAGACTAAATATGCAACACAATATTAGCTACTTGTATTTTCTCTACCGCTCTCCCTCAAACCAAGACTGTACCCTAATAAACAAAGTCTCAGACAGCATAGATATAGCACTCTCCCTCGATACTAGCGCACAAATACATGTATTTGGTGACTTCAATGTCCACCACAGTAACTGGCTAGGATTCTCAAATCACACAGACGTAGCTGGTAGTGCAACACATAGCTTCTCTATATCTCATTCCCTATCTCAATTGGTTACATTTCCGACACGTTTCCCAGACCAGCACGATCAACATGCCTCACTTCTAGATCTCTTTCTGACAACGGTTCCCAATAACTGTACAACAAATGCCCACAGCCCACTCGGGAATGCTGATCACGCTGTGATAATGGTAGAAATCAGCCTAAATTCTCGCCCTAAAACTGAAGACCCACTACTCAAAACAACGAGGTATTACAAAAAGGCTGATTGGGAAGCCATCAGGGAGCTCATCAGAGATGCCCCATGGCAAAATATCTTTACTCTTCCAGCGGAACAGTGTGCAAATGAGACAACTGAATGGTTCAAAACTGCTATTGAAGCACATGTTCCCGCACGGAAATACTATAGCAAGCCCCACTCCCCCCAATGGTTTACTTCCGCTTGTGCAGCTGCCATTTGTGAAAGGCAGCATGCGTTCCGCAGATTCAACCGACATAAGTCCAGCTCAAATAAACAGAAGTTTATAGAAGCTAGAAATAATTGTAAGAGAGTGATAGACACAGCTAAGACAGATTACTCTGAAACCACCAGAAAGCGCATCGAAGCACAGAAATTAGGAACCCGGGATTTTTGGAAAATCTACAACAGCGTAGTTAATAATGGACAGTCAATTATTCCCCCACTAACAAACAATCATGGGGTTGCTTGCACGGCAACTGACAAGGCTAATCTGCTTCCCAGTCGGTTTGCCTCAAACTCCACACTGAACTCGGTACACCACTCACTCCCTGATTTTCCTCTGCGAACAGACGCCACACTTGACGATTTGAAAATCACCCCTTCTCAGGTACATGCTATTATAAAAAACCTAGACACCTCAAAAGCATGTGGACCAGATCTCATCCCGGCTGTGCTATTAAAAAAATGCTCTGCCGAGGTTGCTCCAGTTCTGTCCAAACTTTACAATAAATGCCTTAACGAATCTTGTTTTCCCGACTGCTGGAAGACCGCCTCTGTGGTACCAGTCTTCAAGAATTCTGGTGAAAGAACTGACCCACTAAATTATCGCCCCATTAGCCTCCTCCCGCTTTTCGCCAAAATATTCGAGTCCTTAGTTAATCAAGCCCTAGTCCAGCACCTAACAGCTGCTAAACTCCTGACTGACAAACAATATGGATTCAGGCAAGCCCGTTCAACAGCAGATATCTTAACTGTAGTTTCTGAACGTATATACCGTTCATTGGATAAAACAGGGGAGGGTAGAGCGGTGGCCCTTGATATATCTAAGGCTTTTGACAGGGTATGGCACGATGGTCTTCTAAGGAAAATTAGATTATATGGAATCACTGGAAGAATTCATAACGTAATTAAATCCTTCTTAAGTAATAGAAAAATCAACGTTGTCCTCGACGGACATACATCCAAACAATATGACATAAATGCGGGAGTACCTCAGGGGTCTATCCTTGGACCTCTATTATTCCTGGTATTCATAAACGACCTCCCTGATAATATTGTTTCGGAGATGGGTATATTTGCCGATGACACCACTCTCTATAACAGATATGAGGGGAAAACAAATGAACACATATCCAAGAAAATGGCAGAAACACGAGAGGATGACCTCCAATCCGTAGTGGAATGGGGACAAAAATGGTTAGTCTCATTCAATGCTGCTAAGACTAAGCTTGTTTCCTTCAATAACTACAAGAAACCTTCTCTACCACCAATAGCAATGGCCAAGAACACATTGCCTGAAAGTACTTCTTTTAAACTCCTCGGCCTAACGTTTACAGGGAATATGAACTGGAATAGATACATTGAGAGCATTGCCAAGGCTGCTGCAAGGAAGGTTGGCTCCCTCTACCGTGCTAGAAAACTACTTACGCCTGCCAGTATCCTATACCTCTATAAGGCCACCATTCGCCCATGTATGGAGTACTGTTGTCACATCTGGGCTGGTGCATCTGCTGCTTGTCTCTCGCTCCTGGACAGGGTTCAAAAAAGAGTCGCCAACCTGATAGGTCCTGAACTGTCATCTAGGCTTCAACCTCTGTCCCATCGACGAGATGTTGCATCCCTCTGCCTGTTCTACAAATACTTTAATGGTGAATGCTCTGACGAACTGCAAACACTTGTACCTCCCCGACGTAACTACCCCCGACAAGCTACTAAGTCTCATCCCTTTACAGTGGAGATCCCTAGGTGCAAGAAAGCCTTTTACTCCAATAGTTTCTTCCCCAGAACTGCGAGTCTTTGGAACTCCCTTCCTGGATTCTGCTTTCCCAACTGCAATGATATGCAGAAGTTCAAGTGTAATGTTAACAAACATCTTTCTACTCTTCTCCCTTCATAATGACCCCGCTAATTAATTCCCTAATAGTAGCCCCCTGCTTCAAAGTGGCATCGTGCCTTGTTTGGGGTGAAAATTGAATAAAAAAAAAAAATAATTATTAAATGAAAGATGAGAAGATATGTAATTTTATTATATCATCAGAACAATAAAGAAAAGTTAAAGGAAATTTCTTAAAAATTTCCCCTCAACTTTTCTTATTGTTCTGATGATATAATAACATTATATTTAACTTGTATTCCTCATTTTTCATTTAATATTATGATATATATATATATATATATATATATATATATATATATATATTAGTAAACAAGTTTTTAATTCTCAACATAAATCGTTTCGTTTGTTGAAACGAATGAATATGAAAAAACTAATGGAGCCGATATGAACGAGCAACAATTAAGTGACCACGTCTAAATATGTTATCTCGTAAGCAAAAAACAAGACCACATTAAAACTGATTTAGGATGACAATTTGACTTACAACTATCATAACATTTTAATCGAATCTTTCATTCCAAAAAACAAATAGTTTATACAAATTAAAAAGAAAAAAAAACGTGCAAAAGAAAACGGAACCAGGATTATAAACAAAGAAAAAATAATAAAAACATATTTACTCACGATTGTTCCGGTTTAGTCTATTTTGAAATAACCTACTTTTTTTTTTCAGTATGGATGTACTGTTCACAATTTAAACAAAAATAAGAAATAAATAATATAGATAAATAGTAGGAATTTGGCCATGAAGTAAATCCGATTAAAGTTATTTGTGTCAGTGAACTTTTCGGTATTTCTTGGACTAACAATCCTCAGTAAATACAGTTTTATGACAACTTGCACCTATGCGAGGAGTAGGACCTTTTTTATTTATTTTATTTTTTTATTTTTTTGGTTTTTAAAATACGTTTGGTAAATTTGTAGACCTAAAGCTTTGCTCACCTACCTCTCCCGTAAAGTAAAATAGTATTTATGTATTTTTGGTACCGCGCTAAAATAATAAAGTTGTTTTGAAAGCCATTCTTAACATGGAGAGGGTGTTTACTGTTTTGTACCTATTCTGTGCTTGCACCTAACAATTTAATTTAAAAAAAAGATATCGTAAAACTTGAATAAACTGAAAAAAAACTATTTAAAAATAGCGTGGTACCAAAAATACATAAGCACCAATAAATTCTACTTTTTAAGCGATTACGTACGAACACCTTTAAAAAATCTTGAAAATAAAACAACTACTTTAAAATTTATGGTGGGGGATCAGTTTCGCATAAAAAATTTAACCTCCACTCATTTCATAGCGTTTTAAGGGTATATAATCAGATTTTTGTTTAAGGTTCGATTTTTAGGAAAAAAAGCTATTATTAAAGATGGGGGAGGGAGTCTCAGTGTCGGCGCTTTAACTGGAGTTATCTCCTCGTGATGTGCTCCATAAATTTCATAATGGCTGACTTCAACGCACTCTCATAAAAACGTTTTTCCGCAGATCTTCAGTCCAAAAACGGATACGTACAATTTAAACTTTTTTCGATATTTTCATTTTTTAATGTCTTGATTAAACTGTTACAAGTACTCTTAATTGTTATGTCGCACTAATGTAAATATCCGAAATTTACGAAAAAGTTAGAAAATTTATTGTTAAAGAAAAAGTACTTATGCACTAGCAGTGTCAGAAATTTCGTGAAAATAGTGAATAATTCCACCCCATCTTTCCAAGCTTATAACTCCTCGAAAAATGTAATTCAAGCCCTAATTTTTTTTTTCAATTAAAGGAGCAAGGACCAAGGTTTTATTAAAAAAAAAAAAAAAAAAAAAAACTGTGGTTTTTTTTTAAAAAAAGGTTTTAAACTTCGGATGGTCCCCCCTCGCCAAACTTTCACAAGAAACACTCGTCTAGCTGTAAACACTATCAATAATTTCCCCCACTCTTTATCTGTCCCTAAACCTAAACGTAGATTCCATGAACAAAGCTTCTTTCTTAGAACTGCACGCCTGTGGAATTGTCTTCCGTTTTCCTGCTTTCCGGCTGACTACAATATGGTTTTGTTCAAGTCTAAAGTAAATAAGTTCTTGATGAGCCGTTCCATATAAGTTATTAAATTTACCAAATTTTCATTACTAATGATTACTATATTGACCAACTTCTACTGTACACTCTTTAACCCTTATCCTTGAGTGGCCTCTGGGCCTTGATAATGTGGTGATGCCTTTGTAAAAAAAAAAAAAAAAAGGTAAATTTCTAAAAAAGCGATTTTTTTTTGTTTTAAATTTGAATATATTATTTATTGACCTTTTCTCTTCAATTTGTGATATATAAAACTCCCCGATATAATTAATTATTTACTTTTTAATAGACATTTTCAAAATGAGAGGCGTGAATTATTCGACCCCCTGTCTTTTCAAGCTTATAACTCCTCGAAAAATGTAATTCAAGCCCTAATTATTTTTTCAATTAAAGGAGCAAGGGCCAAGGTTTCATTAAAAAAAAAAAAAGACAAAAAAAAAAACAATGTGTTCTTATAAAATAAGGTTTTAAACTTCGGACTTTACAGGTAAATTTCTAAAAAAGCGATTTTATGTTATGATTTTATGCACTTATGTTACCGTGCTAAAATAACGTTATTATTTAGAAAGTCATTTTTAACGAGGAGAGGAGGGGGTTTTGTAACTATTCTGTATTTTCACCTAACAAGTTAATAAAAAAAGCGGGGTTCACAGATTCGAAAAAGTTGTCAAAAAACAAATATATAACAAATGTTATCAAAGGCAAGATAAGTTACTTTTCTACCTAACTGGATATGCGTTTAGTGTTTTTATTTGATGTACCATGTTTATTTAGCTCGGAAAACAGTGTTTACGATGCACTGGAAAGTTAAAAATGGCGCCCGACTCTCTCTTTGACACGGTAAGCTTTGGAAAAGGAGTTAAAAATATTAAAAAAAAAAACTAGACAAAATACTGTTAGAAACTCGCTCATAGGCTGACATATTCGGTGGGTTTTTAACAGTACTTTGTCTAGTTTTTTTCTTTTTTGTTGTTTTTTTTTTAACTCCTTTTCCCAAACTTACCGTGTCAAAGAGAGAGTCGGGCGCCATTTTAAATTTTCCACATCAGTAAACACTATGTTTTTCTAGCTAAATAAACGTTATATTAAATAAAAACACAAAAAAAAACATATCCAGAGGTAGAAAAGTAACATTTATTTGCTATATATTTGTTTGACAACTTTTTCGAATTTATGTGTACATTAATACAAACCCGGTTAAAGTAATAGTTACAAAACACGTTCGACACCAAATACCCAACTTCTTAAAGGTGATCAATCAGCGCACTTTTACCGATCATATCCTCGCGTTAAACCGACATCGTCGTCACACTAATTCTCTTCATGTAAAATAACGTTAGAACTATTTTAGCTACATTTCGGGTTTAACCCCGACCTTCTTCGTAATATATATTATTCCATTAGGGCCGTGGCTTAACCCTCTCCGACATTAGCACCTAACCCTCTCTTACGTATACCCCCTCAATAATGTTAAGTAGTCCATGCTATTTTTATATTTATGCAGAAAGCATTTTGGGCCATTTTTAACAAGAACAAACAAAATAAAGAGGTAAAAAAAATAAAATAAAATAATATGCAACAAATGCGTTACAAAAATAAGTTACTCTTCTACCTACTCGCATAAATTTGTTAAAAATGCACATTTTCAAGTTAAATTCAATTTTACGGTATATTTTGTTTATGAAATTGTTAAGTGGAAGTATAGAATAGTTAACAACCCTCTCCGCATATTAAGAATAGTTTTCTAAATAACATTAGTTTATAAATGTACAATTATACATCTTTTTTTTTTTTTTGTAAGAAATACAAAGGAGTCGAAATACAAACACAATTAAAAGTCAATTTTATAATATTAAAGTAACAACTTTCAAAATAAATATGCAAAGACTGCGGGGGGGGGATAAGTAAGCGTCGCCGACTGCACACATTTACAAGTTTCATTTTTTATTATTATAGTTATCTAAAAAGTTCATAAACAAAGTTTACATACAATAAACAAATTTTTTAAAAAAGTAAGATTTATGTTATAAACACAAACGAAAAAAAAACTTATTTACTTACAAAAATGTAGCATTTAGAAAATTGCGAGGGAAATCCGCCTTTTAAAATTCGCTCCAGATAAAAGCGGTGTAAATCCGAAACAAGTGCCCTCGAGAATAAATTCCGGGCAAGATGACATCTAACTGTTGCCGAGATGAAAGCAATTTCGATATTGCCTAGTTACGCATTGTTGAGGAAATAATATTGAAGTTCATTAGTTTGAACCAAATAAATAATGTTCGATATCATCAGAAGACGGAGATTGCTTCTTTTTTATGTTTTCTGCTACATTTTAAAAAATTAGGTGATTCATCATGCAGTAGTGTAGTCTGTAGTACTACACAGTTAATGACTGAGGGGGTTTTAGTTCTCTCTCAACTGCAAGAACTTTGACACCAGGGTCGGAAAGTGGGAATAAGAGGAGTACTCTGACCTGCAAAAAGTGCTCGAACAGCTTCGTTGGCATTCCCCGGTAAGAGCGCCTCAGGCGATTAGCAATAAACTAACCTCTTCTTATAGAGAGAAGGCAAGACCTGTGAGGGTGGACCTACTAGAAATGCACTGAACTAAACTCCTGCCGCAAAATCAATAGGGACCGGATCATCATAGGAATGGTCTAATCTCTGTTGACTGGGGTACTATGTAGGAATTTGGGCAGCAAGATGTCTGTTCACGTTACACTTGAACTTCTGCACGTCAGTATTGTTGAGGAAGCAGGGACCTGGAATGGAATTCCAAAGTCTAGCAGTTCTGGGGAAGAAACTATTGGAGTAGAAAGATCTTTTACATCTAGGGATCTCTACAGTTTGGGGGTGGGATTTAGCAGCCTGTCAGGTTTGTCGAGGGTGCTCACGTCGTGGGGGCACAAGTGATTGCAGTTCGTCAGAGCATTCACCACTAAAATACTTGTAGAACAGGCAGAGGGATGCAACATTTTGTCGATGGGACAGAGGCTGAAGCTTAGATGCCAGTTCAGGGCCTATCAGGTTTGTGACTCTCTTTTGAACCTTGTCAAGGAGCCAGAGACTAGTAGCAGATACACCAGCCCAGATGTGACAGCAATACTCCATACATGGGCGAATGGTGGCCTTATAGAGGTACAGGATACTTTTGGGTGTTAGTGGTTGTCTAGCACGATAGAGAGAGCCCACCTTTCTTGCAGCGGCCCTGGCAATGTCTTGAATGTAATTGTTCTAACTCATGTTTCCTGTGAACGTTAGGCTAAGGAGTTTGAAAGATGTACTCTCAGATAAAGAGTCGTTGGCCATTGCTATAGGTGGTAGAGAGGGTTTCTTGTAATTATTGAATGAAACTAGTTTAGTCTTGGCAGCATTGAACGTGACCAACCATTTTTGTCTCCATTCCATTACAGATTGGAGGTCTTCCTCTAGTGTTTCTGCCATTTCTTTAGAAATGTGTTCATTCGTCTTCCTGTCATGCCTGCCATAGAGTGTAGTGTCATCAGCATATATACCCATCTCAGAGGCAATTTTGTCGGGGAGGTCATTTATGAATATCAGCAACAATAGAGGTCCAAGGATAGACCCCTGGGGCACTCCCGCATTTATATCATATTGTTTAGATGTATGACCGTCGAGGACAACCTGGATTTTTCTGTTATCTAAGAAGGATTTAATTATGTTAAGTATTCTACCAGTGATACCGTATGATCTAATTTTCCTGAGGAGACCCTCATGCCATACCCTGTCAAAAGCCTTAGATATATCTAGAGCTATCGCTCTGCCCTCACCCGCTTTGTCCAGTGAATGGTATATACGTTCAGAGATTACAGTTAGGATGTCTGCTGTGGAACGGGCTTGTCTAAATCCATATTGTTGGTGAGTCAGAAGTTTAGCATCTGTAAGGTAAGGTGATGGACTAGAGCATGGTTAATTAAGGTCTCAAATATTTTGGCAAAAGTGGGAGGAGGCTAATGGGGCAATAATTTTATTCCTAATATTCATAAATGACCTCCTTGATAAAATTGTCTCTGAGATGGGCATGTTTGCTGATGACACCATGCTCTATAACAGGCACAAGGGGAAAATAAATGAACATATATTTAAGGAAATGGCAGAAACACTAGAGAAAGACCTCAAATCTGTAGTGGAAGGGGGACATAAATGGATAGTCATATTCAATGCTGCTAAGAATAAGCTTGTTTCCTTCAATAATTAAAAGAAACCTTCTTAACCACCAATAGCGATGGCTAAAGATACATTACCTGAAAGTACTTCTTTTAAACTCCTTGGCCTAACGTTCACAGGGAACATAAGTAGGAACGGATACATTGAGGGCATTGCAAGGCCGCTCTAAGGAAGGTAGGCTCTCTCTACTGTGCTAGAAAGCTACTTACGCCTGAGAGTATACTGTACTTCTATAAGGCCATCATTCGCCCATGTATAGAATATTGCTGTCACATTTTCATCTGCTACTAGTCTCTCACTCTTGAACAGGGTTCAAAAGAGAGTCGTCAACTGAACTGTCATCTAAGCTTCAACCTTTGCCCCATCTATGCAATGTTGCATCCCTCAGCCTGTTTTACAAGTATTTTAATGGTGAATGCTCTGACGAATTACAAACACTTGTACCCCCTCGACGTAAGTACCCCTGACAAATCAGATAAGTAGCAAGATCCCACCCTACACAGTAGAGATTCCTAAATGTAAAAAAGCCTTCTAGACTTTGGAACTCCTTTCCTAACTGTACTGACATGCAGAAGTTCAAGTGTAATGTGAACAGACATCTTGCTGCTCATCTCTCTACATTGTACCCCTGCAACTTATGTTCCCGATAGCAGCCCCCTACATCAAAATGACACTGTGCCTTGTTTGGGGTGAAAATGGAATAAAAAAAAAAAATTTAAGTCTTTTAATTATCTACAGTGAAAGAATCCCCCTACCCGATTTTTATACCATATCAGTTAAAAGTTTTACAATACAGGGCATCATGATATATTAACTGGAAAGCATCTTCTAAATTTTGGGAGAGAAATATGTCATTTCTAAACGAAAAAATTTAGTTCTCATCTTGCCATTAAAGAGTCAACAAATACTTTTCTCAGTTTCGTTGCAAGAAACACAAATTCATTTCGAAGCATATTCTGATCAATATTTTAAAGTCATTCTCACATCACATACAACCTGTTTAAATTAAAACTCAGACTATTTGAAAGAATTGTATTCTATATAATTTCATTACATGCTTGAATTTTTTTTTATTGCATTTTCACTCTAAACAGTGTCACTTTGATGTAGGAAGCTACTATCTGGGACATAAATTGCAGGGATACTATGTAGGGAGTTGAGCAGCAAGATCTCTATTTACATTACAATTAAATTTTTGCATATTAGTACAGTTGGGGAAGCAGGAACCCGAAAGGGAATTCCAAAGTCTAACAGTTTTGAGGAAGAAACTATTAGAGTAGAAGACTTTCTGGCATCTGGGGATCTCTACTATGTAGGGTTGGATTTTGGTGCTTGTCAGGTTTGTCAGGAGTATTTATGTCGAGGAGGTACAAGGGCTTGTAAATCGTTATAGCATCTACCATTAAAATACTTGTATAACAGGCAGAGGGATGCAACATTTCGTTGTGTATGTCTACCTGAACATGCATACATTTTACTTAACTGCATCTTTTCCAAAATTAATTTGAATGGAGTTTTACTGGACTTCATATGCTTTAGGGACTTGTTGAAGTCCTAGATAGAGGGTGGTAGTACCATCCAGTAACGGACAGGATGCTTCGGGGTCATTTCCAGGAGATCATCTGGGGTGTCGGATTGATCATTGAGGAGGTTCTCAAAGCGAGATCTCCACCTGTCTAGGATGCCCTCACTGTCTGTTATAGTCGTGGCCTCACACATATCTTTTAGGTCGCCCACTGATGACCACGTGGGGCCGAATATCTACTTTGTTGCTGCATAGAAGTTGCACAGGTCATGTTGGTCAATGAAGCTCTGCATCTCTGCAGCTTTTTTTTGCCACCAGATATTCTGGGCTTCATGAATCCCTCTTTGGCAGCCTGTTACAGTTAGCTTATGAGCACCTTTGTTAGCAGCTGTAGGCTGGTTCTCCAAAGTCAAACGTGCTTGTTCTTTGGCTTCAATGAGAAGAGAGATGATAGTCATTCTCATTGAACCAGTCTTGTTGTTTCTTAGTGTTGAAGCCTAGTGTTTCCTCATGACATCTCTGAGGGTAGTCCAGTGGTGCTCTAATGTGGCCTGGCCCACGGGGATTGCAAGGTGTCATTTGCCTACCTCCCTGAAGTTCTGTGCCAGGTTTGAGTTGTGGAGCTTGCTACAGTCAAAGTATCGGTGTGGTACATTACCAGGTATCTTTCTGGGTGGTCAAAGAGAGTCAGGAGATCAGGAGTCTGTGGTCCATTCAACAATCGTCCACTCCAGGCATGGATCGGGTGATACACATGTTTCCTTGGTCTCTGGTTCTGGTCAGGACATAGTCTAGGGTGTGCCAGTGTTTAGACCAGGGGAGATCTCTATGTGGTCATTTTGGTAACTGAAAGATAGTGTTGTCTACCACGAGTTAGTATTCTGCACACAGACTCAGTAGGGGTTGGCCATTGGTGTTGCAGTTTTCAATGCCATGGTGGTTGAGGATTCCCTCCCACAGGCGATGGTCCTTGGCTACTCGGTCACTCAGCACAGCTTGTTGTTGACGGGCATTGCCTGGATGGTACAGTCGAGCTGGATATGAAAGGCAGCTTTGTCTTCATTGATAGAGGTTAGAGTCAGGGCATAGACAGTAATCAGTATGAGGTTTTTGTCACACGTGATGGAAATGTGGACAGTCATTAGGTGCTCACTGATGGCCTTGGGAGCGAAGTTGATGGTGTTGTGAGCACCAGCTGGGAATGGATAATGAAGCCAACACTATGGGTGTGCAGCTCCTCTGGGGATTTACCTTTCCAGAATATTGTGTAGCCTATTCCAGCTTCCCTGATGTTGCCCTCTTCAGGTAGTTTGGTTTCACTAAAAGCTGCCACATCAATGTTGAAGCGGACAAGCTCCTTGCAGACAAGAGTTGTACATTGTTCAGTGTGGTTTGTGTTTGCCATGTCTTGGAGGGTGCAGATGTTCCATGCATCTACGGTTACAATCTTTCTGTTGTTTCAATCGTATTAGTGGAATGTCCACTAGCCATGGAAGCTGACTAGACAGGTTTGCCGTGTCCGATGTTTACCCCACCTTTTCTAGGTGCCTCTCTGTGTAGAGTGGGCTACAGTTGTCCTCAATAGGCCAGCCCAGTCACGGGTTCAGCTGCCAAACTCTGGTGTTACGGCACTGTCACCAGAGAGCGACCATCTTTGACCCACCGCCTGAGTGCAGTCGTGGGCTAAGGGTTTCCAGCTATCTAGGTCTATCCCCCTTCACTCAGATCACCTCAGGATTTGGTAGTGGTGATTATGATGTGAATGAAAAGATAAAGAGAGGTGGAGGAAATGACAGAATGCCAGTCTCTGGGTATATTGTTTTGAGTGGTTTTGGTTGTGGTTGTGTGACGGCCATGCACACACACTTGACCCACATCACTTCCATGATGGTTCAAGACAAATGAGACAGGCAGCTTCACTGATGTTGGTTGCATCGGGCTGCTGGGTTCTTGGTGTCAGGTCCTGCCTTGTCACTTGCCCACCAAGTGCTGCCCTCTTCCACTGCCACTAGGAAGCTCTGCTGTTGAAGTCTTTTTTGGTTTGATTTTGGAGTTTTCCTTCACCTAACCTTTGTCTGAAAACGCACACCCTACAAGGCAGCAAAGTGTTTGGATTTAGTTTTCCTTCTCCACACACACACACACACACACACATATATAATTATTTCCAAAACCAAACAATGTCGCAGCTCACAAGAGCCATGACAGCCAACAAACCGGAAGTCTAAGACTCGTTTCACCTTCATTTGGGCTCATCAGTTAGATATATCCGAACTCAGGATTCAGAACCTAAGCCTCTTGTATGTGAGGTGAGCACTCTGCCAAATGAGCAAACGTGCCACACAAGAAAGTCTATTAACTAACACAGATCAAGCAAACCACAGCAAAATCCGACTATGGAATGGATCTACTTTGTTTCAAACAAGGGATGTGGTCATCCAACCAAGCTATAACCCAAGCTGATGTGTCACAAGTAGGAATTTTATACTTGCTAGGACGATGCCATTCAACATGCTAACCTAGTGATCAATTAGTAATAGAATTTTCAGAATGTAAGAGATTATATAATTATTTCTACAGTCAAACAATGTCGCAGCTCACAAGTCATGATAGCCAACAAACCGGAAGTCTAAGACTCGAGTTTCGCCCTCATTTATATATATATTACATATACATATATATATATATATATATATATATATATATATATATATATATATATTTTCGCAACCCTGTATTTTTAACACCTGATGATGATTCATGGACGAATCGAAAGCGCTCGTAACAGCAACATGTATGGATCCTTTATTAATATTTTTGATTTCGAAACAAAAAAGACAATACGAAAAATTGAAAAATTAAAAAAAAGAATTATAAGGCAAAATATCTCCGTTGTATTTAATAATATTTGCTTGAATGAAAAAATGCTGCCTAAATATACCAATTTCAAACTACATGATCCAGCGGCTCAACGGGATAGTAAAGTATGCAATTTTAGAATTGATTTAGTAAAAAGGCAAATTACTAACGCCCAAGAATTAATTCTTAAGCATACAAATGAATTAAATCAACTCGAAGAAAAACTGAAGGACCACATTACCAACAACCAATACACTGAACTCCAACAACGACTCACTGACATCACCACGAATTACGAACATTCTCATCGACTGATCATCCAAAAAAAAGTTAATTCTCTATACCATGGATCTATCATACTGCCTACTAACACACAATTTTACGTTAACCTTTCAGACTACGAACTTACAGACGCACAAAAAGAATTCTTAAACCTTGGACCTAACTGTCACCTCACACCACAATTCAACCATCAAAACAAAAAAGCCGAAATTGAATTACTCTATGAACGCATTACTAACCTAGAAAAAGAAAACAAAATCACCACTCACCCTGGGTTAAGAGATATCCTAAAAGCGGAAGCTATTAAAACCCGATTCTATAAAAAAAAACACAACTCGGTACTTACTAAAAAATGCTGCCAAAGAACTACGTAACCACCCTAATATAGTTATAAAAAAAGCTGATAAATCCAATATTTTCGTCATTCTCAATAAATCCGATTATGATGAAAAACTTAAAAATATTATTAATGATAATACGAAATTTAAAAAAATTAGTAAGAATCCTACTAATACACTTAAAACGCAAGTCAATAAACTAATTACAGCTAATAATGCACAAATTGGTAATTATCAACTCCCTAAAATAATTGGAGACTATAAACCTGGTTACTTATATGGCACAGTCAAGACACATAAACCTGATTTCCCTCTCCGACCTATTATATCCCAAATTCCGACTCCCATCTATCGCCTAACAAAAACACTAAACGAACTTATCAGCCCATATATTCCTAGTAAATATAGCGTTAAGTCCACACATGAACTAATACAAATATTAAAATCAATGCAACCAGAAAACAAAATAATTTCTTCCCTTGACGTAGAAAGTTTATTTACAAATGTACCCGTAGTAGAAACAATAGATATAATTATCAAGAACATTTATAATAATCCATCACTCCCCCCCACTTAAAATTAACAAAAGAGTTTTAAAAAAATTGTTACTAATTTGCACTACAGAAGTACCCTTCTATGACCACAATGGTAACATTTATACTCAAATAGACGGTGTGGCAATGGGATCAGTCCTCGGACCAACCCTAAGTGAATTCTACATGGCTGACTTAGAGAACAAAATATTTAAAAACAACATAAAACCCCCAATTTATGTACGCTACGTGGATGACATTCTCATTTTAGCTGAAAATAATGAACAGATACACCAATTATAGCACCTCTTTCAAGAAAATTCAATTTTAAAATTCACAGTAGAGTTAAATAATAACAATAAAATTCCATTTCTTGATGTCCTTATTGATACGTCTAATAACACTTGTAATACATCTGTATATAAAAAACCAACTAGCATAAACTCTAGCCTCCTGAACTTTAAAAGTGAGTGTCCACAAAGGTACAAAATAGCCATAATAAAAAATTTACTAAATCGCGCTAAAATGATATCCTCCACAAAAAAAGCATTGCTAATTGAAATAAAAAACATTAAACAAGTACTCATCAATAATCATTTCCCCAATTACATTGTTGATGAACAAATAAAAAAAATGCTACAATCTTCCGATAACCATAATAATAATGTTAGCCAACACCGGAATGCAAACCCCATTAATATATTTTACCAAAATCAAATGACGCCTAATTTCAGAATCGAAGAAAATGCAATTAAAAATATTATACGAAGATACTTGACGCCTGTTGACAGTAATTTTAAAATTAAATTTATTATCTATTATAGGAAATTTCGAACACAAAACCTTGTGGTTAAAAACAACTCTTCACCGGCGATAAAAACGTTGGAACAAACCAATGTAGTGTATAAATTTAAATGCTCTATTGGAGAATGTAACTCCAAAAATAATACATACATTGGGCATACAACAACAACGTTGTCCCGGCGAATAACTATGCACCTTAACGACACAAGCGCGATTTACAAACATTTAAAAAAAGAACATAGCTGTCCCCCCTCCAATGTTAGAAAGGTCCTCGTTGACAATACAAAAATTATACAACGGGAAAATAATGTAAAAAAATTAAAGATTCTTGAAGCGTCGTACATTAGAACTCTTCAACCTAATATAAATGACATTGCATTTCAAAAAAGCAGTAACGTTCTGAAATGTCTTGCGTAGTCCGTGTTGGACGGACTTCGTACATGGTGTCTACGAACTTGCTGGTTTTAACACTCGAATTTTTAATCGACTTTTATTCTTAATCGACTTTTATTTTAACTCATCACTGACTATATATATTTTAGTTTTCATTTTTAATCCTCATTTTCGCAACCCTGTATTTTTAACACCTGATGATGATTCATGGACGAATCGAAAGCGCTCGTAACAGCAACATGTATGGATCCTTTATTAATATTTTTGATTTCGAAACAAAAAAGACAATACGAAAAATTGAAAAATTAAAAAAAAGAATTATAAGACAAAATATCTCCGTTGTATTTAATAATATTTGCTTGAATATATATATATATATATATATATATATATATATATATTAGTATATTTTGGCAGCAAGTCATTATTCAAGTACATCTGAATTCTTTTTTCCGATTTTGTTTGATAACTTTTCAATTCACCAAGTGGTCATTTTATTTCGGCTGGCATGTTGTATATTATGGTGCCTAGTAGTTGTTGTTCGGCCATATTCTTCTCAAGCGCTTTTTTGGAATGCATAGATACATTTATTTTTGTAAAAAGACAATTGTCCTAAATTAATATTTTATTGCATAATTAGATCAAATTGTGAAAATATAGTTAAAAAATACAATGGAAAATTATATAAGCATCAATAAATAAAAAAAAAATCAAAATATTAAACAGCAATTGGAATAATTAAAAAAAAAAGAAAAAAAAGAATTTCCCAAGACTTTGGTAATTTTTGTTTATTTCTTACTAACTCTTTACACCCATTTCTAACCAGTTGACACTGATAGATACACACTTTTGACTAACCCAACAAGCAGCAAAATCGCACCCCTTTATTGTTGAGATCCATACATGTCAAAAAGCCTTTTACTCTAATAGTTTTGAATTCCGTCTTTGTTTCTTATTTCCTTGATTGTACTAATAGGCAGAAGTTTAAATGTAACTCGAACAGATATTTTGTAGCTCAACACCCCACATAGTCGCCTGTAGAGATGATCCCAATTAGTAGTCACTCATGCCCAAGTGATAATATGCTACTTTTGAGGGTGAAAAAAAAAAAGAAGAGATTAAATACTTCCAACCAAGATATACAAGCTTGATATTGTCCTTAAAGCAAGCATCAAACCATGTGGTTATTATAAACGAAATAAAGGAAGTCAAGAAATTCTCTTTTTCTAGAGCAGATGTTTCTTCTCATTCACTGGTTTTCTGCAAACTTAATATTGTAGTAATTTTGTCCGTGTTTTCTCTTTATTCCAACATGAGTTGGTGTTTACTAGGTTGGGTGGAAAAGTAACCAGAAGGAGGAATTTGGCCAGGGTGATTCAAGAGAGTGTGGGAAAAAAAAAAAAAAAAAAAAAAAAACAGCCAATAAGCTTGCATACAAAGGGGAATAACCACTAACGCAAAAAATTGGTATGAAATATATTTCTTTGTCTTTGGCACTCATTTCCTGCTTTGTGATGATCAATTGCTCACTAACACTCATTATTCAATAAACCTCGAAAAACTAATTAAAAAAAGCAATTAAAATCAGTGAGTCACTTTTTGCATTTGTAGGAGATATGGGCAAAGAACACTGGTTAAGATAGACATGGAGAGTTACTTCCCTTGAGGAACACACACACGCACACAGAGTCCTGGCCTTGACAAAGGGAGATACATTTTTACTCCTCATGGAAACTATGGCCACTTGAGAGACTGAGTAGAACTGTAGCCACTTCTAAAGTGAGTGCTGAATTATTGTTGCTCTATATTGTGATGTTACTTTATTCTTTACATTTGTCGATTCGTAATAAATGTATACTTATGTACTTGTGAACTACTTGCGTTTATTAAATATTTGTGTTTGTTAAGTATTTTTAGTTTGAGTGAATCAATCAACAATGAGACCCCTAATATTTACAACACATTTTAATCACAGTGGGATAAACATCAGGAGGTGTGTAATTGGCAAAAAATCTTTGTCCCGTGTCCTCTCATGGACTGACGGGTGTTTGACATTATGCCTCAAGGCATAGCGTCACCTTCCTCACCCACACATGCTTGGATGTGATGTTTATGGAGTTGCATCAAGCTGCTAGGCTGGCCAATAACAATACTCTCATGATTTTTACGCATGTTTCAACCATAACTACTCAGACCAAGAAGAGAATAAGGACTTCAAATGACATGAGCCAAAGAGAGAAACAAAAGATTTCAGTTGACACCAGTTTTACCTTGACATACACACATGGTCTCTGTAAACAAATATAAAATGACCAACTTGTTTGGGTTTTTGCCATTGTTTTGTTGATTTTTACGACCAAGATTTATTTCTTTTTATGTACAGTGTATTTTTTTTAACATATATTTACAAAACTTTTTAATAAAACTATTTAAATCAAACTTAAAAAAATTTTTAAATATAGAAAAATCCACTAAAATAAACATTTTTTTGGCAGACATTGTCCAGTCCACGGTGTCCCATTTTGGAAGGAACGAACTCCCCAAAATGGGGCACTCTGGATTGATATTTTTATTTAAAACAAAAGAAGAATCATATTATTTGCAAAACATTTTGGTGGGGAAGCAGATTTTCCCTATAATAAAAATCAACTTAGTAATTGAGAATTTAGGACGTTGAATGGTTTATTAAATCAATGCTCGGTGGTAAAAGATCTCACTTAGATTCTTATCTGAAGGAATTCTTTGGCATGAAAGACACTCAGAAAATACCTTTTTCAAATTGTGTGATACCATCTCTGCACCACATCCATTTATTTAAATGTATTTTGTTTAAATATGTTTTGTTCCTAACATTAAAAACTTACTTTGTATTTAACTTTCATCTTGTGGGGAGTCAAGCAATTAGCCAAGTTTTGTATAAAAAATTTAAAAAATAAAAAGATTTGAAAATAAAATTATGTATTTTATTATTGAATATTATGTGATTTTATGATGCAAAAAAATTGCCTTGGTCTACAAGGATTTCTCCTTAACTGACTGCAGACAAGAAAGATCAATGTCGTAAAGTCTCAATTCTCATGTTGATTTTTAATGTAGGGAAAATCTTTTTATTAAAAATTTTTTATGGTAGTAAACTTCATCATTCCTCTCTTTGGTCAGTGACAGACAAATCCTTATTTTGGGAGGCTTGTTTCTCCCAAAATGGAACACTGTGGATTGGAATAGCAAGTTTTTTTCTTTCAAAATTGTCTTTGATAATTTGGCTAGGTGCAAAATGTAGTAATATGTTGTGATACTGTTGCATAAATGATGGACAAGGCCGTGAAAATATTGGATGTATTGCACGTACGCTAATTCATGATCTGAGCAAAGCTAGATGTTACATCCTATTGCTGACTGATGTCAACCCTACATTTCAATTGAACACAGGGTCTTGGAACAATGAGATGACATATTTTAACTTGGATTGGAATTGTTAAAAATGTGAAACAATAAAACAATAGAAATTCAGATTAATAAGAATGTCTAAATAAGTGAACAATCAAATTCCAATGTATGGAATTTCAATATAAGATATATGAAAACAGTCAGAAGAGCGAGAGCGAGTGACTCGGCAATGAATGACATTTCTACTGTCACCCCAAATCGCCCACAATGACCCGCCCACATTGACCGACACCAGACCACCAAACCCACATATCAGCAGTACTCGTCATATGCTCTTAGTGAAATGTAAATAAACTTGTATTTTGACTTAACAAATTATCTGTTTTATTTTAAAAAAAAAAACATGACTAAAAGAATGGAGAATGGACAAGTCCCTTAATCCTACAGGTTCGTGGGAGCGCTGCATTATTTTATGAAGTGTCTTGTGCAAGAATAGCCTGGCGGCACCATCCCTTTACAGGCTTCGAGCACATACAGTACCTGGTATTACCAAATGTTCACCCATTTTAGTATTGGCCAGGCTCAATGCTGCTTAACTTCAGTGATCTAACAGTAAAACCAGTGTGCCAACATGATTATGCCGTATATAGCTAAAAGAATAGCAGTGTGCATGTACCTTGGCATGCATTTGTTAAAAGTGCAACCAATGAATTATATAGACTGACTATATTACAATACTACACTTCATCCTTATAAAAATAAAAATTATAAAAACGTTAGTAAATACAATTATATATTTTTCAAATTTCACTTGTTTATACTTGTTGCTTATCTCTAAAGTAGGGAAAATCCTGTTCCCCACAAAATGCTTTGTAAATAATATCAATCTTTTAAATAAAAATATAAATCCAGAGTGGCTCATTTTGGCGAGCTTGTTTCTCTCAAAATGGAACACCGTGGATTAGAATAGCAGGTTTTTTCTTATCTCTATCTTTATTTTTGCTATTGTATAAAAGGAGCTTTTTTTGTGTGTGTGTGTGTGTGTGTGTGTGTGTGTGTGTGTGCGTGCGTGCGTGCGTGCGTGCGTGTGTGTGTGTGTGTGTGTGTGTGTGTGTGTGTGTTCTCGTTCCTTCCTATGGATTCGAAACTTGGCTGGGCCGATTTTTATGAAATTTCACATGAAGGTACTTTATGTGCTTGGCAAAGTTCTTAGATAGATTTTGTAATGGAATGTCTTTGATAAGTATCGATAATCAAAATAATCCAAGACGGAACAGGCGATTTTGACCAAAGTTAACACCTTGCACAACCTAACATCACAAGTGCATTTGAGAAGTTTTATTACCACACAAGCCAAAAGGCCCAACATATAAAATCAACAGTATGTTCTTTGATATGACAGGGGCGCATTCAAAATGATTTTTTTCTGTTCTCTACTTCGCCCATTTGTCACTCAAATCGATTGTCTGCTCTAGTTGGGGACCCACAATAATGCATTTGGGAGGAATCTTCACATGCCTCAGCACAGTGACTTAGTCCACAAGACATTTTAATGTACATTGCACTGTAGAGAAACTATTGCTGACTTTATAAAATTATTTTTATATGATTTGAATTAAAGGTTAAAATGCAAAAATTAAGTATCATGGTTCAACATTAATTCCAAACATGCACCAGTCTAATCAAAGAACCTATTGCTGATTTTGTATGTCAGGCCTTCTGCATGTGCGGTGATAAAACTTCTCAAATGTCCTTGCGATGTTAGGCTGTATAAAAATGTTAAATTTGACCAAAATCGGTTTTTTTTTCCTTCTTTAATCAGATTTTTTGGATTATTAATATTTATTTGAGATATTCCAATACAAAACCTATCTAAGAACACTCTCAGGTACCTAAAGTACATTTGTGTGAAATTTCAAAAAAAGAATCGGTCTGTTTTGAAGTTCATAGAGAATGAACTCTCACACACACACAAAGTGCCTTTTATATATAAGTATCTATATTATTGTAATCCCCTCTGTGTTGCATCATCTAATCCTCATTCATGAGTAGGGCTAGGGCATACACATGGACAGGAAAATGTGCATTAACCCTATGTCCAGGTGATTACACTCTTAACTGTCTAGTGGTCGACCCCTAAAAATGTAACCAGATGCTTACTGGTTATTAGAAACTACTGCTCTGATACTTTGGGCACGCAAAACATGCACGACTCTATGTCTGTGTGGCAACACTTTTATCTTCAGCTGGCCATTCGTCATCAGATGCTGCGGTTGAGTTCATCTTTCATAGGTCCTCTAGTGAATGGCTGGTATGCTGCTTTTCTTAGCTGCAACTTGGCGTCGAGTTCATGGTAAATCTGAAAACAATTGTGTTACTCTCAAACCAATATGCAATCAATAATCAATGATAACTCTGGAGATAATTTTCTTATGAATAAAAATAATTATTGCATAAAATCATTTTGGACACAGTTTGTACACAAAAAGTATAAATTTAAATAGCATTCAAACTTATACCTTGGTCACATGGAAAACTTTTTATTTAGAGACATATTTGCAATTGTGTGACTTTATATCTTTATCTTAAAAATAAAGTTAAATTTGGGGCTTCTCTCGGATTTAAGAAAAAACAAAATGTTTCTGGATGCAGAATCTTTCAACTGAAATGAAACTCTTCAATTAATTTTCTCGGTCGAAGGAGGAAAGTCGTTCTTTTCACTTTACTCTTTCGAAAAAAAAAAAAAAAAGCTGATGTCTCCTGCTTCGAGGTCAGCAAGTGAAATTTTCTATTTCTAAAAACACAGTTGCTTTTATGAAATCCCAATTCCGGCCACCATCTCTTTGAGATCACTATTTCCCCTCTGTCGTTTGAAGATTACCCTTTCTCTTTTCCTCTGAATCTCCTTTTCCATCTTTATCTCAACCATATCCCTCTTCAATTCTCTTTTCCCTTTCTAACTCATTTTCCAAGGAAACTGGCTTATTAGTTATGCACCCCATCTTTCTCTCTCTATGCTCCTTTACCTCATTCCTTCCCCCACTCTCTCTCTCTCTCTTTGTCTCTCCTTTCCAACCAAATATAGCTTAAGTCAATAATTTATTTATTTATTTGTCCATTTACTTCTTTATATATTCTAAAGGTTGTTTGTAACGACCAACCCTTATTTTTCTCCAACTGATAGTTTACCACTGTCTTATGGCTGCCTGGGTGGTCAATCATTTAAACATCTAAAATAGACTGAATAGATAATTCTTCTCTGATTCATAGTTTTTATAGACTTCTTAGCAACACAGTCTAGTTTTTAAATCTAAATTCCGGGTAACTGTCTGGCTTCACTAGTTATTTAAAATACATTTTTACCAAACCCAACTGTTCATGTTTCGTTCTATCTCCTCTAGGATCTTCCGACCACTCGGTTGTATCAATTAAGATAAAAATGAAATGCAAAAAGTCTTCAGACGTACCTCTCCACCATACAGTATATCGATACTCTATGGCTGACTGGGATAGCTTCCGTACATTTATATCTGATCTACCTCTGCATTCCATGTTTAAAAAGGATGTGTCCTCTATAGTATCAGACCTGACCGAACGGTTAATTGTAGGTATAGACAACTTCATACTATCCAAAAAATTCCAACAAAAACCTAACAGCCAGCCATGGTTCTCCTCAGAATGTGCTGCTGCCATCGCGCACAGAAATCACTTTTTCCATAGCTACCAACGTAATAGATGTACTGAAACTAAAACTGCTTTTAGGACTGCCAGCAAGCACTGTAAAAGAGTAATAAAAAATGCAAGAGAGCTATATGCTCAGTCCGTTAAATCCAAAGTAGTTGAGCAGCGGTTTGGTTCCCACCAGTTTTTGCAAATAGCAAACAGGATCTTGAACAAAAGCATGCATTCTATCCCAACTATCATCAATGGACCTGAGGTCATCTCGTCAGCATCAGACAAAGCCAAACTATTTGCCAAGAACTTTGCAGCTAATTCTACCCTATGTGACCAAGGTCATCAACTCCCCGTATTTCCTCCTATAACAGACAACATGCTATGCAACATACAAATATCTGTGCGTGATGTCGTCAAGCTAATCAAGAACCTTGATTCCAGTAAAGCAACTGACCCTGACAGCATTCCAATTATAGTGTTGAAAAAGCTTCAACCAGAACTTGCCCCCATACTTACAAAACTGTTTAAGCATTGTCTTAAGGAGAAGTGCTTCCTAACATGCTGGAAAACCTCATCAGTATGCCCTGTATTTAAGAATTCAGGTGACAGGTCATCTCCCTCTCAGTACAGAGCAATAAATCTCCTGTGTGTCATGAGTAAGTTGCTGGAATCCATATTACGAGTAAATACAGAAGTAATCAACCACCTGAGCAGAAATAACCTTCTTAGTGACACATAATATGGTTTCCATTCTGCTAGATCTACAGCAGATGTGCTAACGGTTATATCTCATAGGATTAGTGAATCTCTCAACAAAGGTTTCCTTTCTAGGGCAATTGCTCTTGACATATCAAAGGCCTTCGATAAGGTATGGCATAAAGGCCTACTTCACAAGATTTCCAGCTACGGTATAACTGGAAATGTTTTCTCAATTATTAAATCATTTCTCTTTGATAGGCTCATAAGAGTAGTGGTTGATGGGTAGAAATCAGAAGCCCACAGTATTAATGCTGGTGTCCCTCAAGGGTCAATCCTGAGCCCAACTCTTTTCCTGATCTACATCAATGATCTCCCAAAACACATACTTAAATCATTTGTTGACATCTATGCTGACGACACGACCATCTATGGCAACACATCAAAGGCCGTAAATGACAAAGTTCTCTCTGATTCTCTCTCCTCTGATCTTGATCTTGGTACAATGGGGGAAGAGGTAGTTGGTTACATTTAATGCAGCTAAAACCAAGCTTCTATTTTTACATTATCAACGCTCTGATCCCCATCTGGCATCAATTGAAATGGATGGCTCTTGTCTTGGGGAGGCTCCATGTTTTGACAAGCTTCTGGGATTGACCTTTACTCCTGATCTGAAATGCAACACATACATCAAATGTGTTGTCAAGGTCGCTGGAAAAATGGTGGGATCCTTTTACCGCTCCAGAAGATGCAATTCTCTATCTGTATAAAAGCTAAGTACGTCCAAGGATGGAGTACTGCTGCTATATCTGGGCAGGAGCTGCTAAAAACAGCCTATCCTGCCTTGACAGAGTACAAAATAGACTGGTTTAGTGGGGATGCCCTTTTCTCTTCGCTGCAACCTCTCTCCCACAGAAGGGACGTTGCGAGTCTGTCAATGTTTTATCATTATTTTCATGGGAAGTGCTTGTCTGAACTCCAATCTCTGCCCCCCCCTTGCCAATCTTTCATGAAAAACACCCATCTAGCTGAAACCACTGTCAGTAATTCTCCCCACTCTTTATCTGTGCCTGAATCAAAACGTAGATTCCATGAACAAAGCTTCTTTCTTAGAAGTGCACGTCTGTGGAACTCTGTTCCGTTTGCCTGTTTCCCACCTGACTACAACCTGGATGTCTTCAAATCCAACATAAACAAGTTCCTGATAAACCGCCCCCTTAAGTAAGATACTTTATCAGATCTCCATTACTAACGATAACTACGATATTGTCTCATTGATTATTGTATACGCAATAATCCTTATCCCCCGAGTGGCCTCCGGGCCTTGATAAGTGGTGACTTCATGTAAAAAAAAAAAAAAAAAGAAAAACAATCTCCTTCCTTAGTTCCCTTGTTCTAAAAAAATCCCATTATCAGGTTTATATTTTCATTTCACTGAAACAGATATTATTTTTCTGATGGACAAAATTTTATGGACATCTGTTTTTCCTGACCAATTGTCAGCATAACCTCCCTTAACCATACCTCATCCTCTCTCATCCTTATCTATCTGAGTAAGATTCCTGGTACCGCTCGGGATCTTGCTACATTATTATACTAAAGTTAAGTGTATAAAGGTTTGTTTCACTAAAGTTTTATTCAGTATATATTTTAATATAGTTAAAATATCTGTCAGTTTTGGGATTGAGTTATGTTTGAAGAAAAAAATCTATTTCATTTGTCAATTATGATTAATTGTTCTAATTAGCCATAATCACTCTTTGTCTTTATTAGCTGTCGTAGGTAATAAAGAAAAAAAATAAAACAATTGGAACAGTCCATTATAAAGAATACATTAATACACTTTAAGCCTTAGTTAGAGAGTAAAAAAAAAAAGATATATAGTAAAAAGAAAGGGGCTAATTTTAAAATTTCTATAATCTTTTAAAATGTTTATCTTGCTTTAAAAACTCCCTTCCCTTGCTCTTATTAAAACGATTTAAACTATGTCCAATGAGTACATGTATCTGAATAAAAATTTTTGGTTTTAGAGTAAACTTTTTTTTTTTTTTTTTTTTTTTTTTTTTTTTTTTTAAAGCTGACTCATGTTTTGCATAGACATATTCCATAATATATAAACAAGTACTAATTATCTATGGCGCAAAAATCCTAAAAGATAAATATGATACTTAGCATTCAAACTCATGCCTGGGTCACATAAAAAACTTTATTTAGAGACATGTTTGCAATTGTATGATTTTTTAACTTTATCTTAAAAACTGAAATAGAATTAATAAAATTTCAAATTTTTGGAAATGTACTTAGTCTAAAAACACTTTGGCCTTCAGGCCAAGATCACAGCGTAGTATCTGTTCTGATGTTACATTTCACTTTTTCTGTCCTTGGTCAGTGAAGGAAAAGTTCTTCATGATTGAGGCAATTTTTATTTTTGTTCCTATCCAGAGTGCCCCTTTTGGGGGAGCTGAATTTTCCCGACATTAAAAACCGACTTTGTGTCTGACTTCCTCGTGGGGAGGCAAGTAAATAGGAGCACATATGCATCTCAGTTTTAAGTTTTACTTCCTAAAACAATTCACATTAGTAATTTTAATACTAGCTCTATATACTTTATGTAGCCAAGTGGAAATGTATCTGCTATGACATTTTTTTTTTTTTACTTGAGTCACCACTTATGAAGGCCCGAAGGCTACTCGAGGATAAGGGTAAATGAAGGTAAGGTGATAGTGTAAATTGGGTAGAATTTGATTATTTATGGGGACAACTTGTTTACATAGGGTTTGAGGGCTATCATGTTGTATTCAACTGGGAAGCAGGCCAATGGAGCAGTGTTCCACAGGTAGACAGTTTTGGGAAAGAAGCTTTGTTCATGGAATCTTTGTTTAGGTTTAGGCACAGACGGAGTGGGGAAAATCGTATATAGTGGTTGTAGCTAGTAGAGTGTTTTTTTTTTATATGGCATTTATTGTGAACAAACAACAGGAATATGGCTTTATTATAATAGATTAATAGCAACACCATAATTCTATAATTTTAAACTTTGCTAATAAGTGGAGGAGAGAGAACTCATACTTTTTATTGTTACACATGGATCCATATGCAAGTTGGTTCCATGCTCTGATTCAACTTGTTTGATTGCGATAATGACCTCCTGCATCAACTTAATAATATGCTTCGATACTCCAGATACAAGGGTGCATGAAAGACAAAGAAAAACCTCTCTTGAGAGTGTGTACAAAGTCATCTGACTGCTTTGGATACTATGGATTGGACCACAAGGAGAGCAGATGTAAAATGTTGCCTGGTGGTGCCAACCTCCAAATCTAAGGCACCCATAGCACCTTAAATAAAAAACCTGATGTTAAGGATTATAGTCAGCTTTTGATTCTTCTGTGTTTCTGCATCATCAATTCATCTGTGTGTGGTCATAGTGGTTGACTGGAACAAGATCTTATTTAAGAGACAACACCATTTTACAATTCACAAATTTATTCATATCATCGGAAATAAAAAAAAAAAAAAGCAAACAATGTTTGTTAAAGTACCCCAACCTTCTACCTAAAGCAGAAGAAAATGTGCCTTTTGACCATTCAAGTTTGCCTCTGACAAAATCCAGCAGAAAATTTTGACATTACTTTCTATTATTCAGTGATAAACAGTGGTTGGGGAGAACGGTGGACAGCTTGCCTTCCTGAATTTTAGAAGCCAGTGTTACAAATAGAATCTTCATAGTCAACGTTGGGTGTGTGAGGTAGAGCAATCATCTTTTATTATATAATATCCCTTCTGCCTTTATTTAAATACTTTTACTTTTTTTTAACATTATAAAAATTTAACCCAAACAGCAATCAACAACCATGGTACACAAATTAATCTGTACAAAACACAATTACAAGCCAACCACTCAAGATAAAACTATTGTGAAAGCAAAAAAAAAAGGTTGGAACTCCTTACTAACTCTTCTTAACTCTCAATTCACCACACCAACTTTTAGCGTTGTATTTGGTCAAAACAAAAGGCTTTTCTCTTCCATGACTCACTCGCTTATTCACCCAAGCAGCAGTAGTACTTTCATCTTCTTCCTAACTGACAACAAACTCACGTGAACGAACTAATGCCCCCCCCCCCCTCGGTTATACATAATTTGTCTTTTTATGCTGCTATCTCGAACCCCAACAGCACCTAAATTTGCATTCCTTTTTTTTTTTTTTTTTTTTGTATCAGAAGGATTCAGGGTTCGAATACCAGTGCTTGTCTACAGTGGACACACACACACACACCAACCATGGTTACTTAATACTATTACCCTTTACACTATTATCACACTCCTTCCTGATTTCATGATCACACAGCCAGCATTCCAAATGCGGTCATTTTTGTTCGGTACTCCTTCACAGAAGTGGGGATTCTTCAGAATTTTAGGCTTCCTCAGGAACATGTGCTTCCACTTCTACCTTGTTAAAATCGTCAGTTTCATTATCGTATATCAAACTCTCTGAATTGCTCTCCGAAGATATTATGGTATCAGAATCTTCTGACAAGACTGTAATGGGGGTGTAGGTCCTTCATGTGTCGAGGCCTCCTATCCACCAGGATGGACTGTGAACTAATTATCTCGATTACCTGATCCTGGCCAAATTTCATTGTGCAGCGATTCTCTAGTGCTTTCACCCACATACTGTCCCCAACCTGGTTGAGATTGAACTCAAGACCTGCTAATGGTGGCATAAAATCAACTTTTCTACCTGGATTTCATAACGATAAATGGCATTGGCTGGTGCAGTCAAATAGGAGTCAATGTTTTTGGGATCAAGTTATACTAGTAGACAGCCTCTAGTATAGAACAGCACATACTTGCCAAGATTAGTTTCACAGTAGAACACAACTCTGCTATGCCATTCCCAACCAGGATATATGCACAACAAAATCTTAGGTTCACACCCCACTGTTGTGTGTTGAAGATGCACATACGCAACCACGCGCATGGTAGCTAAATGCACTGAACAATGGGGTCAGAATGTCAGAAGATATCGTGAATGGTGAAAAGTCAACTATTTGATGCATGCAGCTATCGAGATGAGCACACCTACAGAACAGTAGGTCACATATATAGTCCAGAGAAAAAGGCAAAAAAAAAGAAGAGAAGCATACAGTCAGCCAGCAAAGCAACATTAGCATGAGGTCCTGGTTCCATTCACTCACCCTCCTGTCCATACCTGTCTCTAGCTCGGCGCCGTACACAAAGCAATAATAAAAAAAATATTTTCTATATTTTTATATAAAGCAAAAGTGTTTTTGTTTTTTTTCTTTTAGTCAGCAAAAAATCAACTGCACAACACCACTAGTCTGCAAACATCCTGAATTCCATGCTGTGGAAGGCTAGGTCATTATGTGAGTAGCTCCTGTGGACTACATCCACAAAAACCACTTGCAGTTCACCTGCTGTCCTAACTGCCCCCACCCTCAAAACAGCGATGGTCCACAATCTGTGATAGTTAGGAAATGGTAAGCATCATAATGCATAATGTCCATCCCCAACTGTTGCCTATCATCGCTCACCTCTAGCTTTACCTTTTCTCAGTAGACTGCTGTTGGATCTATAGATTGGTATTTCACGTATGCTTCTATAGCTAACTTGACTGCTGCTTTCATCATTGCAGAGCAAACTGACAAAATAGATGGTATGTTGCACCCCTAGGTGTCCACTGTTTCTGTGGATGGCCATGATCTAGTCCGCGTCCATCTCAGCTACATGCACTGCACTGATCAGGGGCTCGGGTCCCCTTATCCTTCTTAATGGCATTAAACCACCACTATGGCACATGTGTCAATGGGTCAGCCATGTTGTGAATTGATGCAACCAATATCAAATCCACAGAGAGCTTGTATTCCTTTAAAAGCTCCAAGTGTGCTTAATCGTATCCTAATGAACATTTCACTAGCAACCTTGGTGTGAACTCGCGCTAGCCACAATCATTTGTCCTGCTTAACTCTTACAGCATTCTTGAGAAATTCCCATGTCTGCTTATGGCTCCTCATTTATCACAAAGATAAAAAAATCATGCTTTCACACTAACAAATTTTGAAAATCCGTCATCCAACATTTTATCCTGGCCGAAGCACACCATGACACTGGTCGCCTCAAAATACATGTCGTCTTGACTATTTGTCATTACAAGTCAAATCTCATCTCTCAAAAACATAAAAAATCATAATGCATACCTTCTAACAGTTTGAAATTCATTACTCAAACCTACAATTTCCTCATGTGGTAATTAATTTATCTCACAAAATAACAGCAAACAATACAAAGCACACACACACAAAAAAAAAAAAAAAAAAAAAAAAAAAGAGAAAAGTTTCTATCATAATTAACAGTACTACTATTTAACGGTACATATTTGTACACTTCTGTTCATCTCTTCAAGATGTAAAGGGAAGTAACCCTCATGTTTATCAAACTATATTTCTCCATAGACAGCTACAGCTATCCACGAGTGATTTTATATCTGCAACTGAAAAAATGATTTACAAAAAAAAAAAAAAGTCAGAACCTTAGGATTACTTCTTTTTATAAGTTAAAAGCTTGTTTATGCTTTCAGAGAAATTTATTTTAGAGTAAAACACAAACATCGCCATTTAGATTCAGGATTTGACTAAGACGTCAGAGAAAAATGCTTGATTGATGATCTGATTTTAGAGTTTGTCGCAATGAAGGTTTTGTCATATTATCCCACTTCCGAGGGCCTCGGAATAAGCACGGATGGCTAGGTCTACATTCTTCACAGGATAGTAAAACCCTAAATAGACCAGGTAGCTGCTGGTAGGTAGTACATGTAGCAGCAAGCCTTACCATAATACCCAGAAAACCTAGGCCTTGCTGTAAAAACCTTGACTGCACTTTAACTGACATCTGACTTCCCTGCCTACAACCCTTCGATTTCTTCATGTGAAGTGTTCTAGAACAAGGTATTAACAGAGCCAGCTGCAGCATAAAGGATGAGCTAAAGGCCAGGAACACCAAAGCTTCTGCAGCCTAAGCTGTGAGAAAATGATGAAGGCCTGTGCCCACTTCGAAGGCTATCATGAAAGCATACATATGGAATCCAGATGAAGTCATTAGATAATCACAAAGGAGTATACTAAATCATCTCCCTCAAAATTCATTGCATTTTATCGATAGTTTTTACTTGAACAAGAAATGTTAAAATTGCACATTTGGGGCACTAACCCCCACCCCAATATACTTATGAATTCAATGCAAGACAAATAAAAAGTAATTTAATTAAAATTTCAAAGTTCTATATTTACAAGTAACATTGTGCCTACTGTCCAATCATGAGCATCGGTTTTAATAACTGATAAAAATGTGATACATGTTCAATCTCAACACAAAAAAATTATTTTAAAAGTAAAAGAAAAAACAAAATCATTTTGTAAAAGTAAAGTTTGTCAATCGATCTCACAATAATATATGATGATGAAACAAAGATAAAACTTCTCTTAGCAAATTTACTGGGATCTGCTCTGTGCGGTATTGAATTTCTTGTCTTGCTGGATCATTGATTACAATTAATTGACACAAAGATGTACCCAAACTACCTAGTTTTTTTTATTGAGATACAACATTCAGGTCCAGAAGCAGAGATACAATCAGTACTGAAAACCAACCATCATCATCATAAGAGCCATGTGCAGGTTTATTCTTGTTCAAGCAAATCTTGACTGCCTGTTACTTGGTTACATGGTACCTGACTTCCAACATTTTCCTCTCATTTGTGATTTTTGAACTGATCCCATAATATTAACTTCCTTTCTTTGTTTTATTCAAGGCCAATTAATATAGAACATTACAAATCAAACTTGCAGTTTATCGGTTGTCTTTATTTTGGAAATAAAATCGACTTTATTACCAATGTGAAGTTTAAATTGAAAAACTATTAATTTTTATTCGTATCAGAGTGAAACTTTACCTCATCATATTTATGTTTATTTACTTTTGTAGGAGGTAAGGCTCATGATCATGAGGTTTGAAAAAGCAAGTACATTAAGTGAAATGTACTCTGGCTTATAAAAAATGCACAAGCAGTCCCATTTGCATTCTCCAACAAGGACACAAAGCAATAAACTAAACCCCTTCTCAGATTAAGATAAAACCTGAAAGGGTAGATCTAGAACTAAACAGAACCATACATAATGTTTGTAAAAGATACAGCACAATCACATTGACACACTAGTTCTCGTTAGACCAAAGTTGAGCAACATTGAGCCTGGTCAGTACCAGATGGGTGACCAATTTGGGAATTTCAGCAGATGTATGTAGAAGGATGTTGATACCTCCCTGCAAGAGGGGCAAAAACCTAACATTGTCATTTCCCCTAATGGGCATATACATGCGACTGGGGACCACTTGTGAATTTTACACTCCCATGGAACTTGTTTGGAGGAAGTCAGTTAAACTTGCATAAGGTTAGTGACATTTTCAATTTTTTTTTCCAAACGTTTGTAAAGGACAAAAGTTTAATTTAAAAACCCATAAAATAATGTAACTAAAATCTTGTCAAAATTTTAAAGAAAATCATAAATTCGATATTTTAAAATGGAGGCCTCCAAATGAAAAACACAAAAGGGTCATTAGATGCATGATTCTCAAAATTTTTTTTTTTTTTTTTTTTTTTTAAAGAAAATTTCACTTATCGACTTTAAAGGTGACACACTTTTTCAAGTGTGCTCTAGATATTGTATCATTGTCTGGGAGGTTTATAAAACAGACATTTTACTTGATATGAAGCATTGATGTATGTTCAACAACTGAAAAAAAAATCTAAAATTATTAGATTTATAACTTGCTGAAACTGTATTTAGTTTTTTTATTTCACAATATATACTTTGCACTATATCAAAGATTTCAATTTCACATGGCCATGCCACCTTAAATTCATTCCTTTACAAACCTCTGAGGCAACAATACAAAATCTAAAAACTTACTGTGTCAAAGCTGAAAAGATATAAAAGTCAATAGATTGAATTTTCTTAGCAAAAGATCAAGCCACACTACACATGAGGCATTTGCAAATTTAATATAAAATAAATAAACTTAAAATTATGAATTTTATTTTTATTTATCAGAATTGCTTTGGTATTAAAGTCGCCTGTATAAATTATTAGATCAATTCTTATCTGAATACATTTGTTTACAGTGAAAGAAACATACATAAATTGTAATAATAATAATAATAATAGTGATGGTATGTACAAATTTGAGGAATGCAGCCAGACTACACCAGCATCATAACACCTTCAATAAACATGGACCATTCCATAAAGAAAGCTGGACAAAGATAAGGAAAAATTTTTTATAAAAAGAAAAGAAAAAGCAGAAAAGTCACATTTACAACTGCATGGACATGTTTCTAATAGCAAAAATGAATACAAGAATTATCGTTTTTTTTTTTTTAACTAAATCAGTTAAAAAATTTAATTGTTCTGATAACCAATATTGATTGCAAAGATAGAATTGTCATTCTTTTTATTTTTCAAATTAAATTAAAATGTTTAAAACATTTATTTTTGAAAGATGTCCGTACTCTACAAGTATTTATTTATGAAAATCAGACTTTATAGTTTTGGATACCCCAAATGCGTTACCTTTCTTCATCTCGCCAAGTCTAATAATGTGACAATGAGGGAATAGGTGTAGAAAAAAAAATATAAATAAATGACTAAGACCAGCATCCATACGTATGTTTACACGGTATTTGAGATAAATGTGATAATTCTTTTGTTATTTTTTCATTTCAGTATCATTGAGCATTTAATAGCGGTAAAGTGCAACAAATAGCCATTTCTGTGTATGATTGGTGAGTTTTGAAAGATTCAGACCTTGGTCAACTATAAAATGCTAGATTAGAATTGACCTGCATCATGATGATTCGGGCCAGATTTGAAAATCTTAGCAGTAGCTCAATTCTCCTTGAATAACTTGAAGACTGAGCTGGATAATTGAGCTGAAGAAATAGTGGCTAGCAGGAAGGATCATAGACGTTCTGTGTTTGCATAATGAAATTCAGAGAAATTGCAGGAAAAAAAAAAAAAGTTTGCAAAGAAATCTCGGCAAGACATTGCAGACATTATTGAAAGAGATAGGTGGTGGAGAGGCAACTATAAAGAAAGTTTTAAGCGAGGATATTTGTTATTCATACAAGAGTTGCAAAAGTTCCAAAAGCCAGGAAAATGTTCAACAAGGTCAAACATCCAAGTGAATTACGGATGCTCAAGATTCAATTCAGATGGCTATATTAGGTTGCTGCTATAATCACGTTGACACACCGGTTCCCGTCAGATCACCAAATTTGAGCAACGTTGAGCCAGGTCATTACTAAAATGGGCGACCAATTTGGGAATTCCAGGCGCTGTATGTAGGAGGATGTTGACACCTCCTGCAAAAGTTGCAAAAACCTAACTTCGTCATCTCCCCTAACGGGGATATACATGCGACTGGGGACAACTTGTGAATTTCATGCTCCCATGAAACTCACTTCAGAGGAAACCGGTTAAACCCGAATAGGGTTAGTGCCGTTTCACACACACAGGTGTCAAACACCGAGTAGAGAAGGTGGCTGCAGAAAGGTCATCCATGCAACAGCAAGAGAAAGGTGACTGACACAGACTGACAAAGTGAATGTGCCGTTCAAATCCAATTCATTCCAGAGAAACAGTTTCGCTTAGGGATGCTGGCAGCCTTCACAGTCTTAGGGTACTTATTCTGCCTTTCTAGAAAGAATTTTAATTAGAAATATATCAGGAAAACATGCCAATAATAATCATCTGATTTATATAAAATGAATGAATGATGCTCAGCAGTAGTAGGACTCTACTCCATAAAAGCTAAGTGGTTGAATGCCAAGATTAAGTTGGTGTTCAGGCCCTTTTCGAAGGACACTATGAAGGTCACATACTTCAAATTCAGATCCTACTTAGAGGCTATGGCGGAAGCTCAGGGTGGTTTCTTTGAGCAAACTATTCATCTAAAGATTCTTTAACAGATGCACTTAGAATTTTGAGAATACATCAATTATTGTCTATGATATGGGGTTTTCTTTTTCTTTTCCAAAAAGCATCAAATTTAGTCATTTTGTTGTTTTGCTTTATAGTATATCAACTCTTCAGATTATTTTATGCCAAATCCAGTCATTTTTGTAAAAGTTATGTTTCAAGTAATTTATATCTTCAAACGTGCAGATAATGTATCGAGCCAAGAAAAATGAAAGCACACTAAAAATATATGTATATGCTATTGTCACTTTTGATCTCCTATTATTAGACTGGGATAGTGTTAAGGAGAGCTGTACAAGATTAGAGGTTATTAGAGTTCCTTGCCACATTTATAGATAGTTGGGTCAGTTTTGTTGGCTATGCCTGGTCATAGCAACTTTTGATCACCTAATTCCTATTCTCAGGCAGTGAACTATTTTTACACTGGAACCAGGGTTTTATGAACCAGGTGAGAGGGCCTCAGAAAAGGAGGTTATCATGTCAGATGAGGGAGAGGACATTCTCTAGCCTTTCAGTTGATTATTCATTTAGCCCTTTGATCCATTTTTGAATTTCAATTTTGATTCTCTTCCACCCCTATTTGCTCTATTTCTTCTTTCTCTTCTCACTTGTTTCTGTCTGGTTTAAAAGATATGACTTGCATGTATATATATATATATGTCTAAAACAATTTCTACCAAGCTTGGGATGAACTATGGTACTAGGCCCTTCATAAGTCATCTATTGTTAGACAGCCCACATTCCTCCTCTACTTTTCATCATGGTCTTAAAGGTACTGTAAAAGAGTTTCAGTTGGGCTGTCCATGAAAGTTACTATATGTTGGTGATTTAATAATTGTTGCAAAGTCTTTAGAACAGATAAAAGATAAACTAAAAAACATAGAAAGACAGCCTGGGGGAAAACGGTTTTGAAGGTTCACTTATCTAAAACCAAAGTGATTGTGTGTCTCTTGTGCCGATAGTGGGTTCATAAAAAGTATAGAGATATAAGAAAAAGTTAGCTCCAAATCCCAACTTCAAATGTAGGAGACATTGAGGCTTGTAAACAACTGGTAGGATCTTTAATTGTATTTAATAAAGACTCAAGCCTTTTAAACTCTTATGCAGGAGTTAATCTACACTTATGATGTAGACTTTTTTTTTTTTTTTTTTTTTTTACAAGCGTGTCACCACTTATCAAGGCCCAGAGGCCACTCGAGGATAAGGGTTAATAGGTATACATTAGTCATTGTGATGTTGCGCACAGATGGATATTAGAGTGATAATAAAGCATCAATCTGGAGAAAACTAAGGTAATGAGCAGGACTCCAGTGAAATATAAGGGATCAGATCAAGTTCGTTGATTCCTTTATATATCTTAGTACTCTTGCCCAGAATCTCTGGATTCCAATGATCATGGAGGCTATCAAAACCTTTGATAAGCTTGAAAAAGCATGTGATTAAAGAGCCATTAACATAAAAAAAACAAAGTTCAATGTGTACAAATTATGCACTATGTCCAGAGGTCCCTAAAGTTTTCAAATAGGAAGGCCATATTGTTGACTTTAGAGCTATATAGGCCAAAATAAAAAATTTAAAATGACCTGGACATGTTTTGCTTATTAACTTTGCGTTTTAGTGAAACCTCATTTTTTTAATCATTTTCTGAACAAAACAAAAATACTATTTTCACACATTTACATTTTTTTTTTAAATTTTCTTGAATATTTTTACTTTTTCCATAAGAGCTTTGCTGATCAGATCAAAGACTTTGATGGGATAGATCTGGCCTATGAGCAGTAATTTGGAAATCCCTGGTCTTATTTGTGTATTCCTCAGCAACATGGACCAAGTATTGCCACTACATCTAGGCCTTGGAAAGGTGCGAAACATGCCTAAAAAGAACCCTAAACATTAAATAACAATTGCTTGGATCAGACACCAGTTCCACAGCAAGCTAGTACATTGAGCATAGTAGATGTGCCAGTTAGGATGAAAGATGGCAGTTTTCCTTAACAGCTGTTATGCGGACAAATATTCAGGACTATAGCATGTCTTGGACTCAAGCAATGCTTTAAGGATATAGTTAAAGAAAATTTGAAAACCCTTAGAAAACCATTATGGAGGATTAGAAAAGACTACTTTCGAAGCAATCAGCTTGGCACAAGTGTCTATGATGGTTGCAAAAGATTAGCAGCAAAACAAATAGAGTACTTTATTTTGAAACATGCTCTGTAGAAGTGGTGAACATTGAACATCCCAAACATTTTAGCCCAAACATGTGCATGGTTCATGTACAAAAACCTGTCAAAAGGTCTACTGAGCCGCAATATCTTAGAGTAGCAACCAACTGCATAAGTGTTAAACAGAAGTGGGAGTTATAGTCGGTTAATGTATTTCTAAATTTCTGATGTAGCGCTACCAGAAGCAGTGTCAAAGGCAAATCAGTTCCCTCACTTTTATTGTTCTTCAGTATTTCTATTGTGAAGCAATTTATTGAAATAAAATATAAAAGGACATTATTGAAAAGTACACAATAAAAATGAACAAAATTATAAAAAGATAAAAATAGCAGAAGTAGTCTTTACTTGTATTTTTATAATAAAAAAAAAAAAAAAATTAAAAACTTTATAATTTATATAATTTTACAAGAAATGTTTATGAAAACATTTCTTATAAAATTTTAAATAAGATAAAAACTTATTTTTTTAGTTTTATTAAAAGTGCAAATAAAGAATAATTGTATTATTTTGTTAATTTTTATTGTATACTTTCCAATAATGTACTTTTCTTATATTTTTATTTCAATAAATCGCTTCACAAAAGAAATACTGAACAACAATAAAAGTGAAGGAACCGTTTCTGGTAGTGCTACACCATAAATTAGGAAGTATGTTAGCTGACTATAACTGGAATAGAATATAACTCAGTGGTTTTGTCTGTTATATGTGAAGTAAGAAGTAAAAACATAAATAAGAGCTGCTGAGTCACCTACATATCCACAACCAAACATCGCAATCTTGTCAAGATAATCTTCTTCTGTAAAGAAATGACCATAACCATCCTTAAATTTGAGCAAGCCTTCTTAGTGAAATTGAATGTAATGAAACTTTTTGAAAACTTGAATGACATGTAATGGTTATTGTATTGATGTAGTATTAAAGTACTGTTTTTCATACTAGTATCTCACTAAAGTTAAAATTTTATGGAATTATATATATATATATATATTGCTGTTCAATTTATTTGTATCATTATTTAAATGAAATATATTATATTGACAATTTATAAAAATTATAACGCAAAAAAGACGAAAAACGTGAAGGGAAAAAAAATTCAGTTGTAAACCATTAATTTGAAATCTTACCAATACTTTTACCCTGCAAAAAATTCTTTCTTTTAAAAAGGATACGTCCAGAATAATATATATGTCTGGAAGAGAAGGTCAAGGAAATAACGATTATGCAGAATTTAACAAAAAAAATTAAAAAATGAGTATACGAAAGCAAGAATATTGCAACATTATCAAAATATTTTACAATTTAATAACAATTTTAATATTGCAATAAGAAATATCAGATAGCAATAGTAAAACAAGATAAAAAAAAAATTTTCAGTGATAAAATACATCAGAACTTAATTTTATATAGTCCCCCACCTATCCAAGTTATAATCCGGCATAATAAAAAAAAATGAAAAGCCGAAAATTGTTTATATATTCAATGCTTTATTTTTATTTTAAGACTACACTTTTTGGCAGTGTACAGTTTTTATTTGACAATGCTTTGATGATTGAAGTTTTCTGTTTACTACTGAAACTTGTTCAAGTAGGCTTTCTTTTTTTTTTTTTAGAAACACGTATCAGCTTTACTTTGCTTTAAAACTGTCAATAAATCTCCATCATTACTTTAGGGTAAAAAGTAGATTGGGTTTACTTACAGCAGCCTTGTAACTCTCGCTTTCCTTATTTTGCCCTTTAGTCCTCACATTCCATGAGGAATGTTTCTGACAAAGGAGGAATAATTGCTGTTTTCTAGGTTCAAATCTATTCATATTACTCATCATTGACTAGTTTTTGACCTTGAAGTGGTATGCTTTTAGCTTCTTACATCAAGTGGTTTCATATCAAAAATCATACACACACATACATATATAATCCCAGGTGTAGTATTGTTCATAGAGGTTGGATAAATAATCCTATAAATCTTGATGTATTTATATAATCTGCATACATGTTATTGCTTGAAAAATCTGTTTTACTTAAATTTATTAATCATTTTCAATTGAATGAAATTTTAGCATTTACAAGTTTTACATAGTCAGAAACATTTGTATAAATAAAAAGTATACCATTAGTATAAAATAAAAACAATTTTTAAAGATTCACTAAGTTGTTTTTGTTCATTTAATTCTGATCCACAATGAGATTTGTGTTTCAACTAATTCTTCTGCTTACATTTCACTTTTTAGCTTCCAATCGGATATGGAGGATGTGGCAGTGTAAGCACAGAACATTTGTGTCACACATATTATGCTACAAGCATTTATTTACAAAAAACAAACTTATTGTTACGGATGGTTCACCATCCTTCTTGTAAACAAGTTCACTTTAACAATGCTAAGCTAGCAATATCAAGGTGACAACGATGGCTAAGTAGTTAATCACATGAACTGACAATCTAGGTGTGCCAAGTCTGAATCCAGTTTGTGCAATGGAAAAAAAATTCAATTAGAGATGTTGGCAACCTTCATGTGGACCCTCTCATAAGTACCAGAGGTTTTTACTAAAACAAACTAACTAGAAAGATAACAGAAACGAATGCCAACAATAATCATCTGATTCAGTCAAATGAATGATGCTCAACAATAAACAGCATCATCAATTAGAGATATACACATAGAATATCAAATATAGATTGAAATAAGAGATGATGAAGCAAGCATCCATAAACATGTTAGAAAAATAAAACTGTGTCTAGAAGCCAACAGAAGAAATAAATAAGTTTGAAAAGAAATAAATAAAAAGTAAAAAACAAAAACAAAAAAAAACACAAGGGTAGGAAATTAAGAGTATATGTTAAGTTTCCAGACTTTTTCATATGGGCACTTTTATTGATAGCAAACACATGAAACTAGACCACTTCAAAGTAATCTCCTCCAGCTGCAATTCACATAGCGTTCCTACAACTTCTGGAAGGCCCCATGGAAGTCCTCTTGTGCAAGCATATCAATGACCACTTGTCACAGCCTCTTTCATCTCCCCAATGGTCTCATAAGTACAGCTAAGGTTTACTTTGAGCTTGGGGAAAAATCAAGTCACAGGGAGCAAGGTTTGGACTATAGGAAGGGTGAGGAACCATCTTGATATCCATCTTGGTAAAATAGTCTGTGATCTTCTGACCACCCTTGGGACAAACTTTGCTGCGCAAATCTTCTGCATCTTCAATTCCTCGCAAATAATTGTGTGTACAGTTTCTACACTGACATCAAACTGCGTTCTTATTGTTTCTATAAACATGACAGTCCTTATCCATGAAATTCTTTATTTGGCCAATCAACTCTGGTGTTCTGACTTCCTTACTCACACCTGCCCTCACAGACTCCCTGCCTTCCTTGAATCACTTATGCTACTCAAAAACTGATGCTCGATTCATACAAGATGGTCCAAAAGCAGTCTGAAGCATTCCATATGTTTCTGAGACATTTTTTCCAACTTTAAAACAGAATTTTAGTGCATATTGTTCTTCTAAAATGTCCTTATGTCCAGATTGCATTTTTGAAATTCACCAGCTGTGATAATCAGGCTTTAGTAGGGTGTATTCCATTTCCTGCTGTAGCTGTTTATTTGAACCTAAAATCAGAAAAATTGGTCAGTCATCTAATAAGATGCATAGCAATAAACATATTGACAGACTTGAAAATTCGGGTTTAAATGCTGTACAAAAAACAGCCTGGAAACCTCGTATTTGCTATTGCCACAGCTATAAATTTATTTGCTATTGCTACAGCTATAAATTTATTTGCTATTGCCACAGCTAGAAATTTAATTTCTTCCTTCTTTTCGTCGTTGTCTTTTATCTTTCCTCCCTTCTTTCCTTCTTTAACTTTACGTCTTTTTAATGAGCTGCTGCTGCTGCTGAAAGAATCACGCCACAATTGGTTCTACTAAGAGATATTTTTCCCGCGAAAATTCAACAAGTGCACTAGAGCGGAGCGAAAGTCAGTTTTGGAGAGAGATTCCACGAGGGTAACACGCAAGTTACGAGCTCTGGTCCTACTCAGACATTCAAGTCTTAAAAATAGTAAAAGTTATTTCATTGTTCATAGGAATGAATAATGAGTTTCAGTAAGAGTGGAATCAAGTTGGTTGACTCGAAAAAAAAAGAAAGAATCAATTCTAAGAAGAATTGATCTATAAACTTGACGCACGATATGCGATTAAATGTCGGCATGTGGAAACCGAAATGTCTTTCCATGTTGTAACCAGTGAGAATTTCATCTGACAAGAAGGACGAACGAAGGTTTTACTAAACAACATTGAGTTTTCAAATTCAAGGATTATTTTCAAAAGAACTTTCAAGGATTCTGTCACTGAAGTGAGGACAGATTGATTTGGAGTGGCGTGAAGAAAATATATATGTAAAAAAAAAGGACTCACACACATATATATAAAGATAAAAAAAGAAAGGTTAAAAAAAAACGAAATCATTGTTTTACGCAGTAAGTTCTTATTCTAATTTTCTCTTATTTCTGTACTCTCTCTCTAGTGTTAATTAAGCCTTCAGTGCTTGCCATAAGGACATTTTTTGGCAGTCGAATTGGTGAACATATAAACTGTATTTTCTCTTGTAAATTGAACATATAAACTTTTTTCTCAATAATTGAACTTTGCAGCTTTGCTGCCTTCTTTCCCCAACCCTTATGCTTTCTTTTCCCTCCATAAAATGTCAATATTTTTTTTATTCTTAAAAGTATTTCCTTGTCTTTATTTTTTCATGTCCTGATTTTTCTAGGCTTATTAACATGAACCACGTGGGATAACCTTCACGGGACTCAGTGAATAAATTTCCCGCACCATGAGTATTATGAGTTATTGCTCAGGAGAGTTAGATAAATAAACAGGATTTGTTATTAGGGCTTCCCTACAGCACTTTACTTGGAGAACGGAGTTGTTAAGACTAACAGTGATATTGGACAAGCAGGAGACTTTAGCAACTCTAGCTGAAGTCAAGGCCCCTAATGATGCTGGCTTAAACAGAGCTGAGAAGGAGAAGATCACTAAATACCAAGGTCTTATGTATGACACAAAAATAAACTAGAAACTTAGGAAAACCATTCCGGTCATTATAAGATCTATTAGGTTTATTCGCCGAATAAGAGATAAAAACAATTATACTTAAGGGGTGGTTAAAATCCTAGAAAGATCTAGTGAATGGAGTTTTTGAAATAGTAGATGAATGTCAGGCATTTAGTAGGATGGCCCATTCCCACTAAAAAAGAGAGACATATTCATACTATACATGTAAATAGTAGTATGACAATTTGTGAAGCCTTTCAGTTAGGAAAGAGATAATCTGATATTAAGCCAGATTAGCGATTTTAATTCTCAAACTTTCAGAACAAATGAATAACTAATCTGCTGTTTGCTGATTATCATTAAATATTTTAAAAATCTACTTCCCATATCTATAATAAAGACTAGTCGTGTATACCTAATGCTGTGAGTGTTGATACTGGAATTAACGTCTAAAATCCTCTGCAAAAAACCTAATGAAAGAAAAATTTGGTAAACTTTACATACACCATCCGCATTTCATTTAGTAGACATGTCAATTTTCTAAAGGATGTAACGCTGATAATAATGGGTCAATTTGGTGGGAAATTCATCATATTGTTTTTAGTCAGAAAATTTTCATAAATTAATACCTGAAGCAACAACAAACTTATTTTGATTCAGACTCCAGTCTTATCAAATATACTCCCAACAATTTCAAAGGATACAAATAAACCCCCAAATAATCCACTGAAAAACAATATCCTTCGGCTGACAAAATATTTATTCCATCGAGAACCAGCTTTTATCATTAACATTATCTGAAAAAGAATAAGCAAATGAGGAAATTACAAAACATGTCAAGAGAAACGGTTATTCAAATTGCTTTCATTATAACATATATATAAAAAAATGTACAAGTTATTTTTTTTGTTACTAACAAAACATAAATTTTCTAAGAGGTCAATTCTTTCATTATACAACATAGAGCAATAGCAATTGTTCTATTTGTTTTATCTATATAATACATTAAGGCAATTTTATGTTTGTACATACATTATCACCTGTCTCCTTCCTTTTTTAAAAGATTGGATCTCATGATCACCAAAGATGCATTGCAAAAAAAAAGGAATTTTTTAAATTTCATCTGATATCACTGCTGATCAAACACGAAATTCAAACAAGGCTGTGATCAAAGTGTAGTATCTGTTCTGTCCAAAGATAGTACTATAATGGGATCTGCATTCTAGCTAGATGTCTATAGAATGCAAATATGTCACAAACTCCTACAAAGATTTTAGAGATAGTTTCAGAGTATATCTGGTTAAAGGAACTATGTTAACTAGAGTACTTAGATGAGTAGGTTTCAGTTTGAACAAAGGTGGTATAGTAATATAGTGGGGTTTACGTTCATGCCAGACTTTCATCAAATGGAAATATTTTTAAGCACAGCAGCAATATAGAACAAATGAAGAATACAAGTGAAATTTTCACCAGTCTAGAAATTTCATGTTTGTATGTAGGCATATGTTATTATCAATCTCCACTTTTTTAAAAGATATAATCATATGATTGCAAAGAAAGTATTCATCAGCAAATTTTATATTTATTTTTATGCTAATGTGTCACCATTTATCAAGGCCAGAAGGCCACTCGATGATAGAGGTTAATGAGTTTGCCAGGTAGATGGTGAGATAACACTGATGATTAGTAATGATGGTTGAAATTCTACAGAATTTGATTATTTAAGAGGATGGCTTGATAAAAATTTGTTTACAGTGAACTTGAAAACTATTACCATCACCGGAGAAGCAGATCCACAGTATTGTTTCACAGATGGGTAGTTCTAAGAAAGAATCTGCTCATGGAAGCTCTGTTTGGTTTTAGGCACAGAGATGGAGAAAAAGAAATTATTGACAGTAACTGTAGCTAGAAGAGCTTTTGTGGGTTTTTTTTTTTACAGTGGAGGGGGGAGGTATATACTGGAGTTCAGTCAAGCATCTACCATGAAAATAACGATAAAGTAAAGAACCACTAACAACATCTGTGAGATATTGGCTGTAGGAAAGAAAACCCCAACACCCATCCACCACTTGTCTTCAGTTGGTTTTGCATTGTCAAGGCAGGAAAGAGTGTGCTGAGCAGCTCCTCACAAGATGTGGCAACAGTACTCATCTTAAAACATATTTGACTCTTAGAGAATTGCATCAGGCATGAGATACCTTGTGAAGCAATAGAATGATCCAATTATTTCTTTTCAGCAACCTTAACAGATTTGATGTAAATCTTATGAAGGTCAGTCCCACAAGCCTTATTGAAGCAAGAGGTTTCCTCAAATGAAGAGATATTCATTTCAGTTGGGGCAAAGTGAAGATTTGACAGTTGACAGTGAAAGAAAATTTAGTTTTAATGCCAAATTTCATTACTTTATTTTGAAGTTTTTTTTTTAAACAAAATTTTATCAATGAAAACAGAAAAAAAATGTTGACTATTTTCAGAAAAACATTTTTCATCTTCAGATGCCTATAGTTAAAAAATTATTGATGAATTTTGATAATTTAAAAACTAAGTCTTGGACCAATTTATATTTTATGACTACCCTGGATTTTTATAGAAAAATCTATGACTTAATTTTTTTGTGAGCATTGCTAATTAAACTAATTGTTAACTTTTTCAGCAATTTTTCTAATCCAGTAATTCAAAAAAAGTGATGAGTTTTTGAAAAAGCTGGCAAACTTACAGAAAGTAAAAGTGAACTAATAAAATAAAATATAAATCCATGGAGACTTGTGAGCCCCATAATACCAGCTGTGGCGCCTCCAAGAGCTGACATAGATGTCCGGCAATAGTCCATGACGGCAGCATTATTTCTCATCGCCATCTCACTGTAGGCCACAGAATCTATAGATAAAAAGATCAAACATTTTTCAATCAATTATTAGGTGCTCAGTATAAAAAGGAACATTAACCATGCATAATTTAAAAAAAAAATTTTTTTTTTTAAATCAAACTTAGCAGTTAAGTTTTAAAATCATGTCACACAGGAAATCAATATCTGTATTAATCCAACGGAGAAAAGGATTAAATATATTAATATTTTGATTAGTACAAAAAGTGTGGTCAATAAACTGCAACCCTAACATTTAACATGCTTTAATCAATAATGATTATAGTAGTTATCCCAAACCAAAATGGTATCTTCGTTATATCTAAAATCGTTTAATGTAAGTGCATAGAGCTCTTCAAAACAATACAAGATTTATTTTGATAGCTCAATTCACTGCGGAATTATGATGGTTCAAAGTTTATTGGAAATGAGAAAATTTGCAGTTTTGTATTCTATTAATCTCAAAACGAATTTTCAGTGCATAACTAAAAAAATACAGGTTTTGAATAAATGAAAAATTCAGCATACATATTTGGCACAATTCCATTACTCCTTGTAAAAAATAAGTAAACTAAAATAATGATAATGTGCTAAAATGGCACGGAAGCACATCTTTATTCATATAAAAATCATTTCAAAAGCTAAAACACGGAAACAATTTATAGCACAGTAGAGATAAAGCTATAGTTTCTTTAACAGACAATTTCATAAAAAGGACAAGTATTTCTTCAGTATTTAATTCACTAAAAAGTTTTTATTTGCTTGAGTTTTTATGAAGGACAATTTAAAAACCTCATACTGACAAGTTTGTCTTTAGTACAGAACTATCTACATATGCATAGAGGTACAATATTGCATGTAACAGCTTTTTATTCACATAAGATAAAAATCACCCATCACTGAAAATAAGCCAACTTGAAGTAGCCGTTCCCCCTAAATAAAAAAAAAAGAACGATACAAAGAATTGTGCATTTATAAAGAGAAAAAGTTGAATTGTCTATATCCAAATTTTATCAAATTAAGCCAAAATAAATTAATTATATTATCACAAGTTGAAACTGAAGACTGGTTGTGATAGCTAATTATAATATATCGCCTTAAAAAAATACCAGAGAAATTTACGGATATATTTATGAGTGAAAAACATTAGTATACACTAAAAATTAAAAATTATAGAGTAAAATTTAAAAAAGAAAATCAATTTGCTATTTGGAGTCCACAAACTGAATAAAATTTATGTCAAGTTAACAAGTAGAAGATTATCTCCCTTCTAAAATAAACCTGCCACATTGTTGTTCAGAGTTTGATAGAATAGCAAATCATTTTATTTAACATTCTACTCGCTTATTTTTCATAATTTTTTGTATATACTAATATTTTTCACTGATAAACAAGCATATTCATAAGTTTTTATACTATTTTATTTTGAACTGCCATATTTTGCATGTATCTCAACATAACCACAGACAAGGTATGGCATAAGGGCCTACTTCACAAGATTTCCAGCTACGGTATAACTAGAAATGTTTTCTCTATCATTAAATCATTTCTCTGATAGGCTCATAAGAGTAGTGGTCGATGGACAAAAATCAGAGGCCTGCAGTATTAATGCTGGAGTCCCTCAAGGGTCCATCCCGGGTCCAACTCTCTTCCTGATCTACATCAATGATCTCCCAAAACATATACTTAAATCATTCGTTGACATCTATGCTGATGACACAACCATCTACGGCAACACATCAAAGGCTGTAAATGACAAAGTTCTGATTCTCTCTCCTCTGATCTCAAGTGCGTGGTTCAGTGGGGGAAGACGTGGCTGGTTACCTTTAATGCATCTGAAACCAAACTCCTATCTTTACATCATCAACGCTCTGATCCCCATCTGACATCAATTGAAATGGATGGCTTTCGTCTAGGAGAAGCCCCATGTTTTCACAAGCTTCTGGGCTTGACCTTTACTCCTGATCTGAAATGGGAACACGTACATCAAGTCTGTTGCCAAGGTCGCTGGAAAGATGGTGGGATCCTACCTCTCCAGAAGATATCTCACTACTGATGCAATTCTCTATCTAAAAGCCAAGTACGTCCAAGGATGGAATACTGCTGCCATATCTGGGCAGGAGCTGCTAAAAATAGCCTATCCTGCCTTGACAGAGTACAAAATAGACTGGTTTAGTGGGGATGCCCTTTTCTCTTCGCTGCAACCTCTCTCCTACAGAAGAGATGTTGCGAGCCTATCTGTGTTTTATCGTTATTTCCATGGCAGATGTTCGTCTGAACTCCAATCTCTGCCCCCCCCTCACCAATCTTTCACAAAAAACACCCATCTAGCTGAATCCACTGTCAAAAATTTTCCCCACTTTTTATCTGTGCCTAAATCAAAACGTAGATTCCATGAACAAAGCTTCTTTCTTAGAACTGCACGCCTGTGGAACTGTTCCGTCTGCCTGCTTCCCACTTGATTACAACCTGGATGTCTTCAAGTCCAACGTAAACAAATTCCTGATGAACCGCCCCCTTTAGACACTTCATTAAATCTCCGCACTAACGTACTGTACTTGCAATAACCCTTATCTTTGAGTGGCTTCCGGGCCTTGATAAGTGGTGACCACCGTGTAAAAAAAAAAAAAAAAAATATATTCACAACAAAAGATGTTTTAAAAAAGACAAGCAGTAATCTGGAAAAAAAAAATTTGACAGACTTCTAGAATGGGGGAGTCGTCTGGGGGGGGGGGCGAAGAAAAGTTTTTGAAATCAAATCACACTAAACAATTTGATAGACTTCTGAGATGGGGAGTTGTCTGGGAAAAAATAAATCTGACTTCCAACTTATGTAAAAGTTGGAGCTCCTCCACCCAACCAACTGTTGATAAAAAGTAACAGATCTTTTATTCTGAAATCTTTCAACAAATAACATTAACAGATCCTGTTATGCATGTTCAATTTAAAATAGAGAAATGGAAACATGGTTACAAAATTATTTACATATGTAGATGTCAAAGACCTCCTGAGTATAGATGCCCAACAAATTTACTGTTATTGAAAGAGACCTGAAATCTTACAAATTTTTCACTCACTCTTTGTGATTGACTAACTTTTTTTTTCTCATGTACCAATGCCTTAACCTCCATTAAAATCACTTGATGACTGGTATTCGTTTTTTTTTATATGATCATCCTTTCTATGTACAAGTAAAATGTTAATTATGATGTTTAAATAAAGTAGTTTGTTTCATAAAAAAACATTTATAAATAATACAGTTTATTATCAATTAACTTTGAGACAGTTTTCTAAGATGTTTACTTTAGTCATTTTACGAAATAATAACTATTTAAAAAACAATTTATATTAGAAATGAAGTAAACAGTTTGTTAAACACAAGTTGCTAACTTTTTCATAGAGAAGGAGTGCACAGCATATACACATTGACATTAGTTCTTATTAGATCACAAAAGCTAAGTGATATTGGGCTCAGGCAATACCAGATAGAAATGTCAGGTGCTATATTAAAAGATCAGAACTCCCATCCACTAGCAATGCAAAAATATAAAAAAATCATAGGTTGTCTTCAACAAAGCGTAGCCATCTTGCCAGAGTTATGGTCAAGTCATGAGAAGCAGCTTTGTAAACGTGTATTCTCAGTAGATTAAGATTACTTGCCTGCTTACAAGAAACTTGTTAGAAGCAAGGTGAGTTTTTTTATGCGCAGGAAAATCCAACTCTCAAAAAGGTCTTTCTTGGTTCAGTCGTCACCTAGATGAGTACAATCATAACCTAGATGATTTCAACCAAAAAGCCATTGAACTAGCCCCGTTAGAATTGGAGAAAACTATGCAGAGGAGATCAGCTGAAAACCTGGTTCAGAACAATAAAACAGGATAACGAGTTGATCATGGGTCCTCCCCTCTATGTGGTTCACCGTTGGAACCATGACCGGTTAACGCTCGTATCTGCTATTGTGACCATTGCACCTGGTCAACATTTGTTCAGGCTGTGGTAAGCTCTCTAGATGGAGCTGACCCAACCGCTTCAAAGTGAATGCAGAAATAAGTACAAGCACACATTTCATTTTACTAAATTATAAATAAACAATTTAATATTTTTTTTTTTTTTTTAAATTTAATTCTACTTATTGTACATATTTACTATGCCTCCCCACGGGACAGAGTTAGACACCAGGGTCGTTTTTTAACGTGGAGAAAAGGTAAAAAAAAAAAAACGACCCTGGTGTCTAACTGTCCAGTGGAGAGGCATAGTAAATAAGTAGAATTAAATTTAAAAAAGAAAAAAATATTAAATTGTTTATTTATAATTTAGTAAAATGAAATGTGTGCTTGTACTCATTTCTGCATTCACTTTGAAGCGGTTGGGTCAGCTCCATCTAGAGAGCTTACCACAGCCTGAACAAATGTTGACCAGGTGCAATGGTCACAATAGCAGATACGAGCGTTAACTGGTCATGGTTCCAGCGGTGAACCACAGAGGGGAGGACCCAGGATAAACTCGTTATCCTGTTTTATCGTTCTGAACCAGGTTTTCAGCAGATCTCCTCCGCATAGTTTTTTCAATTCTGACGTGGCTAGTTCAATGGCTTTTTGGTTAAATCTGAAAAGGAACGTTTCCCTTTCATTTCCAATGAAGACAATATTCTCTTCAAAGCGTCAAATTTAAAATGTGGGTGTTATATGTCTTGATAAAATACAGCATTAATTAGAGTGCAGAAGAGAAAATAAAAGGAAAAAAAACGGGCCAGAAACAAAAAAGTCTACTGAAGTATAATAGTATCAACCATTTAATGATCCCTGAAATTGATTGAATACATGAAAAATAGTGTTTAATATACATTCAATGACAAAATTATTCATACACCCTTTAATTTTGAATATTTTTATCCATTTTTTAAGCATCTAATGTTAGTATAATTCCAGTTTAATATATATTAATAAGCACACACACACACACAAAGGAAAATAAAACTTCATTTTCGACAGGCAAATTTTATAAAATGACAATTTGTACAGTAGAAAATTGTGTTTAATTCATTAGCATAATTATTTTATTGGCAAAGTCTTGTTTGTAATTAGCAATGAAATAGTACATAATTTATTATCTATAAGAACTGATTTCATACTGTTGTCACAAACAAGGTAATCTTGTAAAACTGAAATAATTATATCAAGGTAAAAAAAAAAAAAAAAAAAAAAAATTTAAAGAAAAGTTTTACTTTAAACTAATCATTCCATCCTGAATCTAAATAAAGCATCTGTTTGCTTGTAAATTAATGCTTATTTTAATCACAAAAAAAAAAAAAAAAAAGATAAGGAAACAATATTTTTTGTGTATTAAAAATGGAAACATTTTTTCCTTTATTTTTTACTTGCAGGCAAGGCAAAAAGTTAAACATTTCTATTAAACGTCTACCATCTTAATATCTCTTTCCTCTTCTCTGTTCAGCCCATTCCTCTCTAATTGAACATACAACTCTTCTAATAGAACTCTAGAGGAATGAGCCTGCATTTTCTTTCCAAATTAGTACACAATAACATTCTCAACTCCTTGCCCATTAACCCCCAGAGAATTAATATTTTTCTAAAATTTAGATTTTCATTCAGGGCAGCACAAATCAAGAATATAGCAACTCCATGGGTGTTTTGTACATTTTTGCTTTTAGCTGTGTGCGTTGCTCTTCATATAACAAATTATAACTTATGATTAGGGCTGTGACAATATTCTCTTTCAAATATGCTCTATATTCTTTTTATATGCCGGGAATATTCTTTAAGAATATGCTCGAGAATATGCTTTTTTTTTTACACGGGAATATTCTTTTTTTAAAAAATATGCTTTTTTTGCATAGGAATATTCTTTTTAAAAAGAACATGCTGCTTTGAGACGGAATATTCTCTTTGGCTACCATATATTTATTTTTATAAATCGCATATTTTCACTGTACTTCAAGCGAATATATTTATGCTAGGTACCTTAGATTTACGTTTGCAACAATATTAACCCTTTCGATTCCAATGGGCCGATATATCGGCCATGGGGATTTAAGGTAAAAGAAGACCTACAGATATTTCGGCCTTACTATAGTATTTTAATAGAACGGGTATAGTTGAGTAGTTGGTAATTTTGCAATGTTAGGGTCGAAAGGGTTAATTATTTGTTTTTTTATAAATTCTATTGATGATTTTGTAAAAGCTTCAGTTAATGCCGAAAACGCAAGAAAATATATAGAAAAAACGTTTATTTTTATGCTATAAATACTTCTAACAATTAAACACTATCAAGCTTAAACAAATATTTTATTCATTGCATTTTACAATTAAATGCGTTTTTAAGTTCTCAAAATTGAAACTTCTGCGGTTGTCTGCTAAAACGGTCTTATACTGGGAAAAAACTCATTCCACGTCGCATGAGACTACTGGGGCATATTTCAAGCTGGCCATTTCTTCGGCACTTAAAACTTTTAAATGATCTATGTCATCCAAATTTCCTTCATTTTCAAAAACCTTCCCACTAATAAGTGCATCGAGACGTTTTAAAGTAGCAAAACCTTTGTTCTTTGAAATGACATTATTCAGCTTTTTACGAAATTCGGAGTCATCCATCTCATCAAGTGTCATTTCGACCTCTCTAATTAATTCAATAGATTTTGAAAGACTCAGCCCTTTAGTCTCCAACTTTGCAATATTTTTTGTTAAAATGGAAAAACTGTTGGCGATAAAGCCGAGATCAAATGGCAGTGATTCCTCATCCAACAGTTTTTTGGACTCCAATATACTTTGGGCCTCTGTTGAATCTAGAGACATTATGACAGGAGTAATTTTGGGCAAATGTTTGGCGTAATAATGCGCTGCATCTAACCACGTACCCCATCTTGTTACAATGGGACTCGGTGGAAGGGGCACTCCTGGGGCTAGTTCCCTGAACTTTTCGATCCGATTGGGTGCTTTTAAAAATATACTTTTTACAGTTGAAATCAGTTTATTTACTTTTGGGTGCGCCTGCCTGACTAATTCCGCAACCCTGTGCAAGCCATGGGCCAAACAAGTAACGTGCACCATTTTCGGGTATAAAACCTGAAGAGCATTCATAGCTTTGGACATATATGCAGCTGCATCAGTGGTTACAAGGAGCACATTATTATAAAAGACTTGCTGCGGCCACAAAAACTGCAACGAATCATTAAAAAAAGCAGCAATTGTAGAATGATTAATTTTTGGCAGACATGCAATATTTCCCAAATAGCACTTGCTGCGTTCCTCTTATACCCCAAGAATGCCAAACACAAAGCAAGCAATAAAACGCTGCTCTACATCAGTGGTTTCATCAATCAAGACCCACAGTTTCATTCCAGCAGCTTTTTCTCTGAGTGACTTCACTTTTGCTTCGTACACTTCACTAATGTAATATTTTCTTAGTGTAGTCCGATTTGGAATATTTCTATGTGTGTACCTATGAAGAAAGTCTTTGAACACATTATTGCTCAGTTTATGAAACGGAATATCCGCTGCAATCAACGCTTTGCATAAGTCAGCGTTGAACAAATTATTCGTAATGGCTCCTAAATCAGTTGCTGCAGTAGGAACTTCGCCTAACGTTGCCGTGTAGGTCTTTTTTGCCAGATGTGCGTTGGTTTTTAAATGCTGCTTTATTAAAGATTTTTTACAACTTTTGATCTGTAAAAATAAAAATCAATTATTTAATGGTAATATATACATTTAAAGGAAGGGTGGAAAAAGTTATTTGAAGCCAATTAACATTTATTAATTAACGTAAAAAGTAGATAAAATAAATTGTAAATTTCAATGTTCAATCAAAGTTTAATACAGCTAGATTTACCGTTATAGAATTTCAAAAACAAAACTACTATAACAACGCCAATCTATTAGTCAACTATATTGCAAATTCTATGTATTAAAGTTTGTTCCTACCTGGATATTGCAGTATTTGCAGGTTAAGCAATTGCCAGTTAACTGGTAATCTTCAAATTCATCGACATATCTTGCCATCCGTTCAGCAGGAGTGCTAATTATTTTCGGCATTTTTTGTTTAGTTTTTTTAGATCTTGTAAATTCGTCCTGGGTACTAACACGCTTTGAGTATCTACAAGGATGAGATGTCTGTACATATTTATATATATGCCTATAATATCACTCTTTTTCAACAGACCAAATTTTAGACCCTTTTTTTATGTAAATTCACATCTGTTAGGGTTATACCACGTTTAATTCATCTAAAAAAATGAATAAATTAAAAACTCTTATCCAAATATTTTCTTTCAGCATATTTTTGGCAAAACAAAACTTATTCCATAAATATTTTGCATATTCTTTTTTAAAAAGCATATTCTTTTTTTAAGGAATATGCTTTTTATCAAAAGAATATTCTCTAACCCAATATATGTAAAGAATTGTTTTTTATTAAAGAATATTCTTGAGATTGCCCTACTCATTAATGTATATACTGTTTATATACTGTGAACAATTGAACACTCTATGGAACTTAAATATTTTATTTATTGCATTTTATGATTAAATTAGTCTTTAAATTATCAAAATTAAAGCTTCTTTGGTTGTCCGCTAAAATAGCCTTATAATGAAAAAAAAAAACTCGTTCCAATCGTAGATTACTGGACCATATTTAAACCTGGCTATTTTTTCGATACAAATTGTAGTTACAATCCTTTGGACACTACGGGGCCGATATATCAGCCCTGGAGACCTAGGGCAAAAAGGATACGCGGATATTTCGTCCCTAATATAATCCTCTAATAGAATGGCTCTCATTAGGAACCAAAGGTTATTGTAAATTCACAACTACGAAGGTTTTACCATGTTTAATTTAATTTATATAAAAAAGAAAACTTCGTAAAATTAAGACTCGTATGCAAATATTTATTTCAACATATTTTCGGCACAACTTATTCCATAAATATTTTGCATATTCTTTTAAGAGAATATAGGCTTTTTGTTAAAGGAATATTTAAAAAAAAAAAGAATATGCTTTTTGTTAAAAGAATATTCTCTAATGAAATATATGCAAAGAATATTCTTTTGTAAAAGAATATGCTTGTCACAGCCCTACTTATGATTAAACCTTTTTTTTTTCTTTATTATTGCTATAAGTTACAAGTCTTACATAGATAATTGCAGCAAAGATCACTTGGTGCATACAGTTTCACCATTGTTATTCTTTAATATAGGGAAGACAAAAGATCTTAGTATGGACCTGAAACTAAATTAACTTTCACAAGTCTTGAAATAGTGCTTTACAGTACTATTCCAAAATAGCTATTCCCAAGAAATACAGTATTCAACATGTCACAACAGAATTTGCTGAAAAATGTCACGAGAATTGCAGAAATACTATTGAAAAAATTTTCTATCAATCTAAGAGTTATTTTTGAAAGACTTCTCAGAAAAGTTTGTATATGATGCCTGTAAATTAATTCCTCTTTATCACTTGCACAATATATCGTTTGAATATCTGGTTCCATGGAAATGAAATGCTATTAGTTCTATAGAAACCAATTATGATGGACTTCTCTACAAATCAGGTCATTTGTATGCATATTTTGCAAAAACATTTGAGAAAAATTTTTTTTTAGGACAAGTACTAGGTTTTTTTTTTTTTGTTATATCAACCCTTTTATGTCAAATACAGTAATTTGGGGAAAAGATCTATGCATTAAATTCTTTATATGTTCAAATATAGATTCATAGTGTTTGGTTTAGTTGTTTTGTATAGAAAAATTGCAACTTTTTTTTTTATTTATTTTTTTTTTTTACTTAGCAGAATATGTGAATTTTATAAAGGGAAAATTACTATGGAATAATGTAAAAAAAAAAAAAAAAAAAAAAAAAGAAGCTTTTTTGACATTATGATGTACAGAAGATTTGACACAAGTGAGCCTTTCCTCCCAAGGACCACAGTGCTAATATTAAAACAGAGGCAATAAAAAAATCTGAAGACTATCAGTATTCTAGATTTAAATCTATAACTATCAGTGCAAACGTTTTACATAGGTTTGTGATTTATTTTTCAGCAAAATGATTTTAAATCTGATTGTGACTTCAGAAAAAGACGGTTACAATTCTGACTTGAATTTTATTGAAAATCTATGCCACAAATTAAAAATTCCGATAAATCAGTCACAATAAAATAAATATTCAGAAATTCTAATGACTAATCATTGAAGAGAATTATAGAAAAATCTAAAAAAATTAGAAAATAATTACAGCAATTTATAAAGATGAGTGGCCATTGACTAATGTCATTGTAAAAATTGTTCAGAATTTATGTGTGTAGCAACTGAACTTGAATACCCTTGTACTATATATGCTAAAAAACTAAATGAATTCAATCATTAGAACTTTGGGGATATATATATATATATATATATATATATATATATATATATATATATCCTATTAGACATGCTTAAAAAGTGGGGCATAGTTTTCTATGATCTTGAAATGGTTATGACAGAAAAGGCAAAAATTTCATGTCTACATTAGTTAGTGTAGAGAATGAAGACGTCTAGCTTTCAAAGCTTTATTTCATTAATTGATCTACAACGGTTGTGAGGCTGCCATTTATACTGGCAGAACAGGGAAGGTAGTAATATTTTGATCATACAGGTTAGTATTTTTTCTAGAAGATTAAGAGAGGGGAAAAAATGTAGCAAACACAAGAAATGTCAAATGACAAACACAAGGGTATCAAAAGTCTCCAAGAGATATGGTTAAAAAAAAAAAAAAAAAAAAAAAGTGTGGGTAGGGGGTAGGCATACTCTTTCATACCCTCATCCTCAACAGTAAAGTTGTCTTTCTGTTCAGATGTAGATTTATCCAGTTGAGAAAATCCTGCAGGAGTTGAGACATCTAAACAAAATGATGATTAGATTAAATAAAAAATCCAATTCAATTTCTCAGATTATCAGAATAAAAAAATGTTTTAGAATGTTTTTGAATTTGTATTTAATGTTTATCATTTCATAATCTGATTAAAGTCCAGATAAAATAGAATTATAAATTATTAAGATACTTTCAATAAGTTTTTTTTCCATTTTAAATACTCTACTAGCAGCCACATGCTATTAAAGTTCTATATAAAAGGAGCCATTTCTTAATCGTTCCAATAAGATAATATCAAGAAAAGGGCCTTACTAATTATAAAGAAACCAACATCTTTACATATGCAATACTGTCGACTTCTGATGAAGGATATGTTATCCAAAATAAAAAAATTTATAAGTCGAAAATAATTGCATCTTATGTAGTTCTAAAGAGATTTCGTATCTTACAATTTAAAATTCTTAAAATATGCTTAAAAAAAAACAAAAAAAACTGATTTTAAATATAATTACAAAACTTTAAAAGAAAATTTTAGAGTCATGAAATTAGATTTGGTATTTGTTTACAATCAAACTCATTAAAAAAAGTTAAAAACAAAAAGTCTTATTTTTAAATTAACATAATTTTATGTTTTAGAAATTTGAGATAAGGATTGATAATTTATATTACATGGATTATTTGGAGTACTGTTCTCATCATGGACATTATTCTTGCAAGAATCCATGGATGAAAAGTAGTAATGCGCATCAACCAAAAAACACTTTGGATATTTAAAAATTTCAGGGTAGTTCTACTAAAGTAATCATATTTTAAAAACTAAAACGTTAAGACTTCAAAATACCACCACTTTGTTTGGAAATGAATATATTTTCACATGCTTTAATAAACAATAATCTGCCTTTTGGGAAAGTAATGATAAAAATGTTAATGCTATGAAACGGCTATTTTATGTCAGATTTTTTTATCCCTCAGTATCATTCCGCTGAGGAATATAGTCATAAAATTTGGAAAACAATCAGAAAAAAAAAAAAAAATTTCACTTATTGTCGGGGTACGAAATAAACTAGTCCATTCGTTTTTGGGTTTTTTTTTTTTGCCGTCTTTAAAATAAAAGACTAACATGATGTGTCTTGAACATTTTAAAAATATTTTTTGTACCCCAACGTATGTTCTTATTAATTTTTATGCATTAAAATGATAATTTTATGTTAATTTCTCTTTTGGTATGGGCGTTTTTAATGATGCTCCCCCTACTAAAATGTTAACTCGTTTTCAAAAGTAAACAATGTAACTAGTAATGCTTATACTCATGAAGCAGCAGCCGTTTAGTTTAAAGCAACGAGTTTTATGAATTACATTTATTTTGAAAAACAAAATTTGTTTAAAATTAATGCAGATTATAATTCTTTTATAGAATTTCCTTCAAGAAATATTGGTTTTCAAATATACTTAATTTTCGAGCTTTAATTGTAGGAATAAATATCTTTTATAACTTGAATAAGAAACTAAATAAGATTCTATATTTTTTAGCTGATTACGTGGGAATAAAAAAAAAAATGACAAAAATAATTTAAGATTTAAAGTCAAGACCGGATCATTTTTGCATTTCTTGCCCTTTTTGATATTTTTCAATTTTTGAAAAAAATTTGTGTGTATATATAATATATATATAAATTGCGCTATTACTAAATATAGGTCCGAGTGACAAATCCACCTCATAAGAGTGCTTCTCTTGTATCTGTCGTACCATTAATCTTAAATCTGAGTGACAAGCCCCACTCTGAAAAAAGAAAAAAAATCTCGGGTGTGTATTACTATACACATATTCGAAAAAGTTGTCAAAAATATATAACAAATAAATGTTATCAAAGGCAAGATAAGTTACTATTCTACCTAACTGGATAATTTTTAGCGTTTTTATTTAATATAACATTTATTCAGCTCAAAAAATAGTGTTTACTGATGTATTTGAAAATTACAAATGGCGCCCGACTGTTGAACACGATAAGTTTGGAAAAATGAGTTAAAACTAAAAATTATACAAAATACTGTTAAAAACCCACCGAATATATGTCAGCCTATGTCACCGTAACATATATTGAGTGAGATTCTAACAGTATTTTATCTAGTCTTATTTTTAACTTTTTTTTTTTTTTTTTTTTTTTTTTTTTTTTTTTTTTTTTACATGGGTGCATACAGTTTCACCATTGTTATTCTTTAGCATAGGGAAGACAAAAGATCTTAGTATGGACCTGAAACTAAATTAACTTTCACAAGTCTTGAAATAGTGCTTTACAGTACTATTCCAAAATAGTTAGCTATTCCCAAGAAATACAGTATTCAACAACATGCCACAACAGAATTTGCTGAAAAATGTTATGAAAATTGCAGAAATACTATTGAAAAAATTTATCTAAATCTAAGAGTTATTTTTGAAAGACTTCTCAGAAAAGTTTTGATATGATGCCTGTAAATTAATTCCTCTTTATCACTTGCACAATATATCGTTTGAATATCTGGTTCCATGGAAATGAAATACTATGAGTTCTATAGAAACCAATTATGATGGACTTCGACAAATCAGGTCATTTGTATGCATATTTTGCAAAAACATTTTGGAAATTTTTTTTTTTTTTTTTTAGGAACAAGTACTAATTTTTTTTTTTGTTATATCAACCCTTTTATGTCAAATACAGTAATTTGAGGAAAAGACCTATGCATTAAATTCTTTATATGTTCAAATATAGATTCATAGGGTTTGGTTTAGTTGTTTTGTATAGAAAAATTGCAACTTTATTTATTTTTTTTTTTTTTTTTACTTAGCAGAATATGTGAGTATGGTTACAATTCTGACTTGAATTTTATTGAAAATCTATACCACAAATTAAAAATTTGGATAAATCAGTCACAATAAAATAAATATTCAGAAATTCTAATGACTAATCATTGAAGAGAATTATAAAAAAATCTAAAAAAATTAGAAAATAATTACAGCAATTTATAAAGATGAGTGGCCATTGACTAATGTCATTGTAAAAATTGTTCAGAATTTATGTGTGTAGCAACTGAACTTGAATACCCTTGTACTATATATGCTAAAAAACTAAATGAATTCAATCATTAGAACTTTGGGGACATATATATATATATATATATATATATATATATATATATATATATATATATTACAGTATCGGCCATAATATAAGGAACGGAAAAAAATTTACAATTATTCATGTATATTTAAAAAATTAGTGCATGGATTTTTCTGAAATACTCAGAATAAACAAATAGAACCAATGTGTATAAACTAGTACCAAAAAAAAAAAAAAAAATTACGATTCAATATTGAGAAATATTTTAGTTTATAATTATATCTGTGGATTTATCCTGGCCAAAAGTTAAGGAACGAAATAGAAAATTTATTTTTAAGACACTAAACTTTACATAAAAATAGCTAGTTTTTATATTGGAACTGCTGATAAGCACAAGAAAGAAAAATGGCGTCAACGATTCGCAAAACTGTCTCTCCAAGAAAAAAAATTAATTTTAGACAATTACAAAGAAAAGAAATCAATTTCAACAATTTCTAATATCGTTCGCTCAATATAGGCCACTCAAGGATAAGGGTTAATAGGCATACATTAGTCATTGTGATTTTAGCATAGTAAACAGTGAGAATTTTGTAACTTGGATTACTTAGGGGGACGATTCAATTAGAACTTGTTCACATTGGACTTTTTCTTTTTTTTTTTTTTTTTTTTCATAGGTATCAACACATTACCAAGGCCAAGAGGCCACTCAAGGATAAGGGTTAAAGAGTGTACAGTAGAAATTGGACAATATAATAATCATTAGTAATGAAAATTTGTTAAATTTGATAACTTATATGGAACGGCTCATCAAGAACTTATTTACGTTAGACTTGAAGACAACAATATTGTAGTCAGCCGGAAAGCAGGAAAACGGAAGACAATTCCACAGGCGTGCAGTTCTAATAAAAAAGCTTTGTTCATGGAATCTACGTTTAGGTTTAGGCACAGATAAAGAGTGGGGGGAATTATTGATAGTGTTTACAGCTAGACGAGTGTTTCTTGTGAAAGTTTGGCGAGGGGGGACCATAGATTGAAGCTCAGTAGCACACTTTCCATGAAAATAACGATACATCAGAGACAAACTCGCAACATCTCTTCTGTGAGATAGAGGTTACAAGGAAGAGAAAAGGACATCTCCTACGAGGCTACGAAGTCTATTTTGAACTCTATCAAGGCAGGACAAGTCCTTTCTAGCAGCTCCTGCCCAGATGTGGTAACAGTATTCCATCCTTGGACATACCTGGCTCTTATATAAATAGAGAATTGCATCAGCAGTGAGATATATACTGGATCGATAGAAAGATCCCACCATTTTTCCAGCGGCCTTGGCAACAGATTTGATGCACGTGTTCCATTTAAGATCAGGAGTAATGGTCAAGCCCAGAAGCTTGTCAAAACTTGAGGCCTCCTGAAGACGAGAGCCATTCATTTCAATTGATGCCAGATGTGGATCAGAATGTTGATGATGTAAAGAGAGAAGCTTGGTTTTAGATGCATTAAAAGTAACCAGCCACTCCTTTCCCCATTGTACTACATGCTCAAGATCAGAGGAGAGAGAATTGGAGAGAACTTGGTCGTTTACTGTCTTAGATGTGCTACCATAAATGGTAGTGTCGTCAGCATAAATGTCTAATTTTTTTAAGTTTTCCCAAACTTCCGTATTCATCAGGGAGTCAGGCGCCATTTTTAATTTTCCAATACATTAATAAATACCGTTTTTCAAGCTGAATAAACGTTACATTAAATAAAAACACTAAAAAATTATCCAGTTAGGTAGAAAAGTAACTTATCTTGCCTTTGATAACATTTGTTATATATTTGGTTTTTGACAATTTTTTGAATTATGTGTATAGTAATACAAACCCAAAATCTCCTTTAATCCTACCACTAACCCTATGTCTGAATGGCACTCACTTCAAAATAAAAATCCTTCCCTAACCATAGGTCCAAGTGGCAAGCCCTTCACATCATACAAACCATTAGAAACACAAAGTTAAAAATTTTTTTAAAAAACACTGAATTCGTCTTTGTCTCAAATTAACGGTCCTAAAACGTTAAAATGGTCTGGAAAATGGATCATTTTACACTAAATTTATGTGAAACTAATCCCTCACTCTAAAATAATTGTTTTTTGTTCTTTTTTTCTTTCTAAGTTTTCAGGGTGTTCACATGTAATTGCTCCTAGCCCTACCACTAACCCGAAGTCAGAGTGTCAAGCCTCCGCCTTATGCAAAGACCTTAAAACCACACTGTCTATAAAATAAAACTTACAAGATTATTTCCCCATAGAATAAACATGCTTAACTGCCCTAAAATCTTATCATGGGCGTGAAATTTCATTTATATATAGTTTAATTTCTTCCAAGTTTTTCAGCATATTCATATGTAATTGCCTAAAAAAGGAAGAACCATATATTTTGGGGAGGCAATTGCTCATCTACAATACCAAAGAAATACTGCAATATATTAATTTGTAATAGTCCTAGTATTAAATTTCAGTTTTTCATACATAAAATACATTACAATTCAACTTTGAGTTGTAACTTTTTTTTTAATGGATACATGGAATTTTTATAGTATTGCAACATATTTATGTGCATTTACTGCAGATTACTTGGAAACCATTAATTTCAGGAGATTTTCAGCGTCATATTCTGATTTCTTGCACAAAAGTACACTCCATGCCAAATTTCATCGATTAATCTTGTTATAATAAAATATAGCATCTTTACTGAAAAAGTGGTGTAAAAATATGACAAAACATATGGTCTTAAGAGAGGAAAAATATCCAAATGTGTGAGCAAAAAAAATATTCAATTTTTTCATGTCTATTGCTGCTAATAATAATAATGCCAAGTAATAAGTGATTATCTTCTGAAAATTGGAAGTTTAATTGTCAGTACAAGTAATGCTAAAAATACAATTACAAATTACTTAAGATTTCTATTTAGTCATGGCTAACTGAACAAGAGAAAACTACCTCCATAGATTAAATAAAGGATTTTGTTCCAAATTCTGTACAGATTCCAGAATTCAACAAACCACACTTGAAAAGGTCAGAGATTACATAAATGAGACATGAGAATAATATTTAAGATGTGAACAGTAGTCTGAATAATCCAAACAATCAATTTTACTTATTAAAAGTATATATGGATGTTAAAATCTGTTTCTCTATTATAAATATGGCAGCACAAAAATGCAACTATATTTGGTGTTTAGGTGCACAAATCATTGAAAATAAAGTCCAGGAAGCACCAAGACATAAAAATAGTAACCACGTTATGCTCTCATAGTTTAATAGAGAAACAATCTGATGAAAGCCACAATAGTATCATGCTGGATCAAATTTAAAAAAGTTATAAAAATGCATAAAAATTGTAAAAGTTTATTATTTTAGGGATATTATTCCAAAAACCAAGATATATAAAAAATTTTTCTCATGACAGTGATTGTAAAGATTGTAATCATAGGTCAATATCAATTTAAGGAGTGTGCTAAAAATGCTGCTCAGCAATATTTTCAAATTGCTCACAAAATCATGTTCAATGTTTTTTGTTTGTTTCTTTTAACAATTTAAAACAAATTCACCGGTTATTTCTTTACACTAACTTTGAAGTTAATTTCAAGATGGTTCCATTTGTTTACAGGCTGGTAGGAGATATTTTCAAAATGGCCATTCTATGCAAAATAATGCATTTTGGTCAGATTAAGGAATAATTTTTTTTTTTTTTTTTTTTTTTCAGAACAAATTTGTGGAGAAATGAAATTACCAATTCTGGGAGAGTAAAAAATTTTTAGAGATTTATTTTTACATTTACTTATAACCATAATGCATCACTCAGTATAGAATGGTCATCTTGGATATATCTCCAACCAGCTTTATAAACCAATAGCTATTCTGAAAGACTCAGGTTACCATACAGAAATAACCATGGTAAATCTGTTGATAAATGTTTCTAGTAAAAAAACAAAAAAAAACGTGATTTTGGAATAGTGCCAAGCAGCAATATTTAGGATTTCCTTAAAGTTAATATTAACCCAGGAAAAAGCAATAACAGTTTGCAAGGCAAGTTTACCCACTTTAGCATGTAAGTTTATATTCAGATGCAATATGGGGTACTTGTGCACTACAATTGGATATACAAAAAAATTCATTTTAAGTAAAAAAAATAAAAACACTACAGTATTTCCTCACTATTTGCAAGAGTTAAATTCTTTATACACCTCGAATATTAAATACAGTTTTAGAATAACTATATATGAGATTACAAAGTGCTTCTCAAAAACATTTGGACTCATACAGTCATAATGTAGCAATATGCATCTCGAGAAAAATTTACAGTTGAGTATTAAAACAGTAGACCTCTTTTTATTTGCCCATCTTGACATGGTCGCTGTCTGGTGTGCATATATCCTTCAAACTAATGTTTGTGCCCCCTCCCTTGAAATCCTTCAAACCTTACTGGCGAACAAAGTCTCCAGTTTTCACTTAACTTTTGTGATTTCATTTCAAATTAAAAATAGATCAATAATAGTGCGGTTTTTGTAAAAAAAAACAAAAAGTTTTAGCAGATCTATTCATTTTTGTATATATATTTTTTTTTAAATTTCAACATGACACAATTACATAAGCATTTTTACTTGAAATACATTTTAAAAATTTAGATATCCAATTATAATGTACTAGCAGTGTTTTATTTCAATCCAAATTATTGTCTTTTTTATTCAAAAATTGAGTTGAAAAAGATTGAAATTTACTAGTCACGAATTTGCCTTTACAAAACTGAGTCTTGCTGGTTATAACTATAGCTTTAAGACCAAGATTAATGACTAGTAAAATCTTAAATCTGTTTAAAAAGAAAAAAAAAATCTGGTAAAAATGAAAATTTTAACAGAAAAATTTTCTTAAACTTTTCATATACATGGAACAAAAATTTTGAGATCAAATGAAAATCAATGTTAATTAAAATCAAATCGGGATAAAAGTGATTAAAAAAAAAAAAAAAAAAAAAAAAAGGAGCCACACAGGGTTTGATAAGGACATTGCTCATACCATCATCTTCAGATGTAAAGTCTGCAAATAGTTCCTCAGTTTTGGCTTTATCTTTTTGAGAACGTCCTGAAGGAGGTGAAGACAATTAGGAAAACAATGTATCTATGCCATGGAGTCAGTCAACCATTATAAAAGCTTACATCATGATTTAAGTATTTAAGATATACAATCAAGAGTCAATTAAAAAAATGGTACAAATCAATAATACACATATAACAAAGTTGTGAAATTTTAAAAGTTGGACCTCAATAGCATTTAAGCTGACAGATCAGATTTTCATTTTTTATTGTTGTACAACGTTATTGGTACTACAATAATGTACTTTGCTACAATTTACTTAAAAATGATGTCGTGCCACCAGGACAACTAATATGGAAACATAAAAATGAAATCACCAAGGGGAATAACTCATTCTTTTAATTGAATATAAATAAAGTTTTTCCTCCCCTTACAACTAAAATTTCACCTTTTCCGTACAAGTTTAAAATGTGCAAAGAAATAAAAATTTGAAAAATAAAATGACTTCTCTGCATTCTGGATAATTGTATTTAGAGCGTCGCCTAGGCAGAGGATTGAACCTTCAACTTCCTGAAGATTGTCATTTAGAACTGAATTTTGCCAAATATCTTATCTACTAGACAACAGGTCCTTGCAATCTGGATAAAGTATTTGCACGATGTAGTAAAGTACTTGGTAAAATTCAGTTGTAAGTTACACTCTTCTGGAGGTTGAAGGCTCAATCTTCAATACTCAAAATACAATTGTGAATTACTCCAAACTTCTACCCAATCATAGCTGACAAAGCAAGACTATACTATAGCCATGGATTAAATAAGAGGATTCATTTGAAATTCTGTGTAAATTCCCAAGTTTGACAAGCTATACCTAAAGAAGGTTAGAGGTTACATCGACTGAAACGTTGTGAAAATAGCACTCGAGATGAGAACAGAATTCAAACGATGTCAAAAATTCAGGAAGAGGGTAGTAACTAATTTACTTTTATCAATAGCAATTTAGTTAAATCTTACTGTAAAAAAAAAAAAAAAAAACCCTAATCGAGATAAAACTTACAGACTAAAAAGTTGACCTTATTTAAATAAAAATAATTTGAAAAAAAAAAATGGGAGTAAATTTTACAAAACAGTATAAAAAAATCATCTGTATGCCAATAGATCAATTTCTGTTGTAGTCACAAAAATTAAGGGGAATATTTTTGTGCCTATTAAAAAGGTGAATAAAATTTTCTTATTTTTATTATCAGTTATCAAGATTAAAATCTCCACCCCACTTGTTTGCTCATCAAAATAAGTTTGTATACATGATTATTGAAGAGAACCAGATACATGTACATCCATTTTTGTTATACAATTTAAAACATGACAGATGTAAAAAATAAATTAATATTTTATTTTTATAACAGAGTTTAACCTTTGTTGGACAGATTAAAGACAACTAAAGGAATGCACATTCTTTGAAATTTAGAATGTAAGCAGCACACGATTTCAAGTTTTATTTAGATTATTGTTCTCGTCTTGAATATTATTCTCATGACATTTCACTGATTTCTAAAAGGTATGTCTTGTCGAAATCTGAACTTATACAGGATTTTGAACGGAAACTTCCTTTTATCCATGACTAGCGAGGGGTACCCGGCGTTGCCCGGGTGTTTGGAGGTGTGTGTGGAAACTCCGTGAGGGGGGGGGGGTAAAAAAAAAAAAAAAAGTATGAGGATCAAACCTGAACCCTTGAGGCAAAGTTGTAAATTAAAATGTGAAGAAAAAAAAAAAAAAAAAAAAAAAAAAGTGCGACGTTAACCATTGCCCCACCGCGACATGCTAACGGAAACACGTTTGAATTTATTTAATTACTTGGATTTAGCAGATGCCCGTTTTAATGAGTTAATGAGGTCAAGTTGGACTGCGGGATTTCATTTAATGCTGAACGCTATTTTTCCCTCCGCAAGATGTTATAGGAAAAAGACTAACCCACATGCGGTGAGCTACAAATGTTGAATATTTATCTTCCCGAAATTGAGCAAATTAAATAGACAGGCGAGCTTCGTTATTAACTGAGATATTATGATTTATATGTGACATAAAAGTTTTAAAAAGTTGTGAAGCGAGCGACCACTTCTCTGAAAAAAGCCTTTTGTCGACACAAAGATAAAGCGAACACACATACATTTTCGCTTTTATATATATAAATGACAGCTTGCTTTTGCTCTGTCAGCCATAACTGGGTAGAAAGTTTTAAGTAATTGTATTCTCAGTACCATCCATACTGATAACTGAACCATGAGAGACATTTAAAAATGATTTGGCACTTATCCATTGTGCTACAGATTCACAAATGAAGGTCTCCGTTCAAAATTGCAAGAATAAGATATAGGATTAGAACAATAGTTTGAATAATCTAAATTATCAAGTCTCATCTCAAAAATTCCAAAATACAATCGTAATACTTATCTCTTAAAATTAACTGCATTCTTTTTTTATTTAATTCTAAGTGTTTTGAGCAAATGTTACCAAAGGCAAGATAAATCCGTCTTCCATCTACAAGGTTTTTGTGTGTTAACTTATCTGCAAGTGCTCTAGTTCAATACAAAATTACTGTCAACTGTTTAAGAAAAAAAAATTACAAAATAGTATCATAACAAAAATATATAGTTCAGTTAAGATTACATTTTTGTACAATTGGTAACAGCTGTTAGCAGTGATCCTTAGGCACCTCCAAAATTCACCAGAGAATTACCCTTCCCCATATGTAACACAATGTCACTTTATTAGAATTAATATTATCAATAACTTTTGTACCATTTAAAAGGACAAAATAAACTAGAAATAATTTTAAAAAAAAAAAAAAAAAAAAAAAAATGTATTGTATGAAAATAATGAAATTGTGAGACGAAAATCTTGTTTATATAATTAACGTTTTAAAATAACATTCACATGTAGAAGTCATTCCGAATGTGAAAACCTACCCATGTTTAAATCTAGAAAGAAAGAAAATGGTCAGATTTTCATGAAATTTTCAATACATATCCATTTTAGAATGGAATTACATATAAAATGCAGTTTCCGTAAAATATATGAGGGGGAAATATATTTTTAGTGCATGCCCTCCCCTATTTATTTTCGAAATTCAAACAATATATTTAAAATCGATCAAAATTTCTATTTATGAAATATAAGAGTTCAAATAAGTAAAAAATATTTTTTTAAAGTTTAAATACACGTATTGAACAAAAACTTACCTTGCAGTTGCAATTATAAAATTGATATAAATTTATTATTTTTTAAATAGTTTTTTCTAATCAATATATACTATTATCAGTTGAATTACCAAGAAAAAGAAATTTCTTAAAAATTTTTAAAAGATTAAAATTTCATTATTTAAAAATGTTCTGTTACATACATTTTTTATTGTTTAATTTTTTTTTTTATTAAATATTATAATATAAACATGACTTTTACCAGCTATTTTATTGCCAGATTAAAAGCGAATGAAAAATATTACAAATATTTTTTTAGACCACTACCATATCTAGTTTGTATCTTTTTACTGATTAAAAGTATGGAAACCTGTAATTAACCAAATGAACAGTTTAGTAAAACCATATTTCATATACAAATGTTTATATTATTAATTGTTAAACTGTAAATCTTAAAATCTAACAAAATTATAACAAAGATTTATTAATTGCAGTTTGAAAAACAAAGGTTTAAAAAAAAAAAAATCATTAAGTAGCTTCTGCTTTTCCCTACTTTGTACAGTTAACATAAGTTTGGCATCACGGAATCATGCACTCCATTCTTGAAATATTATCAAGACTATGTGATCATCTAATGTAAGCTAATTTTTTGCTCTAAGTTAGAGCTGACTTTGCTTTAAAATAAGTTAAAAAAAAAAAAAACTTATCCAAATAGGTAAAAGTAACTTATTTTACCTTTAGTAACATTTGTTGCAAATGTTTTTTTCAGCCATTTTGATTTTATTGGCTCTTGTTAAAAATTCTGAATACTTCATTTAAATGTACATTTTTTTTTTTTTTTTTTTAACATTCAAAACAATTTGAATTTTTTTCAATTTTAGTTTGATTTTTATGCCAATACGTTTAGCATGTAATAATTAAAAAGCAATTAAGCTACTGCATATAGTCTTTCTGAGAAAATTACATAGATCAGGAAACTATGATTATCGAAAATTATGAACTGGATTTATCATCTTAAAAAAAAAAAAAAAAAAAAAAAAGGCAATTCTATTTTCTGGAGATTTTTTTTTTTTAACTTAAAAATAAGTTGCTTTTGGAATTAATTTAAATTTCATCTTGAGTAAAAATAATTTTTTTCTTATTTTGTGATATTGAAGTTAAAAAAAGGCACTTGTCCAATACAATTTTTTGGGGGAGGGGGGAGTGCAGTTGGGACATACCGGACTGAATTGAAAAAAAAAAAAAAAAAAAAAAAAAAAAAAAACAACAATCTTTTCAGAACAAAACCAGAATTTTGACATTTTTAATGCATTTTTTTTTTTTTTTTTTTTTTTTTTTTTACCGTGAAAGTGCACTGGATGACCACCCCGAAGATGGTCAATGTGCACTGGTTGTCCAACCTGCAAAGGATGTTTATTTGAAAAGCAGTTCTTACCATGGGGAGGTTGGTGTTTATTCCAAAAGACATTTTCTTATTTTCAACCTCCCCATAATCAACAAGATATGTCTTCGGGTGGTCCCCCAGTGCACTATCACTTTAAATAAATGTAGGAAACTAACACAAAATAATTTTTTTTTTTTTTTTAAACAAGTGAATATACATTATATGCTTGTAAATTTGAGAAAACTTGAAAGTAGAGAATAGTTAAAAAACACCCTCCCCATGTTAAGACTGACTTTCTAAATGTTATTTCAGCATGGTAAAAGTTTTAAAATGATTTAATATTTTATTTTATAATTTAAAATTAAAAACATTACCAATAAAAATGAAATTTTGGGTACTTATGTATTTTTGGTGCCATGCTGAAATGATAACGTTATTTTTAAAAAGTGAGGAGGTGAAGGTGTTTTGTAACTATTCTGTACTTCCACCTTACAATTAAAAATAGGTATTGTGAAACTTTAAACTGGAAAGAAAAAATAAATAAACTATATAAAAATAGTGCAGTACCATCTGCCACCGTATGCATCTGAGAACAATATCTACTGTAAAATTAAACAAAAATTTGGTGCTTATGCATTTTTGGTACCACGCTACTTTTAAATATTTTTTCAGGTTAAATTAAAGTTTCACAATATCTTCTTTTTTTTTTTTGTGCTAATGCAGAGAGTGATCTACGCTATTTTTTTTAAATCGTATTTCCACGTTTAATTATTTTTTTTTTTTTATTATTATTCAATTGTAAGGTTAAAGTACAGAATAGGTACAAAACACCCGCCCCATGTTAAGAATGGCTTTTTAAATAATGTTATTTCAGCACGGATCACTCTTTGCATAAGTACCCTTTTTTTTTTTTTTCTTTTTTTTTTAAATTGTAAGGTGGAAGCACAATAGTTACAAAAGGGTTTGTATTACTGTACGCAGATTCGAAAAAGTTGTCAAAACACAAATATATAACAAATAAATGTTATCAAAGGCAAGATAAGTTACTTTTCTACCAAACTGGATATAATTTGTGTTTTTATTCAATGTAATATGTTTATTCGGTGCCCGGAAAACTTGTCCCCCCCTTTTACTAGGTAGGAAAACTGGTCCCTTGTTGAATAAATATCAATTGAAAACACATTTTATTACCGTTCTTGAAGGAGATATTGTTTTTAAAAGAGACTATGCACCCCCCCCATAATATTTTTAAAAATTATTTTTTAACTCTTGCTTAAAAAAATAAACTTGATCACGGAGTCAAGATACGACAAACGAAACCAAATATTTATTAAAAAAATACTAGTTTTAACACTGTGTCATTATGAAGCAAAAATAAAGAAAGAAAACACTTATTATCAAAGAAAGCAATTATTTTATTTAGAAGAATTAATTCAGTTTAAATAATTCTTGTGTTATTACAAAAAAAAGAAAACACGGTCTTATATAACTTTGGTACCGCGCTGAATGTTATTTCGAAAGCCATTCTTAACATCAGGAGGGGAAGGTATCATTTAAAAGTCATTTCGCGGGGGGGGGGGGACACTACTTAAAAATATACAAATTTATTTTCTTTTGGAGGTGGGGGAGGCTCGTTTTAAAACTATATCTATCTCAGTATTTTCTTTAATTTTCGGACATTTTTTGTTAAAAATTATTGGGTTTGTAGTACTGTACACATAGATTCGAAAAAGTTGTCAAAAAACAAATATATAACAAATAAATGTTATCAAAGGCAAGATAAGTTACTTTTCTACCTAACTGGATATATTTTTTGTGTTTTTATTCAATGTAACATATTTATTCAGCTCGAAAAACACAGTGTTTACCGATGTATTCGAAAATTCAAGATGGCGTCTTATTCTCTCTTTAACACGGTTAGTGTGGGAAAAGATGTTATAAATAAAAAACCGGATAAAATACTGTTAAAAACTCACTCAATATATGTTACCGTGACATAGATTGATTCGGCAGGTTTTTAATAGTATTTTGTATAGTTTTTTTTATTTATAACGCCTTTTTTCATACTTACGGTGTTAAAGAGGGTGTGAGACGCCATCTTGAATTTTCGAATACATCGGTAAACACTGTATGTTTTTCGAGCTGAATAAATATGTTACATTGAATAAAAACACAAAAAATATATCCAGTTAGGTAGAATAGTAACTTATCTTGCCTTTGATAACATTTATTTGTTATATATTTGTTTTTTGACAACTTTTTCGAATCTATGTGTACAGTAATACAAACCCAAATTATTTACTAAATAATGTCGAGTGCGACATTACTTGTTATTTCTTTTTAACTAAATAAAGTCTTTAAAATAAGTTTAAACACCAAAAACTTCAAACCTAGGTAGAAAACGAAAACTTAGAAAAATCAATTTATTTTTTTTAAAACAATAAACATGTACAAATATTATGGGATGTGCATAGCATTCACTGCAGTGCATACATACCTAAAAATATACAAATTTATTTTCTTTGGGGTGGGTGGGGCTCGTTTTAAAACTATATCTACCTTGATATTTTCTTTAATTTTCTATTTCTGAGCAATTATCCTCCTAAGACATGATCCTCTTATGTCGGACATTTTGTTCATAAGTAACACTCGACATTACTTTTTTTTTTTTTTTTTAAACTAAATAAACTCTTTAAAATAAGTTGAAAGACCAAAAACTTTCAAAGCTAGGTAGAAAACTAGGTATTATTATACAAACACCGTGACAGCGTTAGGGTTAGGATTAGGGTTAGGGTTAGGGTTAGGTTTAGGGTTAGGGTTAGGGGTTAGGGTTAGGTTTAGGGTTAGGGTTAATTCGCTGTCACGGTGTTTGTATAGTTTTACCGAAAACTAAAACTTAGAAAAATTAATTTAATTTTTTTAAAACAACAGTAAACAAGTAAAAATATTTTTTGAAAATATTATGGGATGCGTATTCTCTTTTAAAGACAATCTTCTTCAAGAACGGTCATAAAATGTGTTTTCAATCGATATTTATTTAATAAGGGACCAGTTTTCCTACCTAGCAAAAGGGGACGAGTTCTCCTAAATTCGTTTATTCAGCTCGAAAGGCGTTACCGATGTATTGGAAAATTCAAAATGGCGCTCGACTCTCTTTAACACACTAAGTTTGGGAAAAGGTGTTATAAATAATAAACTAGACAAAATACTGTCAGAAATTCGCTCAATATATGTTACCGTGACATAACTCGACATATATTCGGTGGTTTTTTAATAGTATTTTGTCTAGTTTATTATTTGTAACACCTTTTCCCAAACTTACCGTGTTAAATAGAGAGTCGAGCGCCATTTTGAATTTTCCAATACATCGGTAAACACTACGCTTTTCCAGCTGAATAAACATGTTACATTGAATAAAAACACAATATATTCAGTTTGGTAGAAAAGTAACTTATCTTGCCTTTGATAACATTTATTTGTTATATATTTGTTTTTTGACAACTGATCCGCACTATTTTTTAAATCGTATTTCCAAGTTTAAAGTTTTATTATATGCTTTATTCAATTGTAAGGTGGAAGTATAGAATAGGTACAAAACACCCTCCCCATGTTAAGAACGGCTTTTAAAATAACGTTATTTACGTCCGGATCACTCTCTGCACTAGTGCACTAGTACCAGAATAGTTACAAAACACCTTCCCCATGTTAAGAATGGCTTTTTAAATAACATTATTTCAGCACGGATCACTAAGTGCCCTAGTACCAAAAGAAAATATTTAATCATTTTAAAACTTCATTTTGCATTATTTGTTAAACAACGTGGTTAATTTAAATTAAATTTTAACATGATGATCACATTTTCAATAATTATGTTATCATATTTTACCTATTTAAAGTTTGTGAAACATGTATAAAAAAAAAAAAAAAAAACCCGAAAAACAGCTACCGGTGTTGACCTTTAAGTGTCCCTTTTAATGATTACCTGGTTTGAGGATATTTGTACAACTAAACAGCAAATCTGCCCAAATTACTACGGGAGTTTCGTTTTTCGATTCGAAAGCCGGGTCTCATCTTGTGTTGTCATCTTAGACTTAAATTCGGTACCGGATTTTCCCGAAGTAATATCGGCAGCTAGGGGGGGGGGGGTTATCTGTAGAAGCGCATAAATACACAAACACACACATGATATAACGAAATAGTACTTCCAGAAACTGGTGAAGGATTTCGGATATATTTTGTAAACGGTTAACCCAATTAAAAAATGAATAAATTTCACTCGGCTCATTGGTTGATGAGGGGGTAGGTTGCTAGGATTCACAATTCTAAACGGCATACAACTTAATTAACCCCAGAGGAGAGAGGTTCAAATTTTGATAAACCTATAGAAAGTTCAGCCATTTAACGATTTGTAATATCGTTTCGGCCATCTGAAAAGCGAAATGCGTAATATTTCCAACAAACCTCTGCGCCCCTTTTTCGTTTTCAAAGCAATCGTCGTCGCCATGATTGATCCGAATGGGCGACCAGACAATGCGCCTTTCAAATAATGAATAAAAGGACTATCACCCATAATTTTAAATTTAAAGACCCAGCATTCTGGACAATAAATCCAGAGAATATTTATAGACAATGTTTTGTAATGGTTCATCATATTACAAGTGTTATCCATAATACGCATGTAAAAAATATCATATTTGAGGGAGCATTCATTGTTTTATAATATTAAAGGAAGAAGAAGACAGGAATAGTATTTCAATGTATATATAGTTTGTAACATTAGTTTATTACGTATTCTAATCTAAACTATATTTATATAGTTTTACATTAATTTAGATACCTAAAATTTAAATAGTTTCATTATTTGTCGCTAAACTAGTCTAACAGCTAAGATTCAAACAATGAAGCCTCCCTAGCAAAGTGTAATAAATGTGATTGCAAGTTTCTTACATCAAACGTTGGCATTTTTTTTTCTTTCTTTCTTTCTTTGCACCCATTGTAAAGATCGTGTAAGTTTATTTTATGTTTTGTTTAATTAAAACGACAAAAATCGAACTTAACAGTAAATGCATTATACTTTTCTTTGGAATAAATAACTAATTAATCTAATACATGGGTAAAAAAAAGAAAAAATCAAACTTTTAAAAGGAAGAAAACGTCAATAAAATATATTGTCGTCTGCTTTAACCATTTTTTTTTTTTTTTTTTTTTTGGTATTTTATATAAAGTTTTCATTCTCTTAAAAAAAAAAAACAAAAAAAAAAACAAGATTACTTGTTTTCCATTTTAAACTATACCTAGACCTAGAAATAAAACTTTTGAAGTTTCAAAATATTTCTCACTTGTGTTTAATTTATTTTAGAAGGGGTGAGGGAGGCGCCCGCCCGGCTTTGCCCGGTCATGAAATACGCTTAAATATATTTTAATTCATGTAGATTTCGTATTTATTATTCCTATTTACAATGCCTACCCACGGGCCAGAATTAAACACCAGGGTCATTTTTTAACGTGGAGAAAAGGAACAAAAATTAAAATTGTTTCAGTTGTGAAGGATTTCTCCTCCAAGGAGAACAATAAATTGAAGTAAGCAAATACTCTATTGAATATTATATTGTATCTAATACATAGTACTGATTCCAACAGATTTTTTTTTAATGACTTGGTGCCATCAGCTTCAATCAAAACCAAAACAGTTAACACTCCAGCTGCGTTCCCTACCGTTTAAGCTATTGACAGATAGATAAGAAAGATTTAAAATTAAACCACTTCAATCTGTGAATGAATTTGTGCATGAGCAAAAGTAATAGAAACATGTCGACAAGTAAAAATTAACATTTTGCGTTTCAACTTGCCGGCATATTTCTGCATACATTATTCATCCATCCAAACAAAGATTTTATTTGTTATAAACCATCCTTGGTGTATGATTACTATTTCCTATTAATTTCAGTGTTATGTGACCAGTAGTTTAAGAGTTTATAGATTAAATATGTTCGCACAAACAAGCAAACATGCATACAAACATACATACATCTACTATTTTATTTATATAGATTTGATTTAAAACAAGAAGTCGTCCAGCTACTACCACAGCAAAGAAATTTCCTCTCTGTACCAAAAACCAAATGGAAGTTCCATGAACAAAGTTTCTAGAAAAATCCATTGGTAGAACAAGATACCACGAGTCTACTTCCCAATCGCCTATAGCAAATCTAATGTAAACAAATACTTGTTGAGCCGTTTTCTTGGATAATCAATTCATTTTAAGTAAACTTCTGTCCATTCTACACATTGTTTTTGGTCCTGTCATGGTAATCATCATCTAAATGATAATCTCTTAAATCCTTATCCTTAAGTGGTGACCCTGGGGTCTTAACAAATGGTAAATCATCTGTAGCAGTCACATGCCAAGTTTTCACTGGTTGTTGACGCATCAGGCACAGCTGTAGGTGCAGTGTTGCAACAGCAGCACCAACAACCTCTTGCATACTTTTCGAGACAGCTGAAACCAGCAGAATAACGTTACAGCACATTTGGCCGTGAACTCCTAGCAATGTACCTCGCAGTGAAACACTTCCAACATTCACCCGAGGGCCATCAATTTGTGATCTACACTAATCACCGTCCGCTTACATACACACTGCATTGTAAGCCGGACAAATATTCTCCTCGCGAAACGTGCCACTTGGATTTTGTTTTGCAATTTACCAGCAATATCCGACATATCTCAGGTGAGCAGAATGCAGTGGCAGACGCTTTATCCCGCCTTCCAATTAATTCTCTGTCCTCACCTTTGGATATCGACTTAGAGCAGATGGCCTTGGACCAGCCAAGTTTGGAGACTTTGGATCCATCATCACCTGAATTTGCAACTTGCAAATTCGCATACCTGCCCGTGTCTACCTCGGACACGCAGGTCATTTGTGACACTTCAATAGATTCACCTTGACCATTTATTCCATTGACTCATCGTAGAGTTGTTTTTGACACCCTACACAATCTGGCACACCCCGGATACAAAGCCATAGTGAAGCTGATTACAGCTAGATTTTTCTGGCCAAATATTAGGCATGATATCACTACCTGGACACATTCCTGTGTATCCTGTCAAAAGTGAAAGGTGCACAAGCATATCCGTGCACCCCTCGGAACATTCAGCACCCCAGACGCTTGGTTTAGCCACTTCACATCGACCTGGTTGGACCTTGGTTGGTCAGTCAGGGATTTACTAATCTCCTGACCTGTATAGACCATTTCACATGGTGGCCTGAAGCCATTCCCCTCACAGACATTTCAGCTGAGTCCGTAGCGCGAGCCCTTATATCAGGTTGGATATCATGTTACAGAGTTCCCACAACCATCACGATGGACCATGGTATACAGTTTGAATCTCCCCTATTCCGGGAACTGTCCAGGATCTTAGGGATCACACAGATTTGGACCACAAGCTATCACCCAGCTTCTAATAGGATAATAGAATGCTTCCATCGCCAATTGAAAGCAACATTACGTGCTTACCCCGACCAACGGCGATGGAGCGAATATGTACCGGTTGTCCTTCTTGGCTGTCGTGCATCGATCAAGGAGGACCTGGGATACTCCCTAACTGAACTTGTCTATGGAGTACCTCTATCGTTGCCAGGTCAAATGCTGACCCCGATAGAATTAACAACAACCAATTCAGCTCTGTATGTCGATGGACTGCAAGCTTATTTTAGTAAGCTCCCACCAATACACACTAGGGAACAGACCATAAGATCATCGGTCCGAAAGGACATTTCATCTTGGACTCACGTTTTTCTCAGAAAGGACACCGTGAAAGCCCCCCTAACTTCACCTTATACTGGCCCTTATCACGTGCTTTCACGTACTGATAAAGATTTCACCCTAGATATCAGTGGTAAAAGAGAAACTGTCTCTATTGACAGAGTAAAAAAAGCCTTTCTAGACACAAAAACACACGAGCCACACATTCCCCCTACTTACACACAGCATCAAAATACACATACACCTGAAGTGAGGACTCCACCCAAAGACAATTATATAACTACTACAAGTAGTGGTCATAGAGTACATTGGCCAAAGAAATCATGTAAGACTCTGTACATATAAAATGCCTTTGTCCAATTTCTGCTTGGATTTTTCCAAAAAAAAAAAGAACTTTTTACAAGAAAAACATTTTTCCCGCTCAAAGAAATCACATTTTTCTTCTTCTTCAGGAAAACCAGCTTTTCACGGAAAAGCAAGAACATTTTTTTCACAAAAAATTGTAAAATAACTGTACCATTTCTTTTCTTCTCTATTGGCTTTCCGCCTAAGCAGGAGGTGATGTAGCAAAGAGAACTATTTTCTCTGGTGAATCAATGCCCCCCTCTGAGTTCTCCGGCCACAGGCTGACCAATTGATTCATCTGCTCCCTAAAAGTCTTGAGGGAATGCCAGCCACTCAGATCTGGACCACCAGCCTAGCAACATCTATCCTCTTTTGTCTCCTGTCTCCCGGACATTTCACTATAGTATTGACGGTCTCGATTTGAGACAACTGCTATCCAGCCGGGGACGACATGGTACTGACTGACCGACGACAATGACCTTAAAAGAACTTTCTTTTCCTTCTTCCCTTTTAGCAGCCTGACCTGCCAGTTCCTGCTACAAATAAAATACTCTTCATTGTTATTGTTTGAAAGGAAGTTTGTGTTTCTTTTGTACCTTGTTCTTTGCTATAATTTATTAGGAAGGTAAAACAATTACCCCTCACCATGCATCAGTTAAAAAAGGAGGGTGGGGCTTATTTTATGTAATTTTTTTAGAGTGAAGTGGGTTTCAGTCTTGGCATTACTTTCCAAACAACTTTATTTTTACTTAAACTATGTTTTAATAAAAATAAATAAATAAAATAACAGTAAAAGCACCAAGTTATAGAAAATTTCATTGTACATTTGAAATGTTGAAATGAAAACTTTGCTTAAAAAAATATAGTCGACATTTTTATCAAGTAGGATTTTAATCTCTTCACTGAAATTTTAGTATGAGCATCATTGTTGATTTTGATCAAGAAATATTTAGGTTGTACACTAAAAGAACTAACTAGGTTGCTTCTAATGAACTTTCACTAAACAATCTACTTTAATCAAAGTTTTATTGTAAGTTTGAAGCTTGTCTGTGATTTTTTTTTAGGTGATCCCAAATTTCATGTTTAAAAGATAGGGTTAGTGGTCCCATAATCCTGTTTTCTTTCTTTTCTTTTTTTTTTTAACTATATTTAAATCTGAAATTAACGACTACAAAAAAAAAAAAAGAAATCAGTGGCCATTTTATATTGACAAATTGAGCTACGTGAAAGCCACAAAATATATTTTTAAATAACGAAACTTTAAATCAGTTAAGAAACCAGATAACATGCTGCAGGATTTTTTTTTTTTTTGTGCAAATAAATGAATTTTTTTTTTTTTTCTTGCAAACATGATTTTTTTTTTAAATAATTTTTTTTTTTTTTTTAAATAAATGAATTTTTTTTATCTTGCAAACATGATTTTTTTTTTAAATAAATGAATTTTTTTTTTGTTGCAAACATGATTTTTTTTTTTTAAATAAATGGATTATTATTTTTTTTTTTTAAATAAATGAATTTTTCTTTTTTTTTTTTGACTCCATGAGCCTTCTTCAGAATGATACAGACAATTTTTTTCATTGTCGAAAACTAACAGCGTTGTTGAAGATTACCGATTTCTTCCGGTCTTGTTGAAGAAACTGTTTTTTAATGTCTGCAAGCTGTAATGAGATGCACTGGTATGCATGTACAAATATTGAAATAAATTTTACTATAGTAGAATCATTGGTATAATGAGAAATTTGAAAATCTGTTAAGAAACAAGATAACATGATACAGGATTTTTTTCAAATAAACAAATTATTTTTTTTAATCCAAATTTTCGGTTCCATGAGCCTTCTTCAAAGTGATGCAGACATTTTGTCTTCATTGTCAAGATCTAACTGAATGTTCTGGTTTCTTAGCGTTGACTGCCATTTCTATTTCTAGAAATATGTCGGTGATAGCCTCCAAAAATGTTTTCGTAAATTTCCATAATATTGAAGCTATATATGCTAAAAATCCCTTAATTTTAAAGTTTTATCATTAGTGTGCCTATCCAGTCATTACTAGGGTTATGACAACACCATACTCTTTTCATTGTTTTAACTCTCGAGTATATATCTGACACAGACAAAATTAATTAACCGAGAACCACATCACTCTACATAAAAGACATATAAGATATCACTGGATATATACCTGAGAATCAAAACAAGGAAAAGAATATGCTGTTGTTGTAGCCCTAGTCATGGCAAGAAAAATTAGGGAAAACAGACAGACTGCTACATGTAGACATACAAAATGGATTCCAACAACAAAAGAAATTGAAACATTCTTAGGAATACTTCCGTGAATGAGACTGGATCAAAAAGGTTCTATTTCATCGTATTCGAGTAACAGTCCACTGTACAAGAACCACATTTCTTTTAAAATGAGTGGAAATAGGTTTGAATCATTTCTCAACTGTTACCATTTTTCCAATAGCAAAGAAATTATGACAAGAAAATAGACTAGGGAAGATATGTAGGATAAAGGAACATGGAGATCATGCACACACACAAATTCCAGGATAGTAGAGAACAAAGATAATACCAGATTGAATTTTGTACACATATATTGACCTCTGATGAATCAAAGTGATCCAGGTCAGACTTTTACACATATATTGACCTCTGATGGAACAAAGGAAGAAATTGTCAATGACAGCAAAAGGTTTACTGAATACAAAGACAAAGATAGAGAGAGGTGCATGATCATTACATCACTAGTTTGTCAACCTCAAACCTCCACCTTTCACACTCTTGCTTGGTATGTCTGACGACCACTGACAGGCAAAATAATAATTAAATAAATACAGTTTTGTTATAAAACCGCCTCTGTGTTTGACTGTCGAAACTGCTGGAACAAGCACATGTCTTTGTAGAAGTGTAACAAATATGTGATGCGATAACCAGATAAATCATTACAGAGAAAACAGACTGTATAACAAATATCATCCTTATTAGATCTTATTAGTTGTTGCCCATGAAACCCTAATTCCTTGGAGAGAAAGATTAAAATTCTGCCAATTTATTCTGAAGCTCATAAATATGGAATAAAACTCTTCAAAATCTGTTCATTGAGAGGGCTTACAAACAACCTATCCATCTATTCAGGAAAGTTAAAAGTAGACCAAAAGGAAGTAGGATTAGCTAAGAAAATCTGTGTCTATAATATATAATATATACAATGATTGTTGGCAGCTTTGGTAATGAAAAGAAGCTGTCAACAAATATTGTTGATGTGGCATCATTGAAAACTGCCATGTCAAGATATCTTGTTGACATAGCTGTCAATGTGTTAATATATTTGGAAATTTCCCATACCGATGTTTCTAATGTTACGAAGTTGAGTGCGAGATCTCATTTCGATTTGTGAAACTTTCTTGCAAAGAAAACAACAAATTAGCAGGAGCAGCAAAGGGCAGTCCCAACCATGACAAATAAGAGCAGCAGCAGCTAAAAACAACAATATTTACAAATCTTTACAAAATACCAAAATACTCAACTCTGATTGGTTAATTTCTAACAGTTTGATTGGCTATCAAAATCCAACTTTGACCAATCAGAAAAGACTTGCTGTGGGCGCTGGGCACCTGCTAAATTACGTTTAAATAGAAAGGAGCTAAGCTAACCAGAAGACTAGCTCGATAAAGCCCGGCGCACGCCACACAAATACTTATCAGTTGAAAATCCAACTTTAAACCTAAGGAGAGCAATCAATTTTAACCCTTGCCAATTTGGTCGCTGGTCCTGACTAAAACCTAGAGAGAAGTACAACAACTTCACTGGTCTACCACCGGCTAATACTGACTTCCACACCAGACCACTGGTCAAATCCCATCGAAAGCACTACTACATACGCCAGGAGACTTGACAGCTTTCCTGAAAGAAGGACGCAAATCGCCAATAAAGACTATGCTGAAATGAATAATCTTAACAGCAGAGACAAACTGTTGTTGATCTGAAGAACACTTTAATTTATTTTGCTTTTCTTAAGTTTGTTTTTAAAATAAACGATTGGGCAATCAATTGCTTAAATTCTAAACCTATATTATTTGGTTCTTTCTAGCCACCGACAAATTTACTTATAATCAAATAATTATTAAACTACAGCTTCCCAAATGGACGTTATGAAAGATTCGCATACTCGAACCTAGCATATATGTATTTTAGCGGCTTATTGTTTCCCTCGTAAGAACAATTGATTGGTGCCTCTCAACTCCTGATGTCATACATATAACATGCGAAGCTCCTTGTCCTCAAATTGATGGCACCCTACAAGTGGTGGTATTCGCCGTTCAAAAGGTCTCTACAAGTGATGAACCCTTTATCAGAATCCGGCAGGACATGGAGACCTGCACAGACAGACTTTACGCTGGTAAGCATTTCTTCCCCCGTGCAATATCGGCAGATCAGAACACTTGCGCGGCACAAAAATCGAAAACGCCAGTTTTATCGAAGTCAACTTTTCCTTCATTGATTTAAATCCCACATTTTTTTTTGATAGATCCTCTCCACGCATCTCATAAATTTCTTATGATTTTCATTATAAGAATAGAAAAGAAACGACCAGACACAAAAAAAGAACAGAATCGATTTTTCTTTTCCAAGTATCCATAAATCAATCACTCTTATCCACAGACTTTCTTAAGAAATAACGACACTGGTCTCTCAAAATTACCGATATTTTCTGAATAATCGCTCAAAAATCGAAGATTAAACGACATGATTTTTTCTACAAATTGAATGCTGACGACAGCCAATTAGTGCCAAAAACAGACATGCACCTCCTACAGATTAACGGTCATGTAGCTAACACGTTGGATAACCCGCCAACTAACAAAATTCTACCTACATTGCCAATGGTCATTATCAATGCTGAATTAAAGTGTTGTGGGACTACGCGTGCCAATGTTAGTCCCACAAACTCCAAAAAAAAAAATGAAAATAAAGTGTAAAATGGAGTTGAACAATCAAACAAAAATGACTGAGGCGGATGAATAAATTTAATACAAAATTTATTTTCTCAAAATCGATATTAAGTGAAAAGAGAAAACCAGAAAGTTTTCTTTGTTAATTGAGTCTCTTCCTCCTACTGGGGTAATTAAATGTTTTTATATAATAAAGTAGACAGTCCTGCGACTGAGGTATTAAAAGTTCTATATGTAATGAAGTAGAAAAAGTTCTGCGACTGAGGTAATTAAATGTTTCTTTATGTAATGAAATAACAAAAAAAAATCCTGCGGCTGAGATAATGAAATGAAATGAAGTCGAAAAGTAAAAGTTCTCAGTCTGAAATACCAAGTCCTTTTTAGGAAGAAATCAACAACATAAAAGTCCATCGCTTACTTTAGCAGAGATAGAAAAGGGTAAAAATCCATTAGGGTAAAAAGTCCATCTCCACGTCAAGAATCAAATGATGGTGCACACGAGTTTAACGTCTACAGTGACGGAGTCAAACAGTTTGTTTATGGTGTGCTGTGCTGGCGTGAACTGACTGGTTTTGGCACAAAAATTCTCTTTTTAATTTCCAACCAGCTCCACGAACACTATCAGAAAAAAAACATTTTTGAAATTTGCTTCTTCGTAATCTGATTGGATGAAAAAAACCAACATCTTTGTGACGTACGATGCTTTCAGAGACGTCCGTGTGAAAAGGCTGAGTTTAGCTTATAAGCTCACAGAATTTGCATGCGTGTAGAAAGGCGATGTGTGCACAGTTGAAATGAGCGTTATACAGCTGTGTGCATGCAACTGGGTTTTGCAGTTGGAGCTGCACCCATTATTCTATTTGAGTAGATTTCGCTGTGGCGGTGGTGAGGCTACAATAAACGCAATATTTTCCGTGAAGTTTGCATCCCCATGAGGACAAATTACCCTCACGCCTACCCACAGCCTCTTCAAGACATCAAGCTAACCAGAGATATCCCCATTCTTTCCCACATGCGTATATAATCATGCCCACCAGGTCAAACAGCATGATCAACATTTCAGAACGAGCTTATCACTTGCACCTCGGATTCTTAAACAATCCTGATACAGTTTCACGCATGCACAAGCACGACTACATCGCATTTCTCCCACAATGCCGATAGACCACATGCATGCATACATGATGCCATTCAAGCCATCGATACCGTCGATCTCATACAGATCGCAGCCGAACCCAAGGAATGACAACAAATTATTACCGACGACATTCTGACTTTGCTCAACTCAACAATATTCTCTCCGAATCAAGCATCCTATGTACCTCGCTACATACGCAGCTTATTTTTCGATATTGCACCATATTCTCACCAGGCAATCTCAACAAGTTGGTGGCATCACTTTTCTCTTGACTGCCATCAACAAGTAATACGCTTTCAAACACGGCCAGTTACCTCACCTAACAATTCAGCGCTATGATTTTCACCGGACCCAGCATACACATGGAACATCCACACAAATTTGTCAACCAACGATATGAAAAAAAAAGAAAAAAAAATACTAAATGCTTAAATCCAGGAGCATTTAAATGAATAAAAAAATATACATTTATGGATATTGCTACGAAATTCTCACCAATATCCCATATACACAAATCGAAGTGAGATCTGAAGTAGCTTTGTTATGAAGTTGAGTGCGAGATCTCATTTCGATTTGTGAAACTCGCAAAGAAAACAACAAATTAGCAGGAGCAGCAAAGGACAACCGCAACCATGACAAATAAGAGCAGTAGCAGCTAAAAACAACAATATTTACAAATCTTTACAAAATACCAAAATACTCAACTCTGATTGGTTAATTTCTAACAGTTTGATTGGCTATCAAAATCCAACTTTGACCAATCAGAAAAGACTTGCACCTGCTAAATTACGTTTAAATAGAAGGGAGCCAAGCTGACCAGCAGACTGGCTTGAGAGAGCCCGGCGCATGCTACATGAATCCTTATCAGTTGAAAATCCAACTTCAAACCTAAGGAGAGCAATCAACTTTAACCTTGCCAGTTTAGCCATGGGTCTCGACCAAAACCAAAGATGAGTAGTACAACAACTTCACCGGTCTACCACCGGCTAATACTGACTTCCACACCAGACCACTGATCAAATCCCCAGCCTAAGGATCAACAAATCTATCGAAAGTGCTACTACCAGATGCTGCTACTACATACGCCAGAAAAATGAAGGACGCAAAGTACTGATAAAGACTATGCTGAACTGAATAACCTTAACAGCAGGGACAAACTGTTGTTGATCTGAAGCACACTTTAATTTATTTTGCTTTTCTTAAGTTTGTTTTTAAAATAAACGATTGAGCAATCAATTGCTTAAAATTAAACTTATATTGTTTGTCTGGTTCTTTCTCGCCACCGTACGCTTATTCATAATATAACACTACTGTAGCAAAATTGATTCCAATATTTTACATAACTTAGTCTCCAATTTTTAAAGATATGCGGATTGATAGAAAATTTAATGTTTTGCACTTAGTAAAAAAATATTTGTTGTATATTTTACTTATTTTCGATTTCTTAGCTGTTAACACTGCACTTTGCTGATTATTTTTGTGTACAATTTAAAACACTGTATCTATATCTTTTTTAGAAAAAGGTTTGGAATCACTAAGAATCTAATTCGTAAATTTATACAAAAACATGGCAAATTTGATTCATCCATCGCTGAAATTTTTGGTGATGAATTCTTTAATTTAAGCGACACATAGTTTTTTTTTTTTTTTTTTTAGATACTCAGATCTTTGTTTTACCCCCAGTCAAAATGAATGGCTCTCTCCCTGAAGTTATTTACCTCCCTCCCACAATGGGATGGTGTGACAAGGATCAGTAAGTGAGATTTGGAAAGCCAGCACTTTAGAGGAAGAGCATTCTAGTCTGCAAAACATGCTTGGGTAGCCATTGCTGCCTCAGTTGATTAGCAATAAACTAACTCCTTCTCAAATGGAAAAAGCAGTCTAGGACATGTGGACCTCCTAGAACTGCACAGTACCAGAGACATACCTCAGCAATAACAGGGAACAAGCCATCTCAACAATGGTGTAGGTTCTGTTGACTTTGGTGCCGAGGTTAAACTCCTGACTAATGGCTGAACCTTTTTTTTTTTTTAATTTTTACATGGAGGTCATCACTCATCAAGGCCCGGAAGCCAGTTGGGGATAAGGGTTATTGCGTGTACAGTAATCAATGGGATAGTATCATAGTAATCATTAGTATTGGAGATTTGATAACGTGTCTTACTTAAGGGGGCAATTCATCAGGAATTCGTTTATGTTGGACTTGAAGGCATCCAAGTTGTAGTCAGGTGGGAAACAGGCATATGGAAGAGAGTTACACAGGCGTGCACTTCTAAGAAAGAAGCTTTGTTCATGGAATCTACGTTTTGATTTAGGCACAGATAAAGAGTGGGGAAAATTACTGACAGTGGTTTCAGCTAGACGAGTGTTTTTCGTGAAAGCTTGGCGAGAGGGAACCAGAGATTGGAGCTCGGACGAGCACTAGCCATGGAAGTAACGATAAAACAAAGACAGGCTCGCAACGTCTCTTCTGTGGGAGAGAGGTTGCAGGGAAGAGAAAAGTCATCCCCACTAAGCCACGAAGTCTATTTTGTATTCTGTCAAGGCAGGATAGACTGTTTTTAGCAGCTCCAGCCCAGATGTGGCAACAGTACTCCATCCTTGGGCGTACTTGGCTTTTATATAGATAGAGAATTGCATCAGTAGTGAGATATCTTCTGGAGTGGTAGAAGGATCTCACCATTTTCCCAGTGACCTGGGCAACAGACTTGATGTACATGTTCCATTTCAGATCAGGGGTAAAGGTCAAATTCAGAAGCTTGTCAAAACATGGAGCCTCCCAAAGACAAGAGCCATCCATTTCAATTGATGCCAGATGGGGATCAGAGCGTTGATGATGTAAAGATAGGAGTTGGGTTTTAGATGAATTAAAACTAACCAGCCACCTCTTCCCCCACTGTACCATGCGGTCAAGATTAGAGGAGTGCTGCCGTAGATGGCCGTGTCATCAGCATAGATGTCAACGAATCATTTAAGTATGTGTTTTGGGAGATCATTGATGTAGATCAGGAAGAGAGTTGGGCCCAGGATGGACACCTGAGGGACTCCAGCATTAATACTGTGGACCTCTGATTTCTGCCCATCAACCACTACTCTTATGAGCCTATCAGAGAGAAATGATTTAATAATTGAGAAAACATTTCCAGTTATACCGTAGCTGGAAATCTTGTGAAGTAGGCCCTTATGCCATACCTTATTGAAGGCCTTTGATATGTCAAGAGCAATTGCCCTAGAAAGGAAGCCTTTGTCGAAAGATTCACTAATCCTATGAGATATAACCATTAGCACATCTGCTGTAGATCTAGCAGAACAGAAACCATATTGCATGCCACTAACTTTATATTTTTGGTCTCCTGGAAAATGTTGAGTACCTAATCATGAGCGACTGTGAATATTTGTGAATAGAAAAATGTTTGGATGGCAAAAAGAATGTTATTGAAACAAATTAGGTATTTTAAAGAGATAAAATATTTGTTAAAAATTTATGTAATAACTTTGGAATTTTTAACATAAACAAAAATGTGAGGAGGAAAGTATTTCTTCAAAACTCTGCAGATTAATGACTTTCACCTCTATTGCTGTTTCCTTTCCAAAAAATAAATATGTCTTTAACTCTCAACATACTTTATTATATATATATATATTTTATCTTACTTCAGTGGAAGTTCTCAGAAATCAAGGGGTCCACGACCTGGGGTTAACACTTGAAGTCTATATGAGATACATAGTTATTCAAATGTTCCATTAAAGTTCTTTATCTCTTAAGCACTGAGTTAGTAAAGAAATTAGGAACATAATTTTCCTCTCCCCGATTAACCATTTTTATACATTGTAGTATATCTTTCATGTTGGTCTCATGGTCTTACTGGATTCCAGGACAAGAATTTATCTAGTCTGGTGGAGTATCCAGCTTCGTGCTATTACTTGAGGTAATATCACTTGGAGAAGGTGCACCATTCCTCGGAAAAGCTCTGAGGTAGCCGTAATGAGTAGATCTTATTTGGGCTGCGAATACCATGTGATTTTGAATATTTGGTCAGGGTTTACTTCTATGGAAACGTATCCTCATGCCAGATTGTTCTGACAAACCCCTTGACAGAGAGACCTTAGACACTCGAGGATAGTGTCTAGTAGGCATTCAAGTTCACTCCAGTAGGCATTAAAGTATGTTGAGAAACACTTTAGCAAGAGTTAAAGACATATTTATTTTTTGGAAAGGAAACACCAATAGAGGTGAAAGTCATTAATCTGCATAGAGGGAATTAGACCTGGAGTCTAAAGAGCAGAGTTTATTTTAATGTATTAGTAAATGTATTAATACTTTTAAAAGAAACTTCCCATTGTACTGAAGATATATAATAAGCTCAATAGGTATAGGTATCTTAGAGCTATATAATATTGAATAAAACAATTGATAATTGTGAATTAAAAATCAGTCTCAAAAGTAAAAAACAAAATCAACTGAAGTGTACAATCGTTTCGAAAACGATGTTCATTTTATTGAAATTGACAATAAGTCAATCTTCAGAGACAAGATATAACAGCATGCCAAAAGATAGATTAACTGAACTTAAAACAAATTTTATAATGGAAATAAATAAGGTATATATTTTTTTATTATTGTATTTTTTTTCTTAACCGTATTCCTAATTTTCTATTTTATTTTATTTATCAACATAAAATTAATAACTTCGTTTTCTTTATTTTGTTTTTAAATATTTCCAGGAATACCTGCCTTACTCATGACAAAAATGCTAGTCTTATTTTGGTGTCTTTAACACCCCCCCCCCTATTTTTGCTGATGAGGAGACTATGTTTAAAGGACAAAACTTTTGTAAATTTATTGTCAATACTTATTGTCAATTTCAATAAAATGAACATCGTTTCCGAAACGATCGTACAATCGAGTTGATTTTGTTTATTTTTCCTTTTGAGATTAATTTTTAATTCACAATTATCAATCGTTTTAATCAATATATATATATATATATATATATATATATATATATATATATATATATATATATATATATATATAAATTCACCTGTCATCCCTTTTTAAGAGATGGAATCACTGGATTGTCAAAGACAAGATGCATGCATGCAAGCAAGCAAGGTACAGAGTTTTATAATTATACAGATGCACTGCCAAATTTTTCAAACCATTTATTACATACCTACAAATATAAGTGTGCCACAGGAGTCGATCTTTGGACCGTTATAATTTATGATCTTTATAAATGACCTCCCTGATGAAATTGTGTCTGAGATGTGTATATTTACTGATGACATCATTCTCTATTTCCGACATGTGGGAAAATTGAACATATTTATATCAAAAGCAATGGCTGAATCCTTAGAAAATAATCTCAGTCTTTAACAGAATAAAGAATGGCAGCATTCTCCTTTTCTCCAACAACTATGAGAAACTTTTTCAACCATCGATTGCTGTGAATAATCGCACCCTACCTGAAATTTCATTATTCAAATTATTCTACCTAACAGTTACAGATAACATGAATTGGAAAAAATATATAGAAGACATTGCTAAGGTTGCTGCAAGAAAGGCATGCTCCCTCTATTGAGCTAGAAAACTTTTCACACCTACCAAAATTCTATATTTCTACAAAGCTGCTATTCGCCGATGCATGGAGTATTGTCATATTTGGGATGGAGCACTAACTACTATCTTCTATCTCTTGGACAGAATCCAAAAACGAGTCTCTAATCTAATAGTTTCCATACTATCTAACAAGTTCCAGCTCCTGTCACATCGCTGCAATGTTGTATCCCTGTGCTTGTTTTATGAGTACTTTAATGGAATGTGTACTGATGAGTGTGTTACACTGGTGGTTCCTCTACGTAAATACCCTTGATCAACCTGGTAGTCAACAAAATCCCACCCTTTCATTGGATGGGTTCCTAGATATAGAAGGGCTTTTTACTCTCACGGTTTCTTTCCTCAAACTGCTAGCCGTTAGAATTCTTGTTTCTCTGTATGTATCAACATGCAAAAGTTTAATGTAAAAAATATCTCTCTGCACAACTCCCCATTTAGGATTTCCTTACGTCTCGGTAATATTATTCCTTGTTAGGCATGAACAAAAGTGAAAAACATAGTTAAACCGTTGCATATATGTTAAACTCCTAAAATACCTTGTTAATGATTTAATACTTTTTCTTTGCTCGCCTCCTATGTTTTTGTGCCTTTTTGTCAAAATTAAAATGAAATGTAAGGTTTTCATCATTTCAATCTAATATCACTTTTTTTTCTTTTTTTTTTCAGTGGATCATTTTTCTTTGTATTGCCATAAACTTTTTGACACTGAGAATTTTCTAGAATGTGATAAAAAATTTTAATAAAATTAACTGGATTCTGCAACATCTCCGTCATTCAATAATGAATGCAATTACTGTTAATTTGTTCACAAAATCTTTTAAACAATGGGGAAACATTTTTTGTCGCTCAACAGATTTTGTGTAAACTGACATATTAGTTAATTTTGATAAGTTAGCAAATTAAACTTTTTTATGTTTATTAAGATCTTTTATAGGTACCAATTTTGCTACCATTTTTTTTTTTTGCCTTCACAATCAAATAGTTGATACAGAAGAATTCTCTGTAATCCAAATATTTAAAAAAAAAAAAAAAAAAGTGAATATATTCAAAAAGTAAGTCTTATCAATAAACAGTGTTAAATACAATATTAATATTGTTAAATAGCAAATTTCCAATAGTAAAATAAAAACAACAAATTTTTTAAAGATTTGATTCAATTGTTAACTGATAAAATCTAACAAGACATGCTAGCAAGTTAACTGCTACTGACTAAATGTAAGAAAAAAAAAATTGTACTCAGTCAAGAGAATGTGTATGTTCCTATTTTCTTGCCTCTGCACTAGAGCAAAGTTAGACACAAGGTCGGTTTTTAATGTGGGAAAAATCCAGCTCCCCAAAAAGGCGCACTCTGGATAGGAACAAAAATAAAAATTGTCTCAGTCATGGAGGATTTCTCCTTCACTGACCGAGAACAGAAAAGGTGAAGTGTAGCATGAGAACAGATACTACACTGTGAGCTTGGCTCGAATGTGTATGTTATACAGGCCTGTAATAAGGAACACCTTGATATATAACAATATACATTTACAGATATATATCTGCCTCATCAGAGAAAATTTGCCGGTCAAAATCGTCTCAAATGTTTAAAAGGTGGGAAAGAAAATGAATTCCAAAATAAATCCTTCATTCTCTTTTCTCCTTTCTATACAGGTTGTTACGATGATGGGTTATTTCTTTCTTTTATTTTTGTAAACTTTTTAGTTTGAGACTTTATTTTTTAAAAATTTTATTGACTGAGATTCTATTTCATATGAAAATAAGAAGAACACTAGCTAAGCATCAATATTTTTCAATCATTTTGGATAAAGGGTTAAGACTTGTCCAATAATATTGAAATAACTTCTAAGAACCAGAGTAAATTTAATAATCAGTAGGTATTTCCACAGCGTTGTGTAAAACATCAGCATTGTACACATTAACAGCAACGTCGTCATTTTGTGTGTTTGTGTCAATTTCTATGGATGGGCATTTGCGTTATAATGGCTAATGGAAGTAACGTTTTGTTTTTGTTTTTTGTTTTTTGCTATGGATAAAAGACAATATAAGACTTACCTTTTGTAAAACAAACAGATTTTTATTAACGAACTACACAGACGAGAGATAATGAAATAAAATTAATTTTAACGTCTTCTGTTGACTCTTATGTATCTAAAGATAATGTTGCTTACAGGCATCCATACTTTTTTGGAAAAAAGGCATAAAAAAAGATCACCCTTTATCAATTTAAATAATTAAATCAAAACAAATTTTTTTAGGCCGATTTTGGATTTGCAATTTTTATTATCTCAAGAGTCATATATTTTATATGGATATATTTTTTAAAAACCTCATTTCGTTCCTGATGTTTTCCTTTAATTCTTATTAGCCTGTTATAAAAAAAATCTTTGCTTAAACTTCATATCATGTAATATTTGAATTCAACATCATTTAAAGCTTTTTAAAAATAATTATTTTTTAGAATTCTGTTTTTTGTTGTAATTCAAATAACTATATTACCAAGAAAAAAATTAAAGAAACTTTTAAGTGAAACATTGATTTTATGTCCAATTTTAATTACAACTTTAAGGTAAATGAAAAAAATAACAGGATTATATATATATATATATATATATATATATATATATATATGACTATTTTTTAATTATTTATCTTTTCAGCTTTAAAAAAATGTTGGCATTTTTATTGATCTACATTTATTTTGTTTAGTTTTCGTAACATGAAATATAGGGGGTAGAACACCTAAAAATAAAAATATTTCCTGTAATATATTTAACAAAACCTACTTTTATTATGTAAGTTTATTCAATAATGAATAAATGTCAAAAATCTCAGGAAGATATGACTATTATTTGATTTTTGCTAGATTTTTAAAACAGGGGTATGTTTACGGCTTCAAAAACGTCACTACGTAGGAATGTTGTTTTAAGCGTCAATAATGTAAACACGATTTTTGTCTCACATTTTCATTATTTTTGTCTGCTGTAAAATTGCAAGTGGATAGAGGCGTTGTGAGTCTCTACAGTTTTAGGTGAGCATTATCTGAAGATAGCAGTTTCAATCCTACCCAAGCAGGCCAGGGGATTAATTAACCAAAACGTGGTGAGACAACAACTATGGCAGACTAATTTCTGAGGATACAGTTACAAGACTCTCCATTCCTATCCCTCGTGGTTATTTATCTGACAAAGGCTAGAGAATGAGTTGGCCAAAATGTGGTGAAATAATAACTATGGAGATGAGGATAACAGTCCGCGAAAAGAATGAATGCATAAATTATGAAGCCTCATCTCAAAAGGATTAAAAAAAAATAAATAAATAAATAAAAAAAATGATTGAAGTTGTTTAGAAAAAAAAATTTTTGTGTGTGTTGCTTATCTCCAAATTCCCAGAGAGCCGTGTCTACCCCCCCCCTCCCCACCCAGGTTAGGAAATTCATCTTGTTTTCAGCTTTTTTTTTTTACCATCAGTTACTCACATCTATATCTTAATCATTGTTTTCAGAACGATCACCAGGTGTGTATTAGAAGCAACCCACACATACTTTACCTATTCTCTGTTTTCTTGAACAAGAAGTAGTCTCTAAAAACTAACTTGTTTTTTTTTATACCACTTGATGACAATCATTAAGTGCCTGAGCAAAACAATATTAACCAATACAATTTTTTTTTCTTCTCTTTCTTTTGCAATAAAGTAATAAAAAAAAAAAGGTGCTTTGTATTTTACTTTTTTTTTTTTTTTTGTTTCTAAGAGTAGAGAAACAGTAAAAGACAGGGCCTGTATCTCCAGATTAGCTCCCTTCAGCCTGCTGAACTATCATTCCCAACCTTTATCTATTTATATACTTAAAATCTATGCCACTTATCTTGGCACTAACTAATCTTACAGTGATGTATAAGTCTGTGGGATACCAGGCATCGGATATGAAGTGTAACCACACAAAGTATGCCATATTGGTACAGCGGTTCAGATATAGGTTATTGGAGCTTGTTGCTTCGTAAAACAAAAAAACAAAAAAAAAAACATAGACACTTTTTATTACTACACTATCAGTTTTGTTTTTATTTATGTTTTTTACTGATTTACTGCGAGTGAATTCCTTTATAATTCATTAGCAGTCTCTCAGCTCTTCACGTTGGAAGTCAGGTAAGTTATGCCTATTTTTACGCATTCCTACAAAAAAAAAAATTGCTTTTATATATAAACTATTTATGCTTTTGTGGACCTTAATGTAAATGGACAGTTAAATCCCAAGAGTTCATCTAAATGGAGACTAACATAAGTAAACCTATGAGTCCATGCAGTGCCAGTGGGTGCTAGGCGTTCATACCCCTCCCCTCCCCCCGCTCGTCAGCATCTATGAGAGTCAGTCCTCACTAGAAGATAACGATTTGTAAACAAACCAATGTGTTGATTTGTTTTAACAAAATTAAAGAATAATCAGTTACTAGCTGGGTGCCCAGCGTTGCGTTGCTCAGTCGTAAAATACGCTTAAATATGATATTTTAATTCATGCAGATTTTGTATTTATTATTATGGAATCAATTCTCTATCAATTATTATATATTATATTGCACCCAATATATGGTAACGATTAAAAAAAAAAAATGTCTTGGGTGCCATCGACTAAAATCACAAACCAAAACATATAGTTCCCCATCCTTAGTTGTCAGGTGGATAAGAAATAGTTAAAAATGAACCAACTTTAACATATAAATGTATATATTTGTGCATACATACAAATAACACTTTTAGTCAACTTACGTCTGCTAAATTCCAATATTTTTCCAATTTTGACCTCTTCTGAGCAGCTATTTTTACTAGCTAAAGACCCATAAAACAACGCTCCACAAAAAATGTAATTATTTGACCCACCTTGTTTCACTCTACAACTTTGTGTCTTGAAAGAGATGCACTTTGAAACGAATGGAGACAGACAGAAACACACATACATATACACACATAGTGAGCTTTATAAATTAGATTAATGGAGATTTGGTATCTGTCTGAAGTCGAAACTATACCATACTTTGGGATAATTGTGCCAAATCCGGGGGGAGGTGGGGTAATTACACCTACTTAAAAAAAAGTGCTTTTTATATGTGTGGTTGCCAAAAGAGCACTTTTAGCTAGTTGGCGCAATTACCCCGGACTTGGCACAATTACCCCAAAGTACGGTACTATTACTTCTATATCTGAAACTAAAATTATACTATTACAACCTTTTTGTGCTCAATTAACTAGCCCATTTTGTATAATGGTAAGAGTGTTCATTAATGTACCAGTAGACTGTGGTTCAATCCTCGGTGGAGCCGTACCAACGACTTAAAAAAACATGGTACTTGATGCTCTCTTGCTTAACATTCAGTATTATCTGGTGAAGATCAAGAGTAAGTGGAGCCCTCCCCCTATACCTCAGTGTAGTAGCTAATAAAAAGGGAACCTTTGACTATGGTCGACTAATTTACTTTTTTAATACTAAAGTCAGTTTACTACACTATTTTGTACTATCACTCAATGGTCAATTTAGGAATGTGAATTACCGATGGTAAGAAAAAAGCTGAAAACAAGATTTTCCAACCTGTATTTGTTCTGTTTTCATGAGACTATCCACCCAGGCACTACCTCCTCCTTCGTTCATGATGATACCATCCTCACAGGGCACATATTTTTTGCTAGTAATTTTAATGAACTTTTGAATATTTATTCAATACATTTCAAAAAGAATATAAGTTTTGAAATTTAACATCTTAACAATTTTTAAATGAGATGAAAGTTTAGTCAAATTACATTTTCGGACAAATTAATACACATGTCTGCAGTAACGTTTTTTTTGTTTTTGTTTTTTTTTTAGTTTTTAAATAATTATTACTTTTACTTCATATAATTGTGGGAGGGACATTTTAAATAAAGGGATAAAAATAAAACTAAAGAGGCCTCCAGAGCTCTGTTAAAACCATCAATTGTTCACCTCGCCACAGTAAGATTTATGTCTCCCTGTTTTATGGGATTTGGATGTAGTTAGTTCAAGCATTTACTTACTTGCCTCCTCATGATGATAGTCAGGCACAAGGTCGATTATTTGAAAAATTAAGTTTCCCAAAACAGGACAAAAAAAAAAATAAAATAAAATAAAAAATTGCCCCAGTCCAGAAGGATTTCCAGTGTAATGACCGAGGACATAAACATGAACTGTAGTATGAGAATAGATGATACACGGTAAATGTGTAGTTTAGCGGTGTAAATTATTTGACAGACAAAAAATTATAAAAACTATTTTTATATAAAACATTAGACCCGAGGGCTGAAATAAAACCAGTAAAAATATTCATTTTTAGTATTTTTCATCATTTTTTTATTAGAATAAATGTACGATATTCAAAGCCGCGGTATTGCTTTTAGAATTTGGCCTTTTTAAAGGCCAAATTTGGCCTTTTTTACACTCTTTCATTACAAAAAAATATAGCGGGCAAAAACATAGTTCATGAAAGAGCGTAAAAAGGGTAAATTTGGCTTTAAAAATGTCAATCTGTCAAACCTTATAAAGGCCAAATTTTAAAAGCAATATGGCGGCCTCCATTGTAATACATTTAGTTTAATAAAAAAATGTTGACAAAATAATAAAAATGAAATTTTCTTCAGGTTTTATTTCAGCCTTAGGGTCTAATAATGTATTTTATATAAAAATAGTTTTTATAATTTTTTTGTCTGTCAAATAATTTATGCTGCTAAACTACACATTTGCCAAATACGATTTGCTCCCATGCATTTTGACCCAAGATTTACTTCACTGTTTAATGTTTCTTTACTGTTTTCAAATAGCAATATTAATTTTAGCCTCTGAATCAAGTGCACTAATAACAAAGCAGATTATGCTTGAAAAAATATTGCGTAAAATATTTTGTTTTATATGAGTTTTATTGGTTTAGTCTATCTGGTATGCCACATATCAACCATTTTGGATTATTCAATACCAAAATGCAATAAACGGAAACTAATAATTAAACACAAGTTGCTATATTTTACCCCATGGAGGATCTTGCATACCTTTCTAATAATAATATTATTGAATTTGTTGTCTTATTTATAATTCTATAGATCCATATGTAATAAAATAACCAATTAAAAAATGATCAATTAAAATTAGCTTTGGAAAAGGTAGGAATTTAAAAGCAGATCGTAAGTTGTTTTTTTTTGCTTAAGTAATTTACTTATTTTTTTGTTAAGCATTCAGTGTTAGGAATCATCACTTTTGGGTTTGTGTTTATATTTAAATATTCAGGTGAACTAATTAATAAAATTATTAATCAAGGGACATATTTAGTTTCTTCTTCTTCTTCTTCTTCTTCTTCTTCATCATCATCATCGGTTTAACATTGATCTGGCATGCTTTGGACGGCTTTAAGAAATTGAATTTAAAAGTAATCTATCTCTAGCCAGGTTTTTAATTTTCCCTCTTCTCCCCAGTCCATTTTTTTATCACTTACTCCAATGTTTTCCTTGGCCTCCCCTCGGAACTGAACCTGCTACCTCAACTGTCCTACATCTAACCGAAGAACTCTCATTAAATTTTTCATTTTTACGTATATATTTTATTTATATATACATCAAAATTAAAGAACATATATTTAGTCAGTATTTTCTTAAATATAAACTAGCAGAGGGCGCCCGGCTATGCTCGATCATAAAATACACTTAATATATTTGAATTCATACAGATTTTATACTATATTGCATCCAATATATAGTACTGATTTCATCCAATATATAGTTCTGATTTCATCCAATATATAGTACTGATTTCATCCAATATATAGTACTGATTTCATCCAATATATAGTACTGATTTCATCCAATATATAGTACTGATTTCATCCAATATATAGTACTGACTTCATCCAATATATAGTACTGATTTCATCCAATATATAGTACTGATTTAATCTAATATATAGTACTGATTTCATCCAATATATAGTACTGATTTCATCCAATATATAGTACTGATTTCATCCAATATATAGTACTGATTTCATCCAATATATAGTACTGATTTAATCTAATATATAGTACTGATTTCATCCAATATATAGTACTGATTTCATCCAATATATAGTACTGATTTCATCCAATATATAGTACTGATTTCATCCAATATATAGTACTGATTTAATCTAATATATAGTACTGATTTCATCCAATACATAGTACTGATTTCATCCAATACATAGTACTGATTGCATCAAATATATAGTACTGATTGCATCTAATATATAGTACTGATTTCATCTAATATATAGTACTGATTGCATCCAATATATAGTACTGATTTCATCCAATACATAGTACTGATTTCATCCAATATATAGTACTGATTTCATCCAATATATAGTACTGATTTCATCTAAAATATAGTGCTGATTGCATTTAATATATAGTACTGCTTTCATCTAATATATAGTACTGATTTCATCTAATATATAGTACTGCTTTCATCCAATATATAGTACTGCTTTCATCCAATATATAGTACTGATTGCATCCAATATATAGTACTGATTGCATCTAATATATAGTACTGATTTCATCTAATATATAGTACTGATTTCATCCAATATATAGTACTGATTTCATCTAAAATATAGTACTGATTTCATCTAAAATATAGTGCTGATTGCATTTAATATATAGTACTGATTTTATCTAATATATACTACTGATTTCCAAAGATTTTCTAAAAATGATTTGGATGCCATCGGCTAGAATCGAAACCAAAACATTTAGCACTCCAGTCACATTCCCTACCATTTGAGATATCGACAGATAGATTAGAAGGATTATAAATTAAACCACTTCAAGCTATTAATAAATTTGCACATTCGCAAAAGTAATAGAACTCGTTATAAACTATCCTTGGTGTATGATTACCATCTTCTGTTAATTTCAGTGTTATGTGATCAGTAGCTTAAGTTTTTATCAATTAAATATTATCATGCAAACAGATGCACATACATACATCTACAGTTTTATTTAAATTGATTATAGATCTATTGAATTTTTTAAAAAATTTATATTAAATATTTAGCTTCATCTTTGCTTTTGAAAATTGATTCCAAATCAAATCGATTTGAATTATATAATTTTACTTTTAGATTATATATGTGTGTGTATATATATATATGTATGCATATATATGAATGTATATGTATGCATATATATATATATATATATATATATATATATATGTATATATATGTATATATATATATATATATTGAAAATAAATTAAATCTACCTTACTTGTTAGGTATTTATTACCTAAGTTATTATCTACAGAAATCATACATTTATGTAAAATACAGTTTTTTTTATTTATTCATTGAATGAGTCTCATTGCAGTTTCTATTTTCATCGATTGAGCTCTCGAATGCTGCCATTGTATTCCGTAAGCGATCACAAAAAGCTCCGATTTCTTGGTTCTGTACCTTCTTTATGATTATATCTCTTCGCAGTGACATTTCTTGCAAAACATAGTTGTCACTTTTTTCTAGAAATTTTATAACCGTCTCCATAGATTTTTCTGCATCATCCCATGATATTGCTTCATCAGAGTGTTCTTGGTTATTTACATTAGTGTCAAGAGAATGGGAGCTGTCGCTATTTTCATCACCATTACTGTCTTCAGGATATTGCTCAGTAGTTTCCACATCTTGTTGCACTCACATTTCAACGTCATTTCATTAAGTGATTTAAGAACAGCATGGTTGGTCGGTAACCGTTTGGTTTCAAGAATTTTTTCTAGACCAGATGTATTTTCTGATTATTTTAGTTCAGAAGCCTTTGGCGCTGGGCATAATTTACCCCATGCTTTTGTTAATGCTCGAGCTTGATTCAATGCACTTGAGAGAGAAAATATTGCATCTTTGATAGTAAAATGGCGCTGAAAATCACTTATACTCACGGTACTATTTATCATATTCATCATGAAATCATTTCTGTAGGAACATTTTAAGTTCCAAATAATCCCTTGATCCATAAGTTGGATGAGAGAAGTCACATTAGGTGGTAAGTAGCACACAAAAATATTCCCGCAAGATGACTCTAAAATTGTCCAACAGAAACAAGCACTTTGAATCAGGTTTACCTAATTCAAGAAAACGTTTCTGGACAATTGGCACAAATTCTCGCAAAAACTATTTTTTAAACAACTGTTGATTCATCCATCCATTTCGTGAAGAATAATAGGATACTGGCAAAGGCGAAACTCCTTTCAATGCTTGGGGACACTTTGATTTGCCAATGACAAGAAGCTTAAGTTTATGAGTTCCAGAAGCATTAGAGCATACCATCACTCTTTGTCTTTCTTTATTTAATTTGAATCCTTTTATTTTCTGCTTCTTGGATCTGGCTAATGTTTTTGTCAGTAAGCACTTCCAATTTATGCCACTTTCATCAGTGTTGTAAACATCCTCTAGTGTTAAACCATAATCGGCAATTATCGTCTTGAATTTGTCACAATAATTTGATGCTGCATGTGTATCAGCAGACCGTTGTTCACCTGACATTGTTAATTGTCTTATACCATGCTTACTCTTAAAGCTCCTGAGCCAGCCTTCACTGAATTTCATATCTTCTGCGATATTCAACTCTTCCTTAAGAGAGTTTGCTTTAGCCATTAACATGGGCCCAGATATTGCTACACCTTAATTCCGTTTTGCTACAAACCACTCATGCAATATTAGATCGAATTCAACTTGCTTTGGTCTGCGAAGAGTCCTTCTTTTGACATATAATTTATTTGAAGAGAAAGGAGCAGCCTTCAATATTTCCTTCTTTTTCTTTTTGATGTAAAACAGTGCACTTCTTATAATCTCTCAATATAATGCTATTTTCAACTCCAGCATCTAATTTTTCTATAATTTGACGTTTTTCGAATAAAGTCAGTGTCACTTGTTTTCTTTTAGAGTTGCAAGCCATTGTGATGGGTTGTTTTACGCTATTTTAAATATAGCAATCTGAAAAAAAATTTTACAGTTAGTGTAAATTAATTATCAATAGCTAGTCTACATTAATTACATAGTACCAATATTAACATTTCTGTGCAATATCTGACTAAACCATGTAAACAGTTTTACTGCAACTCCGCATCAAATATGCTAATACAATTTCTATGACAAGACAGTTCAAGCTTAGAGAAAGTCCAGGTTTAGAAGAAGTTCAAATGAGATGAAGTCCAACTTTAGAGGAAGTTCAAATTAAAGGAGTTTTACTGCATATGGATGTGTATATATGTATATATATATATATATATATATATATATATATATATGCATGTGTATATATATATGCATGTGTATATATATATATATGCATTTGTGTATATATATATATGCATGTGTATATATATATGTGTATATATATATGTGTGTGTGTACACATATATATGTGTATGTATATATATGTATATATACACTCGTGAGCATAAAAAAATGTGCCAAACAAATCTTATACATTTTATTGCACTAAAAGCTATATTGAACAAAGAACAATTGAACAAGGAAACTTAAACGGGACTAATAACACAGAACAAGACATTTACTTTAATAAATGCTTAGGATGGAATCGCAATCACTTTTAATTTCTTTAAAAGATCAATCCTTTTAGACATGCTCTCAACCAACGTGGAACACTGTGAGAGGAGATGCTATTCCATTCGCTTTGCACAGCTTCCCACAGTTTGTCATTGTTCAAAAAGGTTTTTCCATCCAATGCACGAGATGTTATGGACCAACTATTCTCGATGGGATTTAAATCGGGGCTTTGACCAGGCCAAAATATCACATTAATTGAATTATCAGAAAATCATTTTTTTGTGACATTAGCAGTGTGTGCAGGGGCATTATCGTGTTGAAAAATAATGTTCTCAGATATTCCCAGCTTCTGAATACTTGGTAACAGTCCTGTTTCTAATATTCAAATGTATTCCTTTGCATTGATTGACTACATCTAATAAGTTCCCCAACTCCTGCCGCAGTAAAAGTTCCCCATACCATTATCTCTCCATTCCTGTGTTTAACTGTCATTTTTATGCAACTTGGTGAAAATCTTTCTCCAGTTCTTCAATTGCATCATTCGGGAGCATCGGGAGGATCAATAACAAGACAAAATCTTGATTCATCTGACCAGAAAACATTCCTGAACCAGTCTGTATCTTTCTTGCCATAATACAAGAAAAATCTCTTTCTATCATGCATGTTCTTCTTAGATAAAAATGGCTTCTTTGCACACCTTTTAGAAGAAAATCCTATTTATTTCATTCATCTAGATATTGTATATCTAGAAAGAGAATTTTCAGCTCCTGTTTTGAATTCTTTCCTATGGTCAACATAAGTTTTCTTTTAGTCCTTCAAAACAGTTAATTTAAGACTGTGGTCGTCCTTCAAAGTGAATTCTCTTGGGCGACCAGATCCAGATTTCCCTTTTACCAAGCATTCGACTTCGAACCTTTAACCAATTCGCTTCACTACAGAAAGAGATGTTTTCACTTTTTCTTTTCTTAAAATATCAAAAATCTGCTTGTAAGTCATTTTGGATTGCCTTAATCCTATAATTCGTTTTTTTTATATCCTTGCCAAGATGCGGTCCTACCATATTTAGTATTAATTTTTCCACTTATGATTATATGCTATAATAATAATGATCTGCAAAATAGAAATTTTCAGTTAAAATTAACAAAAATCCATGGAAAAATATTGAAAAATCGATTTCTTCCTTCTTTCACTCTTGGCCCATTTTTTTTTTTTTTTTGCTCATGAGTGTATATATTGGTGTACGATTGCTAGGGCTATGACAACAGCATATTCTTTTCATTGTTTTGACTCTCGAGTGTGTATCCCTTAATATGTTATATGCTTTTATATAGAGTATTGTGGTTATCGGTTGATTAATTGTGTTGGATATATACTCGAGAGTCAAAACAATGAAAAGTATATGCTGTTGTCATAGCCCTAATTATTACTATTTCCTGTTAATTTCAGTGTTAGGTGACCAGTAGTTTAAGTGTTTATCGGTTAAATGTTTTCATATGAACACATATAAATACATCTACTGTTTTATTTATGTAGAATTTTAGGGAGTTGAGTTAGTGCTTTTCAGGCACTCCCTAATAAAATAAATTATTCAACACAAGCTACTGAATAAACGAACAAACAACTTTGTAAAACTTAACAAGGAAAAGGTTTCAGGGTAAGATGCCAAAAAGATATAACTCGGATAAAACTTGTCTGCCTTTGCCCGGTAGTTATTCCCAAGTGGGAATTGTCGATACCGGTGTAGGCAGAGAGGGAGAATAAGGAAACAGGTCTGCTCTCTTTGGCCTCTGGCTGGAAAAGGAGGGAGTTTTTCTCATCTGGAATGGAAGCAGTTAGAGTTCCTTAGGGGGTAAGGAAGGTTCTTGCGCTATGCCTCTGATTGGTCAGTATGTGCCATATCGCACAGTCAGGGGAGGCACTGACGCACAAGAAAAAGAGTTCTATTTGTTTCTGCTACAGAATAAAGGCATTTTTCCCCTATTTATTTCACCTTAATAGCATTGTTAGCAAAAGCTGCACACTTAAAACTGTTCATAATTCGCCTATTATGAAAGTAACTAATACATGGACAAGTTTGGAAATTCTAATTGAAATCAAAAGATTTTACATTAAAAAAATTTTAATTTAGTTAATTGTTCAAATTACCAGTTTATACTTGATTTGGAGATACCTATCTTAATATATTTTACTATGTTTAATATTCGTTAATTAAAAAAATTAATTATTAGATATAAAATAAAATACACATCAGGTGCACTTGAAAGCCAAATTGCAACGCAATATTATGAAAATAAACAAATATTTTACTTGTTTGAAATTTATAATTTAAATATATTTCGAAGTGAAACTTCATTCTCAGTATTTTGTACATCTTTTTTTTTTTTCCTTGCTTTTTCTTCTTCTTCTTCTTCTTTCTTGACATGTTGAAAGAAAGAAAAAAAAGAAGAAAGAAAAAAGATGTACAAAATTCTAAGGATGTAGTTTGACTCTAAAATATATTTAAATTATAAATTTCAAACAAGTAAAATATTTGTTTATTTTCATAATATTGCGTTGTAATTTGGTTTTCAAGTGCATCTGATGTGCATTTTATTTTATTCAAATTAAATCAATGCTTCTATAATGGAACTCACACCCCTGACGTTAATTATTAGATATTTTTTACACATCATGCAATCTTCTCAGGTAATTATTTTGTGTACGAAAAATGAGTTATAAATATATATATGTATCATTGTCTATCAACTTTGACTTTTTGAACGTGTACTTTTATAATATTCTACTTGCAGGGATTAACTCTTCAGCTCATATGGAATTATGATACCAGAGGATTAAAGTGATTTGCTGAGTTTTCTTAATCTATTGTCATCATTTGCAAGGTAGTGTTAATCTCTTTTATTTTTGTTTTGATATCAAAATTTAGATCAGGATAGTAGATATAAGTTATGTCATAACTGGGGACGATCTGAAAATGTCCCTTTTATTTAAAAATTTTTTTTTTTTTTTACATAGGAGTCACCACTTATCAAGGCCCGGAGGCCACTCGAGGATAAGGGTTATAGAGTTTACAGTAGTTAATGGGATAATATTGTAGTAATCGTTAGTAATAGAAATTTGGTAGATTGGATTACTTAAGGGGGTGGTTCATCAAGAATTTGTTTAGGTTTGACTTGAAGGCAATCAAGTTGTAGTCAGCTGGGAAGCAGGCAAATGGAAGAGAGTTCCACAGACGTGCAGTTCTAAGAAGGAAGCTTTGTTCATGGAATCTACGTTTTGATTTAGGCACAGATAAAGAGTGGGGAAAATTATTGACAGTGGTTTCAGCTAGACGAGTGTTTTTCATGAAAGATTGTCTCATCAGTATGGAGGCTGCTGGTGAGAGTGGCATGATTGTCAGAGATTGTAGATATGTCTTTCTTCTGTATTCTTCTGCCTTGATTGAAATGAAGAAGAAAAGGTTTACCAGGTTCCATGTGAGAAAAAATACCAACGCCCTCTTCACAATTAAATCAACTTTATGGAAGTTGCATCAAACAGAATAGAAACCAACAATTAGTAACAAAACAATGTACGAATATAAGATAAGTTGGTTTAGCAGGTGAGCACTGACTGTAGAAAGAAAATTATGTTTCAGAGTTCCATCTCATCCTGCTAGGATATAACAAGAAGTAAGAAGAAGTTTTTAGCATTTAATCTCCCAGCTTCTGTTCAGGAATTGGAATTATGATATCAGAGAATTAAAGTGACTTGATATTTAAGTACTAAATAAGTTTTGAGCAGAAATGAAAAGAGGCGAGCATGTGCAGAAGTATTAAAATTTCCCAGTGTATTTCTATGCAAGTTTTAACATGCCAGTTTCCTCCAATTGAACCATAAATTAATCACTATACAAGAGATTGTGTGTAAATCCAAATGAAAGTAGATCTTGGCCATGTAACTGTCACAATAGCACTGAAATCTCATTCTCCATTCTCCACTCAAATGATACAAATTTCTCATTTTGAATGCTGCCTAGAAAGACACCTTTCTTCGAGTGGCAATATCTTATATACTACAGATGCAAATTTTCATCTGAAAAATATAAAGACCTAAAATACTCTTTATTGATTGACAGATTTATTTTTCAATCAGCTGCTATCAAAACATTTTGGACTTCTGAAATCTTTAACAGAGTGGTTTTTTTTTGGTTTTTTTTGTGCAATGCAGTGCAATGTTAGATATATATGACTGGAGATACTGAAGAGTCAGAGCTGTTTTACTAACAAATTACACATAGTTGCATTAAAATTTGGTATTTTTAAAAAAATTTTCATTTCAAAACCATTTGAAAGTCACTGAAGGGTTTTGAACTTAAAATAGATTCTTTATTTTTTATTATATTTTTATTTTAACACAATCAGACTAAGGCATTGGGAAATTTAAAAAAATGCAAAATTCAAACAGTCTTTATTTATAAAAAAAAAAAATAAAGTCTTTTAAATGTTGCCCATTTCCAGCTTTGTATATTTATGCTCTTTCAAAAACATTATTCATGACAGATTGCAGAATCTCTAGATTGCAATTTAACTCCCTTATTTTGTTCTTGATGTTTTCCTTCGATTCTTGCAGGGTTTGGGGTTTGTTAACATAGACTCTTTCTTTAAGATATCCCCACAAAAAAAAGTCGGGGCTAGTCAAGTCTGGGGAACATGGTGGCCATTTGACATTGCCATAGCAAGAGATAACGTTGTCGCCAAAGCATTGCATACATTGTTCAATGCTAAACTTATCCATAATTAATTTGTGGGTTTGAGATTGAAAAGCACAAGAATAATTGAAGAGAGCGATTTGCATCACTATGATTCACAATGGATAAAAAAAACAAATAGGAAATAGTACACTGAACTATTCTCTCATTCAACAAGCCAGTTTAATATTCAACCTACGTTTCCACACAAAACACTTTCAACTACCAACCCGTTTCTATCCTATATTTTTACTAACGAAGTTGTCTTATCTTTACCGATCCTCTAAAAGATGCACTTCATATTGTGGTGGTGTATTAATTATTGGCCAAAATATGTTTTTTCTTTCCTTTACCAAAAATGTCAAATTTTTCTTGGACACTATATTTTCGTTTTTTATTTATTTATTTTATTTTATTTTATTTTATTTATTTAGTATTATTATTATTATTATTTTTTTTTTTTTGCTTTTAATTACTTATCTCCATTTCTATACATACAAGATAAATTCCTTTTTCCTTTTTTTTCCTACTTTGTTTTGGTTTTATGATACATATATATTGATAGAGAAAGATTCCAGATTCGACAAGAAGGTCGGAGGTTACAATGCGAATAACACTCAAGATGAGAACAAATCTAAATAATACAAATTATCAATTTTCCTCTAAAAAAAAAAAAAAAAAATCAGACACATAATGACACTTACAGAAGAAAAAAAAATAACCCCCCAAAAAAAACACAAAGAAAGATAATTGCGTTTTAAAAATATAAGAGTTACTTCCCTTAGATTGCATTCGAAGCAATTCTTATAGTTTCATTTTCACACCGTAGAATGGTTTCATTAAATAATAATAATAATAATAATAATAATAATAACAATAATAACAACAACAACAACAACAACAACAACAACAACAACAACAACTTACTGTCGATCATTTATTCAAAACTAGTTGGGATACTCGTTCTAGGAAGGGTTCATAATACTGAAACTAGATATGAGCAAAAATAGCGAAACAAAATAGGGGGGGGGGCATAGTTTATGATAATTGTTCTTGGAGGTTTCCGACTACTTTTTGAATTGTATTTGAAAGATTAAAGCCTAAAGTTAATTTCCAAAGGTAAAAAATATTTGTACACATGAAAAAAAAAAAAAAAAAAGTTATAATGAAAAATGTTTTCACAGCGACATTTGGAACCTGACAAATTCAGCTAAGTTTTGAAGTTAAATAAAATCATTGTAAAAATTCCTTTGAAAGATAAATAATAGTTATTTTTTTTTTTTGGTCTATTTAAAAGATAATTAGTAAAGTCCTAGCATATTGAATTAAATAAATAAAAAATGTATTAAAAAAATAGTTTAATTAGCCCCTAAAAGTGAGAGTTTCTGGCTTTGCGCAATCACAACAAATGAAAAATCGTCCAAGTGTAGATTCTACAGAAGCCTGAAATGTCAAAAAGTCAAAAGGCTGTCTGAAAACGACATTAGGTAGTTAAAGAGAGGTAGGGAGTGCTGGTTTCTTTTTTCCCCCTGCATTGCATCTGTACATTCCTATTGTGAACGTTTGTATAATTTGTACCATTGTTTAATTTAATTATTTTTTTGTGTTCTTGCTTTTAAATTTAAAAAATAAAATTATTTCACGTTCATTCAAGCAAGATAAATATTAGAATCTTACACATAAAAATTATGTGAAACATGTAATCTAAAAAAAAAAAAGTAGAAATATTTTTTACAATCATAAATTTTTGGATGAAAATATTAAATAAACAATGCTTAATTCGATGATAATATCCGTAGTTCGAGAAATTAATTTTTCTTTGAGTTATATCGAATTCATTAATACGGACTTTATGGGCTTTTTTCGTAACATACCTGAAAAATTAGTTTTTCTTTTTTATTGTTACAATTTACGATGCTTTATTTTCATAAAAGAAAAAATAAATTAATTTATTTTTTCTTTTATTACTGAAAACCATAACTTTAGTAAAGGCGTATTTTGTTTAAACAAAATAATGCATTTCCACTAAGATTCAAATAAAAGTAATGGGTTCATTATATTCGGTGGTCATTATTCGATAAATACTGAAAATTAATTAAAATTGGTTAATTTCCTGATTTTTGGTGTATTTTTAAGTAAATTTTTTAAGTAAAGAGAAGGGTCAAAATGTTTATACATTTTGAGCATCAGCATTCATTTTGCACTTGAAAGTTTGATCAACACAAGAGATCCTACCCTATAATGGTTCTAAGCAATCAAAACCAATAAGCATATAATATTGACATGGCTTTATCAGTTAAACTGATTTAGGAGCTTCTTTTGCTCCCTAAATTTGATTGATTTGCATTATTATTGATTCGATGCATTTTCTACAGATTTGCTTCAGCTAAAGCAAACTGTTACTCATTTTCTCACTATATCTGTATCTTCAATAAATTTATAAAATTTTAAAATAATTGACAACCGAATTTTGAAATAAGCTGCAGGCGTTATGATTCTATAAAATAATAATAAATAAATAAATAAATGGACAAGCAAATAAATTAAACAATTACTTTCTGTCACTTAATTTTTGTATGAATTTAACAAAATTTTCGCATATTTTTTTTTAAAAATAAAATATTGTAACTGATATTTAAATTTTATTTCATTATTTTTTTTTATTTTTATTTTTACTTAATCTCATGTTTTCCAAAGATTTTTCTTTGTATTTCTTGCACGTTACAAAACAAACTTGTATTTTCCTGTATTTAAATAGCAGTTTGCTGACCGTACTCACATTTTTTTTTGTCGAGTTTTGGTGTTAAATGGACTTGAGATAGGGGTGGGCCTGATTTAAAGAAGGAGGGTGGTAGTGAAGTTTTAAAAGATAGGTCTTACACAGAATTTTAAACTCTTATTTTGTTCTCAATATCTCCAGTCAATGCCAGGTAGCCATGCTAGTTATTACACTAAAACTGAGTTAATACATGCTTGTTTTCCTAAGTCTTTTTTATGTACTTTAATAACACAAAATACATGCTAAAATATTCATTGGTATTAGGACTGAACTATGTTTTAAAAAAAATCATCCATTTGAATTGTTGAAATTAGCGATTATTTACAATTTAAGCATCAAATCAATTATTTCTTACTAATTTTCTGTCTATAACTCTCACCACCTCTCACTGTGTTATTTTACCACCACCCACTGTATTTTATACAATCTTTAATACTCTCGCTTCTTCTCCCCTTTCTCTCTCTCTCTCTCTCTCTCTCTCTCTCTCTCTCTCTCTCTCTCTCTCTCTCTCTCTCTCTCTTAGCAATCAAAGGTAATGACACATAAAATAAAAGATTGAAATAATTCATTGTATATATTAGGGAATATCACCACAAGTAATACTATTTAACCAAAACTGGAGAAAAAAGACAGGGAAAGAGAGAAAAAGATTTAATTGGTTTTGTTTACAAATTTAGGATACAAATAACCAAGAGGATTCAATTTTTTAAGGAAGAACATCGCATTATGCTAAGTGGAAACCATTATCCCTTCATAGATTTCAAAATTTGGTGAAACCAACACCCCATTAAGGGTTTTAAAGTGATCAGAATGTTTACAGATTTTGAGAATTGAGTTAACTTTATGTAATATAATTGGGATTTTAATCTCATTAAAATCAGAAGTAGATTTTTTGGAATTTTATGCTTCCTGGAGTACCTTTTTACAGAAAAAATATATGGGTGGGTCCCTTTCAAAACTCTCTGAATAGATAATGTATAATTCCTATTAAATAGAAATATTTATAAATCTATTCCAAGTCTAGCTTCTTTAGGTCACAGTAAATAAATACCATAGTTTGATTGGATTAACATCTATGAACCAACCACTACACAAACATATATATATATATATATATATATATATATATATATATATATATATATATATATATATATATATATATATATATATATATCCGAAAGGATGAAACACTAGTGTCTGTAGGTATTTAATTATTATAGTAAAAACTAATTATGATAGCCCCTTTAAGAAACACGTTTCTTATCGTTGAGCACTCTCAGTTGAAGCACTCTCAGTTGAATTAAGTCGGTCAATTTAGCTCTTATGCATAGATCATCGTATAACGATCAGATCACAGATGACGTAAAGAACATTTAAAATCAAAATGTTTAAAATTCAACATTTCACGCGGTTAATGGTAGCCGCATGGATACGATCTTTGCTAATCGAGCCAGTATGGCTCAAGTTGCCGAGTTCGAATCCGTCAACTGGTGTTAATCGCGACACCCTGCACTGAAGATTCCCGAAAGGATGAAGCACTAGTGTCTGTAGGTATTTTATTATTATAGTAAAATATATATATATATATATATATATATATATAGGTACTTTTTAAAGTTATTGTTTCGCATTTGAATATTATTAGAAATTCACAGTAAGCCAAAATATGTTTGTTTTTTTCATTAACATAAATTTTATTTTACCTTAAAGACGTGAGCTAGCTTTCAACCTTAATAAATCCGTATCAAACAAATTTTCTTTGTCATTCTTACTTTTTTGCCGGAGAAATAAAATCTCTCTCATAATGTAAATAGTAGTCCTTTGGGTGTTGATTTGGATAATCTGATGAGAAAAGTAAGAATGAAACAAAAGTCACTTGATAAGGACTTGTTGAGGCTGAAAACTAGCTCATATCTTTAAAGTATTTTAAAGAAAAACAAAACACATCGTTTGGCTTTCCATAAATTTCTAATCATATAGAGTCCAAAAGTTTTTTCAAGTTTACAAACTGAATAATTCTGTACACTTAAAGCGAGTATAAATTTTAATACTAATATTTATAGGGCAATTCTAACCAAGTGAAAAAGCTCTCTAATCGAGACAGAGGATTGATCTAAAAAAACAATTTAAACTGTAAATTAGAATTTTAAACAATTTATTATTCGACAAGGAATACAAGTTAAAAATTTAAAATTTTCGTTATTCCATGGAGTATCAAAGAATGGCTCTTATCCTCAGAAGAAAGTAATAGTTAGCAAAATGATATATTCTTAAGCAAGCTATACTCTTGCTGATTAGCACATGAATTGAAAACTACAAACTATGAGAGAAGTCATATTTGAATAAAAGTTGAAACTAATGTAGAAATGAATGGGTTAAAAGGATATTCTAAATGAAGTCCAGGCTTGATGAAGAAAAAATTGAAAGTGTGGTACAATCGAACGAAAGTGTTGCTTGGTTAAATGTAGAAATGCAAGTGAAATAGTCCAAAAGTAATTCTAATAGTATAAATGGTTTATCAGTAAACATGAAATGCGAATTCCAAATGTGAAGATGACTTCTTAATATTGCACTAAAAGATTTTTTCACAGGAGAAGGTTCTAAGTGAAAAAGTTAATATTAGCACCAGATGGAGAAGAATAGCAAAGTCGTTCACTTCCACAAGATCGAGAAATTTTAAATCTTAAAATTTTTTTCATTGAGCCTGGACTTCATTTGTATATCCTTTTAATCTATGTATTTCTGCATTATTATACAAATAAAACTTCTCTCATATTTTGTAGTTTTCAATTTATGTGCTAACCAGCAAAATTATAACTTGTCTATGAATATTATTTTCCTAACTAATTTCCACTGAGGATAAGAGCCATTCTTTGAAACTCCATGTAATAAGGAAAATTTTAAATTTTCAACTTGCATTGTTTGTCGAATAATAAATTGTTGTAAATTCTGAATTATAGTTTAAATTGATTTTCTTATATATAATGGACCATTGTGTTAGTGTTAATTCGTTATTCGTTTATATCACATTTTAAAATATTATTTTTGTTGATTATGCACATTTTGAAAAGAAAACGTGAAAAAAATTCGATTGTCATTATGTATGTTGAACTTTTAACTACAAGAGAATCTGGTTAAAGTATGGATAAAAAAAAGTACTTAGTGAAAAAAAAGTACAGAACAAAGAGATATATAAATTAAATGAATACAGTTGCAGTTTGCTTTTTTCTTTAACCTGATTGTGGCAAATGTAAACTGAAGTCTTTTCATAAATGTTTTTGAAATTTTGCAGTTCATGAAAATATATATTTTCAGAATGAGCAGAAACAATTGTGTGATAAAGTGGTTTGAAATGAAATGGGGAATATTTTCTTAATATTATTACATTATGAGCTTTAGTCGGAATGTATTCTATCGAGCTACTGCAAAAACATTTGTGTGAATTTTTTATATTTATTATATATGTGTGTGGAGCAGTTCGGTGGAGGAAATGCAGGTTCCTACTGAGCATAATTTTTTCTGTAAAAATAATCGAGTTCTCTTAATTAACAGTATCATAAAACTTATAAACAAATGAATAACTTAATTTAAAACTACAGAATTTCTTTCACTACCAGTAGAAGGTTTGCTTGCTTAGATATTAAGACATCTGACACCAGTCGCCATGGTTAGTAGTGACCTATCATCTTGTTTTGAATCTTGAGGTTTATGCATCTAGCCACAGTGAGGAATAATGAAACATAGAAACAGGTATCTGTGAATGACATATATATTAGTCCTCGCGCAAAAGAGCAGGACACAAAATGTTTTAAATAATAATAATAATAGAATAACAATAACAAAGACTTTTGTTGGCGAGGACTACTATTGACCGTAACCAGTTATACAATCCTTTTGAAATTTAATCTCTATTTTTCTCGTTATGTACTGAATATTTGTTAATGAAACCTCTATGAAATATGTTCCTTATTAAATTTTAAAGATTTTCTATTCTGAAAGAAGTTTTAAAAAAGTTAATCTAAAAAAGTTACTTTAAAGTTTTTGTTAAAAAAATTCAGATTTTCTCATTATTCATATCTGTATTACAAAGAGGGGGGTTGCAAAAAATGAGTTGTGGTGTGAGGAGAAATACAAACTGAAACAGAGAGAATATTCAGACCTGTAATAATACAAAGAGGCGGTTGCAAAAATGAGTTGTGGTGTGAGGAGAAATACATACTGAAACAGAGAATATTCAGACCTGTAATAATACAAGGAGGAGGTTGCAAAAATGAGTTGTGATGTGAGGAGAAATACAAACTGAAATAGAGAGAAGGAGAGTTTTAAAATATAATCTTAAAAAGATAAGATACAAGTTAGAAAAGCATTTAATCCAAGGCATGAAAATTGTTAAACAAAATGTTTTTACTATAGGCTTTAAAAATAAAGGCACAGGATTAAATTTGAAATTTATTTATCTTCAAAGTGCACTTTTATAAATTTTACAAAGTAAGGTATAAAAATTTAATTTAAATTGAATCAAAAAATTACCTTGGATTTATTTTATGTAATGTACATTTTGTTGCAATTAAAAAACATTATCTTTCATCTAGCAATTAATGATATAGATATAAAATTTTCAATGATTTTTTAAAAAAGTGCACAGAATGTACATTACATAAAATAAATCCAAGGTAATTTTTTTATTCAATTTAAATTAAATTTTTATACCTTACTTTGTAAAATGTATAAAAGTGCACTTTGAAGATAAATAAATTTCAAAGTGAATCTTGTACCTTTATTTTTAAAGCCTATAATAAAAACATTTTGTTTAACAATTTTCATGCCTTGGATGAAATGCTTTTCTAACTTGTATATATATTTGTAGTCATCGACATACAGTCCTGTTTCATCACAACTCATCAGTGCCGCAAGACTAGCACCTCTCTGAAGCCAAAGATTGAACCTAGAACCATCGCGCGTTGACAGTCAGCAGTTCTACCGATCGACCCATGGGAGCGGCGCCCATAAATTATCTCGCCAAAAGTCTATTTAAACAAACATTTGTCACCACCTTTACAGTGCTCTAACTGCTTGTTTATAAACAAACAGTGAGCGTCGCATTTTTTCAGCCAATTAAGTATGGGTGAAATTATTTACGACAGTGCTCTACCCAAAGACGAGGTGGGGGAGGGGCTTATATATATATATATATATATATATATATATATATATATATATATATATATATATATACTAGCAAAAGTACCCATCGTTGACTGGGTTCAAAAACAGCCTACAGAAAATGGACTCTGATTTATGAAAGTATGATAGGTTATGAAAAGGAAGGGTTGTAAAGAGATAGCTTCGAATTGGGGGGTATCAAAACCAAAACAAAATATGATGAAAGTAAAAATAAAATAGATAAACCTCATAATTTATTATACCATACCTGTTCACACTGAAACACTTATCACAATATTCTGTGGATCTATATTAAAAAACCTTGTTAAACTTGTTGATATATTTCCATTCTATGGAGGTCAGGCGCGAACGAACACCCCATAATTTTATTATACCATATTTCTTCAAACTGGAATATAATTATCAAAGTATACTTACGCAGATAAATATGAAAAGTCTTTATCAAAGTTTGTGCCTATTTCCATTCTATGGAGGTCAGGCGCGAATGCAGACCCCACAATTTTATTATACCATCCCTATTTAAGTTAAAACATACTTATCAAAGTATTATTATGTACATCTATATCAGAAACACTTGTAAACGTTTTTTTTTTTTAATTTTTAAATTTTTTATTTCTATACTTTGTGGACCAGGCGCGTATGCAGACCCCACAATTTTAATGAATCATCATTATGCCAGATCAAACATACCCATTCCTGTGTCCCGATACATCTATCATTATATGTGATCAGTTTTCTATAATAGTCAACCATATAGGAGCCTATTCGTGACCAGGCACACACACACAGACGTTCAGCTTTATATTATATATATATATATATATATATATATATATATATATATATATATATATATATAATGTACTGAATGAATACCTGTTCTAGGATGGGTAAAATGGATTTCCCAAATAGAAAAGTTTTGTTTTAATTTTATGTTGTCATACAAAGATAAATATTGAGATATAATATCTATATAAACCTCATGTCTAGAATGCTTATTCAGTTTTGATTAAAGTCTGTTACATGCTTTTGATTATAGAAAATATTTAAATTGTAAGGTTTAAGCTTAATAAGTTTTAATAAGAAATTAAAATTCATGAAATCTTAATTGGTATTGATCAAATTTAATACGTATTTTACTTTTAATAATTAATATTATTTTAATTTTCAAATATCGAGTTCATATTATGTCACCTAAAATTCCTTTAAAATGCTCAAAAATATTAAAATTTGAAGAATATTTATTAATTGATGTCTAATGCCTATAGATAAAATTTCGCAAAAATCAGAGGTATCTGAATTTTTATACTTTAGCACATTTGTGTACCGGATTTCCGTGACTTCCTTTTTGTCCTCTTTACACAGAACTAAATCAAACCAAATGTAGCCTACATTTTCTACCCTTATGCCTAGCAGTTGTGTTCCAAACATTTATAATAATCGGTTAATTAGTTTGGGAGTGAATCCTGTACATACAAATATAAAAACCTATAGACATACGTAACTTTATATTGAGATTTAATCAAAAAATATTAAAAGAAAAAAAAATTGATTTAATAGATATAATTCTAAACACCTTTTCTAAATTCTCATTATGTAAAAAGATATGAATTAACTTTTTTTTTTTTTTGCTAATCCTCTTGTATTACTTACTGATTAACTCATGCATTTGTCACATGCCCAAGAGTTAATTGTCCATACTCCTTGTCGTATGGATTATTAGTTTATATTTGAATGACTTCTGCTTAGATTATGGTAGGATTACCTGATTATCTTCTCATGGATCTGATTATTAACTTTTTAATCCCGTCTTATGATATAATAACATCTTCAGCAATAACGTGCAGAGAACTTTTTCAGAGCAGGTGCTCGAGTAAAAAAATAAAAACGACAAAAAAAAAAATGACAGAAAATGAACGTGTCTCGGTGGGGCACAGACCTATAATACATTCCTCTGAAAAGGGCACTTTTAAAACAGGAAAAAGGGGCAGGTGCTGGAGTAATTCTAGACCCCACCCCCTTCTGCACGTCCCTGATATTCAGTGCATCGGACATTGAAAGGGAGTAGATTGTGCACCTCATGCTGAAAGTTTTCTTTTGATCACATCTGTAAAGCGAATATACAATGACAAGAGAATAACAAAAAGCTAATATTAAGTTGAGCTTATTACAGAGATTAGCATTCAACATGTGTGTGTTTATCACTAGCAGGCTTACTCGACGTTGCCTGGAGGCATGGATAAAAATATACAGACTTAAAAAAACGTAACTTTTTTTTTTTTTTTACAAAGGAGTTACTACTTATCAAGGCCTAAATGCCACTCGAGAATAAGGGTTAATGAGTGTCAGACGGTCACTAATGCAACAGTTTAGTGATCGTTAGTGGTGGAAATTGGGTTGAATTTGGGTATTTATTGCTGTTCAACAAGAACTTGTTTACATAGGACTTGTAGACGATCCTATATGCCTCAAATAATATCCCTGTGAAATAATATATGTGTGAAATAATATCTGATTAAAAAAATATACTGAACATATTAAATTATTCCTGATATTTAGTAATATTAGATTGGTGCAAAATTAATGTTGTTTTTGACGTTCAACTCATGTCAAAAAAAGGACATTATTTTTGCACCAACCTATTAGTATTTTTTAACTCCATCAAGAAAATTAATTTCATTTATTAAAGCGACAAAGCAGATAGTGTCTACTTGCCCAATTTTTTTAAGTAGCAACGTAGTAAATCTGTTTACCTTTTAAAGTCACGGTTAAAGGCAAAGTTTAGGATAAAATTAATTGAAACTGACCTTCTATAGCCAGTTAAAAATATGCAATATTAGCATGTAATAAACTATGAGAGGGAAGAAAGAATATTTAGTATTAACTGTATCTACCTGACGTTAGCCGGGAGTCTTATTTACTTCCATTCTTTTCTTTTTTTTTCTTTTCTTTTTTTTTGTTTTTGTAAATCATGCGTTTTATTTTTATCTTTATTTCTTATGGAAATCGTCAAGACAAGGCACGAAGGCACTTGATGTATAGAGCTAACAAGAACAGAAAACGATTATTGCAAAGACAGGAAGTGCTTATTGGCTTTAGTCTTGAAAAGACAAAGACTATATGGCTTTTATGGAAATCGATCCAGGCAAGATGTGAAGCCACTTGAACTAACAAGAATGAAAGATGATTATCGTAAAGACAGGAGGTGTCTATTGACCTTAGTCTTAAGAAGATCATGGCTACAGGTAGGAGGAAAACAGTCAGCAGAAACAGGCTTACACAAGCATAGAATTTGTATTACAATCATTTATCAAACCAGTGAATTGATGAAGACCACTAGACCAACGAGTCAAACAAGCTGGAACAAAGGAAGCAGGGAATAGATTGGATAATACTGAAGAACACATTCCATAATAAGATTTATAGAAAAAACTGAGACTAGCAACATCACATCTGTGAGAGAGTGATTGTAGGGAAGAAGAATATTTTTTTTTACCAAATCATTATGATTTTCTATTAAAATTTGGAAGCCTAAATTCAATTATCACCGTATCACTTTGTAATTAAATGATTAATTAGGCCCAATTGTTATAAAATATAACTAATCCTTGTTAAGGTATAGATGTTGTTTAATCTCTATTTATGAAATTAGTTTATGCAAGGATTCCCCAAAAACTTTCAATCTTCTAATACATGAGTATTTTGCGAAGAATTTTAAAGCCAGAAATGACTTTCTATTTGACAGTTTAAATGCTTCCAAATTCATTTCAGATTTATAAAGCGCCACAAAGTAATTCGTTGTTTTTTTTTTTCAATTATTAACAAAAGATTGAAATAACTGACTTACAAAGAAATCGAGATGCATTTTAGCGAATTTAATGTTGTAATTAATTTATTTTGTTGAATAGGAATTTTAAAATTTCATTTAATTTTATGTTGTTGCATTTTTCATTTCAAAATATTCGATTAAGCACAAATAAAAACAATTCAGTGTGTAATCATTAAACTTACATTGGCATGCGAAACACACACACATACATGATGATGTCTTATAATTTAAAAGTTGGGTTTGTATTACTGTACACATAGATTCGAAAAAGTTGTCAAAAAACAAATATATAATAAATAAATATTATCAAATGCAAGATAAGTTACTTTTCTACCAAACTGGATACATTTTTTTTTTGTTTTTATTCAATGTAACATGTTTATTCAGTTCAAAAAACATGCAGTGTTTACCGATGTATTGGAAAATTCAAAATGGCGCCCGACACTCTCTTTAACATGGTAATTTATAAAAAGGTGTTATAAATAATAAATTAGACAAAATACTATTAAAAAAACAACGAATATATGTCAACTTATGTCACGGTAACATATAATGAGCGAATTTCTAACAGTATTTTGTCTAGTTTATTATTTATAACATCTTTTCCTGAACTTACCGTGTTAATGAGAGTGTCGGGCGCCATTTTGAATTTTCCAATACATCGGTAAACACAGTATGCTTTTCGAGCTGAACAAACATGTTACATTGAATAAAAACACGAAAAATATATCCAGTTTGGTAGAAAAGTAACTTATCTTGCCTTTGATAACATTTATTTGTTATATATTTGTTTTTTGACAACTTTTTCGAATCTATGTGTACAGTAATACAAACCCTAAAAGTTTAACAAAATAAGTGGAAAGAAGGAATGTCACTTTAGGGTTCTTGGCAAGGTGCAAAAATTTGATTAGTCCTATTCTCTCTTCTTTGCAACCTCTCTCTCAGATTCGTGATGTTGCTAGTCTCAGTCTTTTCTATAAATACTATTATGGTATGTGTTCTTCACAATTGTCTAATCTATTCCTTTCTCCTTTTATGACAGCTTGTTTGACTAGTTGATCTACATCAATTTGCTACACTTGGCCTTCGGGACAAGATCAAAGTGTAGTAGACGTCGTAGACCGAAGGGGGAGTCCAAGTTCTTCTCCGAATGCCGAACCGCTCTTAGAGCTTTGCCGGGGACCAATGTCCTCGATCAGCCAAGGAAGAAACTGTATCGGGATTTAGTGGAGGGGACCGCGAAGGATCCACTTTGTAGGCGGATGGGATGGTCGATGGAGGTTGTCCGTTCTCAATGGCGTTGGGCGCCGGGACGGGAGATTCTGAATAACTCGGAATTCTCCCTGACTTGGCGACTGGTCCGAAATGCGCTGCCCCTCTTCGACGTACTTTTCCGGTATAAAGAACATACCAGTCGCTTCTGTCCGTGCTGTGACGAACGCGAGCCCGAAACAATCGAGCACGCGTTTTTTAGTTGCAGCCGGATACAGCCTCTATTAAAGTACGTCGAGGGGGTAACAGCTCGCATCGATGCCGAGTGTCTGCTCGATCTCGACGTAGGAACTTTTGTGTACAACATGGAGCCGCCGTTCCCCAGGGAGGAAAGTTTGGTTTTCCTGGCGATCCTAGCAGTAGCGCGCATGACCATTTGGATCACGCGCCTCAAGTTGGTCCACGAAGGGACATCTGTTCCTGATCGGGATCTGATCGTTTACTTTAAACATTTGCTTAAAGTAAAGATCAGATGCGATTGGAAGAGGTTGCCTAGAGTGGAATTTGACAAGAGGTGGGTGCACAGCACTAGTTTGTGCATCCGTCGAGGAGCCAAGTTTCAATACGTGTTTCCTCCTTAGGCATGGCATGGGCGGTGCTGGGTCCTACGGAACCCATCCCGCCTAGGTTAGCATTATAAGTTCAGTAAAGTAACTCTTGACTGGTGGTACAAATGAGATCCTGTTCCTGATTTTATTTTTTGGTATTAGAGAACCTCTGAGTCTGCCCAACCCCCCTGCTCCTCATCTTTATTTTCTGATGCCCCCGGTCATCCCCCTACTCAGAGGTCACCTTCCTACCCCCTCCATCCGTTGCTTTATTTTCTCCCACCTCCATTAAGGCGACTTCCCCAAACCCCATTAGGGATGCTCTGCTTGTTTTCGGTTCCCCGGAAAACAGTGGGGGATCTAGCCACATAGAATAGTACAGGGGGGTCTTACTAACAACACATTAGTAGTTTTTTCCTTTTTTTTCCTTTTTTTTTTTTTTTTTTTTTTTTTTTGAAATGAACATTTTCATTAGTTTTTTCCCACTCCACGAACATTTTATGCCAATTAATTCAAGAACTCTTTCTAATGAAATCGAACTTTATTTTCTCACTCACACACACACACACACACACACACACACACACACACACACACACACAAAAAAAAAAAATGCACACACAACATACAGAAATGAATATACAAATTGTACATAGTTAAATTTTACATTAAACGCTGGGGTTATTAGTTAGATTAGGATCCACAGAGTGATTGAGGTATTTTGGTAAATGTTGCCAGTCAAGAGTAAGACTTCAAAGTCTCATCTGTTACATAGTCAAAAAGACCCTGTACCCTCCCCCTCCCAATTTCTTGTAGGGCCTTGTGCCTAATTTTGTTGAATTGAATTTTTTGTACGTTTTTTATGTTCAATTTTTTCTTTCTCAATAAAATATATAAACAAGATCAAAGTGTAGTATCTGTTCTTCAGATGCTGCACTTCTATTTCTTGTTCTCTTTCGGTGGAGGAGAAATCCTTCACAACTGAGACAATTTTTATTTTTGTACCTTTTCTCCACGTTAAAAACCGACCCTGGTGTCTAACTCTGTCCCGTGGGGAGGCATAGTAAATAGGTACATCAATTTGCTGTTTTGATACCTCATTGTAATACAGCTTCTTTATCCAGTAGCTTCTTTCCAAGAATTGCATTCTTGTGGAACTCTTCCTGCTGACTGTTTTCCTTCTACCTATAGCCATGGCCTTTTTAAAACTAAGGTCAATAGGCATCTCCTCTTTTTGAGATGATCATCTTTTAGTCTTATTAGCTACTTACACCAAGTAACTTCATGCCTTGCTTGGATCGATGAAAGTTAAAGGAGGTGACACAGTGGTGGCCCTTGGCATTCAAATTGAGGGACTCCCTTTCTCAATACTAGGACTTGTCTATTTGGGGCACACGATCTAAGAGTTGGCTCAGAGCATCACCAGACCTCTGCGTGCCACTACTGGAGTAAAATGAAGCAATTTAGTAAACTGACGAATTCTGCTACGAGAATTGTAAGAAAAAGTGAGTTCATAAGTTGTTGTCGTCATCATCATCATTATCATCAGTTTAACGTCTATTTTACATGCTGGCATGTGTTGGATGGTTTTAAGAAATTGACTTTCAAAGTAACTTATCTCTGGCAAGGTTTGTATTTATCTCAATTGCTCTTGACATATCTAAGGCCTTTGATAGGGTATGGCATAGAGGTTTACTTCATAAGATCTCTAGCTATGGTATTGCTGGAAATGTCTTCTCAATTATTAAATCATTTCTTTCTGATAGGTTCATAAGAGTAGTAGTTGAGGGGCAAAAATCAGAAGCTCACAGTATTAATGCCGGTGTCCCTCAGGGATCCATCCTGGGCCCAACTCTTTTCCTGATCTATATTAATGATCTTCCAAATCACATCCTTACATCATTTGTAGACATCTATGCTGACGACATTACCATTTATGGTAGCACATCTAAGACAGTAAACGACCAAGTTCTCTCCAATTCTCTCTCTCCTCTGATCTTGAGCACGTAGTACAATGGGGTAAGGAGTGGCTGGTTACTTTTAATGCATCTAAAACCAAGCTTCTCTCTTTACATCATCAACATTCTGATCCACATCTGGCATCAATTGAAATGAATGGCTCTCGTCTTCAGGAGGCCTCAAGTTTTGACAAGCTTCTTGGCTTGACCATTACTCCTGATCTTAAATGGAACACGTACATCAAATCTGTTGCCAAGGCCGCTGGAAAAATGGTGGGATCTTTCTATCGATCCGGTAGATATCTCACTGCTGATGCTATTCTCTATCTATATAAGAGCCAGGTACGTCCAAGGATGGAATACTGTTGCCACATCTGGGCAGGAGCTGCTAGAAAGGACTTGGCCTGCCTTGATAGAGTTCAAAATAGACTTCGTAGCCTCGTAGGAGATGTCCTTTTCTCTTCCTTGCAACCTCTATCTCACAGAAGAGATGTTGCGAGTTTGTCTCTGATGTATCGTTATTTTCATGGAAAGTGTTTGACTGAGCTTCAATCTATGGTCCCCCCTCGCCAAACTTTCACAAGAAACACTCGTCTAGCTGTAAACACTATCAATAATTCCCCCCACTCTTTATCTGTGCCTAAACCTAAACGTAAATTCCATGAACAAAGCTTCTTTCTTAGAACTGCACGCCTGTGGAATTGTCTTCCGTTTTCCTGCTTTCCGGCTGACTACAATATGGTTGTCTTCAAGTCTAACGTAAATAAGTTCTTGATGAGCCGTTCCATATAAGTTATCAAATTTACCAAATTTTCATTACTAATGATTATTATATTGTCCAATTTCTAATGTACAATCTTTAACCCTTATCCTTGAGTGGCCTCTTGGCCTTGATAATGTGGTGATGCCTATGTAAAAAAAAAAAAAAAAAAAAAATCTCTCCTGCCGTCAGATCTATTGTTATTACGTTCACCTATGTTTTTCTTGATCTCTTTTAACTGAACCTGCTATCTCAACTGTTCTACATCTACTAACCTAAGAACTCTAATGCATTATTTCAATGTGGCCATATGATCGAAACCTACTCTCCGATCTTATACTTTTTTATGAGGTAACATCTCCCTATACTGTTCAGACGTAATCTTCCTCTAAAGTAATACACTGTGATACTTCTATAGTACTCACTAATGCATTATTATATTGTCCTTAGGGACAGAAGAAGGTTAATGCAACCCCCCCCCAAAAAAAAAAAAACTTTTCATTCATAATGTTTCATAAATCCAAAGTATTATCTTGTTACCGATTTTCTTTTTGTTACCATTTTTTGTTGTTGTTGTGTTGTATTGAATTCCTTTTCATAATACTTTAAAGAAATAGGATAAAGTGCATGATAGTTATCTTTTAAACGATTATAGCTGATATTTATCTAATAAATAAGTCTTTTGTCATGACATTAGTAGATTCGTGCAGCCTGTGAATGCTTTTAAGATTTCAGTATGATTACTATTGACATTTGAGTTACGTTAAAAGTTTCCTTTTTATATTTGTGTACCCAGCATTTGAGGAACTTTCAGCTTTTATGGTCTGTTAACTGTTCTTAACACTTAAGTTATTTCCTTATATCTCATCGCAGATCACAGGTTTCCATTCAGGTCATTTAAGTGACTTAAGGCTTGGTGTGTAACTGATTAATGGATACTCTATCACAGCTTATGGAATCTATCAGGTTTAGAGTCATATACATACTCTGAAGAGATTCGCCATATGCTTAAGAGCACTGCACCAGTGAATCATAAAAATGTACAGGTTTTACCAAGCTGCAAACGTCAGTATAATCTGTTAAACAAGTGAAGACACAAAAATGACAATCGATCATGATGGGTGATGGAATTCTGGGTATTTGTAATGAATGGGTATCCGGAGAATTTCAGTAGTTTAACCAAAAATCTTGGCAGTCTCGGAAATGGTCGAAGCAGTTTACGATTTGAAAGATATGTAAAAATGGCAGACAGGACTAAGCATGCAAAAGGTTAGATTAGAGTTTAGAGCATTCACTTTGAAGGACGACCACAGGCTTAAATTAACTGTTTTGAAGGACTGAAAGAAAACTTATGTTGACCATAGCAAAGAATTCAAAACAGGAGCTGGAAATTCTCTTTCTAGATATACAATATCTAGACGAATGAAAGATATGGTGTGCAAAGAAGCCATTTTTATATAAGAAGAACATGAATGATAGAAAGAGATTTTTCTCGTATTATGGCAAGAAAGATACAGACTGGTTCAGGAATGTTTTCTGGTCAGATGAATCAAGATTTTGTCTTGTTATTGATGCTCCCGATGCTCCTGAATGGTGCAATCGAAGAACTGAAGAAAGATTTTCACCAAGTTGCATAAAAACGACAGTTAAACATGGGAATGGAGAAATAATGGTATGGGGAACTTTTACTACAGCAGGAGTTGGGGAACTTATTAGATGTGAGAAGTCAATCAATGCAAAGGAATACATTCGAATATAAGAAACAGAAGCTGGGAATGTCTCAGAACATTATTTTTCAACATGATAATGCCCCTGCACATACTGCTAATGTCACAAAAAAATGATTTTCTGATAATTCAATTAATGTGATATTTTGACCAGGTGAAAGCCCCGATTAAAACCCATTCGATAATATTTGGTCCATAATATCTCGTGCATTGGATGGAAGAACTTTTGAGAAGAATGACAAACTGTGGGAAGCTGTGTAAAGCGAATGGCATAGCATCTCCTCTTCACAGTGTTCCAGTTTGGTTGAGAGCATGTCTAAAAGGATTGATCTTTTGAAGAAATCAAAAGGGAATGCGATTCCATCCTAAGCATTTATTAAAGTAAATGTCTTGTTCTGTGTTATTAATCTCTTTTAAGTTTCCTTGTTCAATTGTTCTTTGTTAAATATAGCTTTTAGTGCAATAAAATGTATAAAATTTGTTTGCCGCATTTTTTTGTCACGAGTGTATATATATATATATATATATGTTCAATTCAAAATGGCATAATGGAAACATTAAAGGTATTCTCTTTCAATTTTTAGATTTTAATCATGTCAAATCACACTTTTTTTTCCTTTTGACGGAATGATTGTTGCTATTTTTTTCTGATGAGTTAAGGGCATAATAGATTTACTGATTGGTATAATAATTAAGTGATTAATTTTGTGCTACAAAACAGATACTGTCAAGAATTGTAAATTTCAACTGAATTAAAGGAATAAATTATAAGATGGTCAACCTCATGAATTTTGGAATATAGTTTTGTCATTTATTCACTAGATTGCTCTGTAATTACATTGAGCTTCTTAAATAAGGATTGGTATATATTATAAGAATATATATTTCTACAGAAATATATATATATATATATATATATATATATATATATATATATATATATATATATATATATATATATATATATATATATATTCTTTTTGGGGTACAAAATTATATAATGGCTGAATAAAGACCAATTAACATGATGGATTTAAAAAAATGGAAAAGGGCTAGGTAACTGGGTTTCGGTCCTTGTTCAACAGAGCTGAATCGAGGAAAAATTACAATTAAAAAAAATTGTCATGAATATGGTGGGGGGGTGGGGAGAAAATAAAAATAAATAAATAAACAGGGAAAGAATCACATAGAAATCACATTCAGTCTTAAAAGATTTTCTTTTTGTTTGCAAAGAGAAGATTGCAAGGACTTAATAAAAATGGTTTCTAGGATTTTTAAATGGAAAGGCGAGTGCAGCCTTCTTAGGATCGTGAACATGTCAACACTAAAGTTCATAGCACAAGCATGGTTATTTATAAAGCGAGTGTTAATTGCTCTTTATTCAGCCATTACCTATATATATATATATATATATATATATATATATACTGATGGGACGATTTCAATACTTTTTCTGATTCCAATATGATTCTGCATCAATTTCGATTCATTATAAACCTCCAATATTTAACTATAGAGTTATTTTTACCTGATTACTCTCAAATACATGTTAAATGTACATATTTTCTCACATGTAAAAAAAAAACACTTGTGGGGAATGATCTATAGATTTTAGTTTTACTGGTAGTTTAAAATCAATCCATGTTTATTTTTTTTATCATTACTACTTGCTGGTGGTAATGAAAAAATTAAGTGAGTGGAAGATTTTGTTTTAAACAAAATCAAATAAAAAAAGACAAAGGAATCATTTTTGGAAATCGGAAAATATGCACAAATTTTTCTAATTCCAATACCAATTCTGATGCCCCAAAAAGTTCTGATTTTTCTGATTCCGATTAGTCGTCTCAACACTAATACACACACACGCACGCACACACGCACGCACACACACACAAATAAATGCACGTTACTTTTTATTATATAGGGGAGAATTTATTTTGATTCTTCCTTGTTCTTTTTTCTATGCTCTGTTCAAAGCTTATCAGATCTGCTATGGCTATTTTTAAATTTATTTTTAGTAATGCGCCATCAGTTATCTAAGCTAAATGTCACTTGATGAATTTTCAGTCAAATGATGAAGAATATTATGAGAGGATTTATTGGTCAAGTATGAAGCCGCAATTCCACTCTTTCAGCTATTGGTAAAATAACAACTTGTATAACAATGAATCTTTAGCTTTGCATTTCATCATTAAATGTCTGAACTTCTTGATTTGCTATGAAACGGATCAACGACAGCAATTCGTTTGGTGCTGCTCTTTCCAAACTGTTTTGGTGAAAGTTCCTTCATTGAAAATACATTAAAAGAAAAATGCTTTTAATAGTTACATTTGAATAATGTTTGGCAATCCAAAAAGCGTAGTACAAACACATTCATCGTTTAATTTGTTGATGTCAAATAGCTGTACAAAACCATCCATTATTGTTAGTCTCTTGAATTTAATCTATGAGCAGTCCATTCATTCTATCATGAATATATTTTTTTATACTAAACTTTATGTAAAACAGATTATGGAAAAAAAAAAAACAAAAAAAAACTGATCGTGCAAACAATCCACTGTTATCTCAGATTCATAATCTATTTATAATTATAAAGTTATCTTATATTTTTCAAGCCAAACTCTTTAAGCTGAAAAATCAAACTTTGCCACATAATGAACCCACCCTTCTAACACTGACTGATAAAAGAATAACCTTTGATTAGTTAAATCTGTGGGAGAATTTGGTATTTACTATGGAGAAAGACGACACATCCGAAAAAGGGACAGAGGCCTGTTGTTTGTGAAGAAGTATCTGACAGAAATGATTAGCTCCCTATTATCACTTATGTGATCATAAGATTGGGGAGTGTTGCATGAAACTAAAGATTCTTCGTAGGTACAGCACAATAATATGGTAATAATCATAAAGAGGAACTCGTGTGCCAAGCTGAAAAATGATGAAATAAAAGATAGAAAAGAAAAAAGTCTGTGATTAACATACATGTGCTGTTGTTAGTTGTGGTTTTATATGCAAGTAAGGCTTCTACTTAGAACTCGTGAAGATAGTGCCTCAGGACTGTCTTGTTTGCATAAAGTTTTGTCGTTGGACACAGCTATTCATTAACTTGCTTAGTTTTAGGATTGCAGGTATTTGCCTACGACACTGAAAAAAAGCAAGATACAGCGTTTGCATGTGAAATCTGGGAAGGTTTGACCCAGAACACACAATAGAACGTCACAGAAATAACATTGCCACTTTCACTCCATTGGTTTGTATTCTGAACTTAACAAATCACATCAGATCCTTACATCATTCATAGACATTTATACTGATGACATGGTAGCACATCTAAGACCGTAAACGACCAAGTTCTCTCCGATTCTCTCTCCTCTGATCTTGAGCATGTGGTACAATGGGGAAACGAGTGGCTGGTTACTTTTAATGCATCTAAAACCAAGCTTCTATCTTGACATCATCAACGTTCTGATCCCCATCTGACATCAATTGAAATGAATGGCTCTTGTCTTAAGGAGGCTTCATGTTTTGACAAGCTTCTGGGCTTGACCTTTACTCCTGATCTTAAATGGAACACGTACATCAAATCTGTTACCAAGGTCGCTGGGAAAATGGTGGGATCCTTCTATTGATCCAGTAGATATCTCACTGCTGATGCAATTCTCTATCTATATAAGAGCCAGGTACGTACAAGGATGGAATACTGTTGCCACATCTGGGCAGGAGCTGCTGGAAAGGACTTGTCCTGCCTTGATAGAGTTCAAAATAGACTTCGTAGCCTCGTAGGAGATGTCCTTTTCTCTTCCCTGCAATCTCACAGAAGAGATGTTGCGAATTTGTCTCTGCTTTATCATTATTTTCATGGCAAGTGCTCGATTGAGCTTCAATCTATGGTCCCCCCCCTCGCCAAACTTTCACAAGAAACACTCATCTAGCTGCAAACACTATCAATAATTCCCCCCACTCGTTATCTGTGCCTAAACCTAAATGTAGATTCCATGAGCAAAGCTTCTTTCTTAGAACTGCACGCCTGTGGAATTGTCTTCCATTTTCCTGCTTTCCAGCTGACTACAGTATGGTTGTCTTCAAGTCCAACATAAACAAGTTCTTGATGAGCCGTTCCACTTAAGTTAACAAATTTACCGAATTTCCGATTACTATATATTGTCCAATTGACTACTGTACACTCTTAACCCTTATCCTCGAGTGACCTCTGGGCCTTGATAAGTGGTTATGCCTATGTAAAAAAAAAACATGTCTTTGTTTTCCACAAAAGAGAGAGATGGACACCAAAGAATGGCAAATGACACCGACTCCTCCTGGATTTTCACCAAAATTCTGTTAGCTGGGTAGATCTGACACTACCCTATTGCCACCACTCTTATGTTTAGGAAGAGTTGGACTTTAGTGTGTATGTGTGTGTGTATGGGAGCGTTGTTACAATGCCATTCACCCTGGTAAGGTTCTGTTTTTTTCCCTAGACAACATCATGTCAAGAATCATGGAAGCTCATGCATGGTGGTCTTGAGAACTTACAAATCACGATTCCACTGTCGAAAGTCAACTATTTATGGACTTGAGAACTCAGCCAAATACTCCTTGCTGGCTGTTGTTCAGGGTTTCAACTGTTCACCAAAAAAAATGTTATTAGTGTTTTAGTTTGGTGAATAAACTTGAACTAGGACTTTGCCCATGACTTTTTTGTTGCACCTACAAAAGATAGAATGTAATCAATCATGCATCCAGTAGTTCACTTGTGGATTAACAAGTATGTCTCGGTTGATCTCCATTTCATTTGCTACTGCTGATGATTTTGAAAAGAAATGGTTTATGTCTCAGTTATGCCCTGTTTGATTTGCTACAGCTGGTGATTCCATCATGAAGAGTTTCACGGTTTTTGCCTCAATCGATCTTTGTTTGCTTTCGGATAACTGATTTTTTGATACAGTGCTTTGTATCTCAATCAATTGCTGTTTGGTTTGTGGCAGTTGGTAATTTTTATTACAAACAAAAAAGTTTATGATTTCCCATTTCATTTGCGACCGATGTTGATTTGCAAAAACTGAAAATTGCAAAAACTGAAATAGTTCGTGAAAGTTGTGTTTCCAGTCGATTCTATGACGGCTGGTTTGAAATTTGTGTCTATGAAGTGGTTCAAGGTTCTTGCCACAGTTGGGCTCAATTGATTTGTGATTATTGATTTTCATGACTGAAGATTACTCAGCTGAATGTGAATTCTGTGAAACAATGAATGCATTTTGTGCTTATAATCAATATTTTTATCATGATTGCGAACCTGAAAAAAAATCTAATTACTTTTTTTTATTATTAAACTTCATACAAATACAAAGGGAAGCCATATCTATATAATAAAATGATGTACAATACTTCAATAATCATGCATACAAATTAATTTTCATATGCAAAGATAGGGAAGCTTAATCTTAATTTTACATGCTGGCATGTATCGGCTACTGCTACCATCACAACCAAGAAAGAGGAGAGTGAACAATTAAGCTGTTGGAACACCCCATTGATATGTAAGTAGCTGCCCAGCGTTATGTTAATGGAAAAGATAATGACAATTCATAGAATTGATATAGTATTACGAAGATTCAATGTGTTAGCTGTTGAAATGATTTGTATATGAAGAGTCAAACTATGCTTGATAATTGTACGATCAGAATATTAGTCCCATTGTATTTTGCAAATATCTATATGCCCACAATATTTTTTTTATAGATATAATGAAAATAAAATTTTAGTTAGGAATATCTATTTCTACCTCAAAACATTTGTGGTAACAGGGTTAGTTGTCAAGGAAAGGCCAAAGAAAACATGGGAGAAAATTATAAGGATGTATTTGAGAAAAAGAAGGATAAATAAAGATCTGAACAGAGATAGGTTATTTTGGAAGTCAATTTCTAAAAAATCATCCAACACATGCCATCATGTAAAACGGATGTTCAATTAAATATAATGATGATCTATATACATTGATCAGTTGCTGACATTTGTGAATTTAATAACTTTTAGCTGAGGAAATGTTTTCAATTTAATTCATAAAAAAATAATCTAAAACATTGTTTTAGAGTGAAATTTCTTTTATCTTGATAGAACTTGAAAAGATAAATAGGCACTTGTGTTTTACTGTCATTGAATAACTTTTCTACTTTTTCATCTTGAAGATCGCAGAACATGGGGAGACAATACAATTTCAGAGCCGAGAAATCATATATTTTGATAACTTTAATTCATTTCAGAAAGAAATGTCTCCTTAAAATAAAAAAGAAATCTACACACATTCATTTCAGAATTTTAACTTTTATGTGAAAAATAAAGATTAAAGAATCTTTTAATTCGTGTCGTAAAAATTTTCTTCATTTTATTTCAATTCAATAAATGTTCAGATAATTAATGTTTTATTTTGTGCTGTTGTATTGTTGTTGATATTTGTTGTTGATATTTTCGACTACGGTATACTTGAATTATTTCTCTTGGATCTGAACTTCAATTGCACCCTCCCCAATGTTCTGCAATCTTCAAAATGGAAATAAAAATGTTGTTCTGTAACAGTAATGCATAAGTGCCAATAAATACAATATATCATGATGATGAGGGTTCCATATTGTGTGCAACAATAGCCAGTCGTGCCTTTACTATTGATAGGTTGTCAAAACAATATATGATACTAACTTTATACTTTATTTATATTGGATTAATTTTAGCTTAATAAATTCTTATTATTTCAAATATTATATAATATAAACAAAACTAACAAAGAAA
>NC_136482.1:111863178-111888178 GCF_053919585.1 Euprymna scolopes | reverse complement strand
AACACAGTGAGACTATAAATATAGTGACCTCCTCCATAAGAAATACCCCTGATGGAATTATTAATAAAATTAACAACCCTATACTTGATTTGTCCATCAAGCTTCAGTCATAAATATATACAACAGTCTTTGTTTTATTGCAGTTCAATGATAAGTACAAATGGATATGACTTGCAAAAATGTCAATTATTTCCACAGATAAAAATTGGTGGAAGAAGTTAAAGTTCAACGAGTGTGAAGCCCATTCAAGATCACATTTTCTACTGAGGAGACGATCACCAAAGTTGTCCTTGTTTCATTGAATGGTGATAAGACATACTGTTGGACATTAATGACTAAAGCTTGGTGGACAAGTCATGTATAAACTGAAGTTTTATTTGTACCAAATATAATTGAATTGCTGAAAGGATTGTGAATTTTATCAACGATTGTAGGGCTACCCAGAGTTGTTCGAAGCAAAACTGTAACATGTTTCTATTAAAACTTCTATCTCTTTACCTCTTCTCATCTGTCTCTCTACCGTTCTCTTTTCTCCCTCTCTTTCTCTTCCATCCAGCTTATTCTTCACATACACATACACAAAAATCTTCTTTATATAGACTTCTCAACGAATAAATTATCATAGGGGAGGAAACTTATTAATGATGATCGTCATCATATGAATCCGAAGATTCTATTATTGGTATTGGTTTCCCCGATATTTTTTTTAGTCAGGATTCTTTCCAGAAAGACATAGGGGGTTACAGGAGGGACCATGTGAAGGTTGCCAACATCCTAAATGAAAGTGATTTTTTGTGGAATGAATTGGATTCGAACTTGGGACACCCGGATCGTCAGTCCGTGTCGTTAACCACTAGACCACCGTCACCTCTCAACTTATTGATAAGAAAACCAGAGTCCTTTTCTTTTAGTATAATACCATAAAAAATAAACACCTACCCCACCTGCTGACGAAATATGTGCAAGCTTGCAATTAAATCATGAACAATTTCTTTTTTATTTTCCTTTTCTCTTCCCTGCAACCTCTTTCTCACAGAAGAGATGTTGCTTTATCGTTATTTTCATGGCAAGTGCTCGGCTGAGCTCCAATCTATGGTCCCCCTCTCGCCAAACTTTCACAAGAAACACTCGTCTAGCAGAAAACACTATCACTAATTTCCCCAACTCTTTATCTGTGCCTAAACCTAAACGTAGATTCCATGAGCAAAACTTCTTTCTTAGAACTGCACGCCACTGGAATTGTCTTCCATTTTCCTGCTTTCCAGCTGACTACAATATGGTTGTCTTCAAGGCTAACGTAAACAAGTTTTTGATGAGCCATTCCATATAAATTAACAAATTTACCGAATTTCCATTACTAACGATTACTATATTGTCCAATTTCTACTGTACACTGCTTAACCCTTATCCTCGAGTGGCCTCTTGGCCTTGATAAGTGGTGATGCCTATGTTAAAAAAAAATGTTATTTACCCAGAACAAAGCCGGATCAAGAATATATCAACTTTGTGGTTCTTTATGTTGTAGGTTTTTAATTTTAGCTGGACACACACACACACACACACACACACACAACTGCCCTTTATATAATAGATTCCATGGATAGAATTTGGGAGGGGTGAGGAGGAGTTACTCTGCATAAAACCTTTAAGACAAAGTAATGAAAATATTACTCGATGGCAATTACTTATCTCTATATCTGACATGCAATCCTTCTTCTTTCACGGAAGCTGATACTAAAAAGTTTCCATGTGAGTAAATCTAAGCTTACAAGTTTATATTTGACACCGTTTCTATAATTAACTTTTCTCCTCTTCACTTATCTTACCTATATATATATATATATATATATATATATATATATATATATATATATATATATATATATATATATATATATATATATAACTACTTAATTTACTCACATAAATTAATATACGAAAGTATAAATTTATGCGTAAACTTTAAGTATTTACTTCAACAGTGCTCAATACGTAGGTAGAGCTAGTTAGTAAGTTATAAAATATATATGGCGATTAAGCTACACTGAATATTCCGCATTTCATCTACTCTAGGATTCTTCAGGCTTATGCCTGAAGAATCCTAGAGTGGATGAAACTATACTATATATATATATATATATATATATATATATATATATATATATATATATATGATTACTTAATTTAATCACATAAATTAATATACGAAAGTATAAATTTATGCGTAAACTTTAAGTATTTACTTCAACAGTGCTCAATACGTAGGTAGAGCTAGGTTTCTTACTATATATATATATATATATATATATATATATATATATATATATATATATATATTATACTTATATTTAGATATCAAGAACTGATGATTTACATACACTGCGAGTATTCCTACATTAAGAGCTTTTAACACTCATCATTCCAGCTGGTCTGCTCTCCAGTCCTTTATCAGGTTAATGTCACATCTAGTAAGCTTCATGAACCTTTATGAACACCGACATGCTTGTCTCAATACCTTTCAGTGTCTTTCTTAGGGAAGGAACTCTAGATGCCATTCTGTCATCTCTACTATATCTGTCAGAACTACCTACCTTTAAACTCCCCAGACTCTAGGAATAAGGGATGCTGTGATACCTCTTTTGTCTCTCTATTTAAAATGTTACGAAAAAATTAATATAGAGCTGATTTTTGCAGTAACAACATATTTAAAAATAAAATCATAAATACAATTATTTTGTCGGATTTTCAAAATCAGTCCCACATTGCATTTAAACTGACAAATCAAACTTTGATTTTGACCATCCAATTTTCATTTGTTATTGTTGTACCATATTATTGGCAATATAATAATGTACTTAGCTACAATTTATTTTTTTTAATTGCTTAGTCCGGCCCAAACGCGTGTTACTATCAAACGTTACAATAATTGCTTGAAAAATAAAAATCAGCAAGGGATATAACTCATTTTAAATTGGAGAATAGGAGTTGTATATTTTAAGCTTAAAATCTTGAAAACAAATAAACATTAAAAAAAGAAAATGACTTCACTTAATCCAGGATAATGTCGGGTAGATAGAGCTGGTATATTAGAAATTGATTTTAACAGTTACTTTTTGATGAAGTAAATTTGTAGACACGTGAAATCTTGGCATTTGACTAGAACCAAAGTGTAGAATCTGTTCTAATACTACAATTCATCTTTTCTGCCCTCGGTTAGTGAAGGAGAAATTTTTCTAAATTTTTGCCTTAATTTAGAGTGTCCCGTTTGCAAAGTTGGATTTTCTCCACATTAAAAACAAACCTTATGTCTAACTCTGTCTTCGTGATGAGGCAAGTAAATAGGGAAACGTGCGATCTTGTATCCATTTGGTTGTGGTCTCTGACATTTTTTTGTCAGTTTAGGCCCAAGACTTTTGACTTTAGATATTTACCCCTCCTGTTTTATTTTCATTTACTTTTCATTTCAATCATGTTATAATTAATCATTCTGGAAAGTTTGTATAACTTGCTTGAAATTTACTTTGAATTTCATTTTTTTTTTTAAATAAAGATTAAAAATACAAAACTCCGGAAGCTTTATGTGATTTCAACAAATGCATAAAAATAGTTTCATTAATAATTAATTTTCTATCTTATCGTTTTTTTTTTTTTTTGTTTTTTTTTTGTATGTTCATTACTACGACATGACAATTAAGTAGTTTTGGTCTTACTTGAAATTCAGTATTTTGAATTTGAAATTTTGCCATTATAATGAAGAAGCATTGTAGCAATATTATTATTATTAAAATCATTCAGTGTGTCTCAATTAAAGTTACTGTTATTGTGCTCTCTATTCTATTGCATCATTACATGGACTCCTCCTTACATCTCCTATATAGTAAAATGACCGCAGAAATTCTCCTCTGGACAAAACTATCGTAGGTTTGCAACAACATATGAGTAATTTTTGTAAGAGTAATATTTTTTAATAATATATATATATTTATGCTACTTATAGAATTATATTTGCAAACTTTATTCCACGTTAAATAATCCATAGATGGTTCATATGCCATAAAACAAACCGAAGTAAACCAAACTTCAACCTAAGATGCGAACATTTATCTTTTAACAGTTTCATTATGTGTATGTAAAGCTAATGAACTACTTTTACCAGATCCCCTTAGGCCCTTATATTAGTTGGATTATTCAGACTATTATTTTCAACTTGGTTGTTATTTTCGCAACATTTCGGCTGAGGTGACCTCTAACTTTCTTCAGTTCCAGCTTTTCGAACTTAGGAATTTTTGTGCTGTACTTTGATATTTATACATAGTTTTGAACTGAACACTTAATTAATCCATAACAGTATATTGTTCTCTTTCCGTCAGCCATAACTGGTTAGAAGTATTGATCTTTGTTATCCTTAATTATTATCGCCTGTAGTAAACCCTTCAATGTCTAGAAGGCTGTTACTTACTGTTACGCCTTTATCCATGTTGTGAAAATAACAACCAAGATGAGAATAGTAGTTCATATAATTCAAATAATCAATTCTTATCTAAACAAATTTCTGAAACATAGGATCAAGCACTGTTTGATGGTTATTTGATTCTCCATCTTATTCCATAAAAATGAAGGATTTTGTATCAAGTGAACACGCTATTTGATATGTTGTCTTTATTTTCTTGTACATGAACGCATTTTAAGTAATTATTGTGTTCAGTGATTGCAAAGAATGGAAGTCATAATTGAAATAATTTCATATGAATTCCCCAATTTCCTGTACTCTCTGCTCTTATGAGCATCCATGGAATGAACCAATGTTTCGCTGGTATTTCAATTGTGCTATTTGAAGTTCATTAAATCTCTTCTATAGAGTGTTCATTGTTTCATTGTCTTGAACAGAAGGCTTCATTCATCTTCCGATATTTTCTTTTACAATATTCTATCATGCAGTTCTGTTAAACCTTTCACTTTTTCAAAACCACATCACTAATTGACAAATGATTCAATTCTTCTGGAGAGGGGAGGGCATGGGTAGTGTAATGGCTACATATGCAAACTATGGAAACAGCTAATCCAAATTAAATCCAGTTGGATTTAATTTGGATTCAGTTACAGTATAGTACCATTGGAAAATATATGAACACTTCGCCTCCACTATGAGTAGAATAACCGATTGGGATTTGTGTAACGAAAATAACATAAGGGTTGCAATTAGAGCCCAGATCGCAGATAAATTTTTGCTTGAATGAAGTAATATTCATACACTAAAATGTTCACTCATAAACTAGCAACCAATCAGAACAATAGACTATCCTATCAACTCTCTGGCATCTGATCGTTATCTATTTAGTTTTAATTAAACTTGTCAGACAGTTAAATACTGATTACAAAATTTAATAGAGTTAAAGAATTGGTTGCAATGAATTATTTCCAATAGGTACTGCGTTTCAGCATTAAATACTTGATCCTCCAAGGCTTAATATGCCATAAAGCCAACAAATCAAATGAAACATAATTGTACTGATATTATCAAGTTTAGTGATTTTAAAGTGACCTTTTTCCTAACCACTTTTCCAAGAAAGGAAATATATTTTAATCAGTAGCCATTTATTCATCACTTAAAGTTGAATCCTCCTCTTCGCCTTCCATTGTAAATAAAAGAAAATTAAGAGTAATTTTGTTATAAAACACTTCTCAGGAATTACAATAAAAATCAATATTAAAACATTTCTACTTGAATTTAAATCTGATTATGTAGTGAAAATATTCGTATTACAACCTTCTTTTTTTTTTTTTTTTAACAAAAACAAACTATTTGTATTTAATGTTTCTATTATCTATCAATATGGTACTAAAACTGTGCAGACCTTTATAGTTTGTCATCCTGTCCTCGTGAACGCTGGATGATGCTTTGTAACGTATCCCCCCCCCCAAAAAAAAATGAGATTGGGATAACCATGCACAGTTAGTGACGTCACAAAATGATGAATTCATCCATCAAATCAGAGATTGTGAAGAGATCTTTTAATATGTTTCATCTAGACAACCAACTAGAAAATCCAACTTTGCAAACGGGACTGTCTAGACCCAGGGGCATCTTGCATAATATTAAAACTTTGATAATCTTGATTACTTGGTTGCACATTGAATGTTTTATATAGTGAAAGGAAAGACTAATGAGACATGTAGCGGTGGAAGGAGGGAAATTTTGTAAGAAAAGGAGGAGAATAGAGGGAGTAATAGTACCAGTATAAGAGAAGGAGAATAATAGAACGACATAAATAAAGAAGAAAAGGAAAATTACAGAACATTATAAAATAATAATATAGGATTCAGAGCTTGGAACAGGATTACATAGAAGCAATGTTGGATTCACCTTGTGAATCAAAAATAAATATTAAGAGAGTGGGGCCAATAACAATAGGAAGGTAATTCAAGCAGATCAACAATACATATGGAGTCGTCTGTGCTGAGTACCATTCTAATTGGATATATAGTGTGGTCGTTTACGCACTTATACTATTGCAAATATAATACCTTATAATTTCCTCATCAGCTACGAGTAAAATTCATGTCCAATTAATCATTTACAACGAATCGTACAATATTTTATTTTGTTATTAAATATAAAAAACAAAGTTGATTTGCTGTAAAACAACCAGACCAAACCAAACATAAGAAATTACTTCGATTACTTAATTAAAATCATTTTATAAGATGTGACATTCAAGATGGATGGGACAGAGATCAGGTAATTATATAAATTTCTAGTCTCAGCACATTTCTCATCGTGGGTTCCACCCTTTAAGACATATAGACAAATATAGGTTAACTGCGGCAGCTTATAAACAAACATAAAATATGCCGATAGTATTCTATCATATTGTCAAAGTTTAATCTAATCTTGCAGATCAATTACTGGTGAATTTCAAGCCTACTGTCTTGTAGTATTGTGCCAAACTAAATTAAGTTTTAGAAATGTTTATAATACTAATGCTGAAGAATATTTGCATGCTAGCTGTAAATGCCTGGCATTGCCTGGTAATGTTTTTATTTGCAATTTGTTTTTAATTATACCATTTTATTTCCCAAAATATAACTTCTTTTTTTAAACTTTGTATTGACCTTTTTATGTCCTTTTTTTAAGATGTCCTTTTTTTAAGATGACATTCATATGAAAATAATTCCGATCTGGTGGAATGAATTAATATTAAAGTTTATTTTATAACGCCATAACAAAACTTTATTCATATATACAAATTGCATAATGATAAAAAAGAAATATGTGTAAGAAAATACTATTGATTTCGAACCAAAGTAAACATTATTATATCAGTGAAATCGGATCTGAAAGATACATATTTATTGAGTAGGGATTTTTCTTGTGAGATTATACATAGGACGCTTTCATAATGCCATAAATTTTCACTATTAGATAAAATGTTAAGGTTTGTCGGTTACTGATATGTTTATGAGAAGTTAAATGGCCCCAATTAGCATGCATGTACTGTTGTGAGTATTTTATGAAATATTTGCTGACGCCTTTTTGTCACCAATACAAATGGCTGAGTCCAATCCCAATGCAATCATGTATTTAGTTATTCGTCTGAAGCTCTTACTGGAGTAACAAGCTTGCCCAGATCAGTGTAGATGTTTGATAAAATGATATTTACGATTTTGGCAATTTGTTAGAAAGCAGTTTAAATTCCTCCTGGCTTCGATGTCCAAAACAAAACAAAAAAAATATATACAAAAAAAAAAAAAAAATTCCCACCACTCTACTGTCTAATTTCTTCCAACTGCAAAAGCACAACTCTCTACTCACAAGATTCACTCCTTCTGTCACCAAATCCTAAATCGCCGAGTCTCTATAAAAGCCAGGCTTTTATATTACAATCAGCAGCATCTCATTAGTATAAAGCGATCAGTTAGATTAGCATAAAACCAGAAAGGCAGCCATTTTTTCTTTTCTTTTATTTTTATCTGCATGGGACAGCACAAGAAACAGGTGTGTACTGATTTTTTAATGCCTTACAAGCAGTTTCACTTTGGAGCAATTTATTGTAAAATCGTCAGAGGTTTATGTCTGAACCAACCCTAATTTGCAATGACAATTCTATTTTTTTAATATTTCAAAAATTGTAGAAGATAAGGAAGAGAAATAAAAAACATATGCAAGTTATTTAAGTAAATATAGAGAAAATATAAAAGAATGTCCATATGTATGAGAAAGTGAGATTGAATGTTTCTTTGTGACTCAAATCAACCTAAAGTACAACAATTTTTTAGTATTCCTTATATTTAAAAATAATTTTTTTCTTATTTGATGAAAATATTGGATTGTCGAAAAGAAAAACAAGATTTTTTTCAAAATAATGCCATGAAATTGGAACATACTGAATGCTATCTATTTGATGCGTTGAATGCAGTTGTGTTTATTAAAAGCCTTCATTTCTTCCATTTATTTTTCAATTGCCACTTGAATGGTTGATCATTTTTCTTTTTTTCATGAAAAGCCATAATCGTGCCCTTTCAAATATTTTAATTCTATTGATTCTGTCTTTCAGGCTTCTTTATCATGATACAGCATATTTCATGTCGTGAATCATGATTCCTCACAACGACCTCTATTCAAAATCTGACCCGAATAGAGAAAGTGTCTTCATTTATCTTTTGTGCTTTGAACCATCTTAATTAGCATACTGTTTTCAACTTAGCATCAAAGTTAGAAAGCGATAAATAAGTATCCATATATTTTCGTACATACAATATCTTCAAAAGTCCTCAATAAGCTACATGTAAATTCTGGAGAAATGTGGAAGGGTGGATACATTGCTGAGCAACAGTTTTTGTTTACTTGTCGCCTACGATATCATGATATAATACAAGGCTGGAAGTTAGGAAAACCAGCTGCCCTGAGAAAACACGCTGGCTGGAAACAAAAATAGCTGTGAATGGATCTATCGGCATTCTCTGGCAATCGGTAATAGCACCTTCTCCCCCCCCCCCCAAAAAAAAAAGATATGACAAAAATATGAAATGATAAAAAACCATTATCATCAGAGCAAAGACTGAGAAATAGATTAAAAAAAAAAAAAATTAAATTGGAGGAAAAAAATCGAAAGCAGCAAAATATGGCACAAGACCGTGAAGATAGGAAAGCCAGCTCTACTGAGAGAACACTTTGGCTTACTACAAAAAATATCTGTGAATGGACTCATTGTCATTCTTTGGCAAGTGTGCCTCTGGCAGTTGGCATTAGGACCACTATGAAAATGTTGGTACTAGAAATAGTTGATTACATTTTAGAATGGATCAAGTTAATATTTTTATCTAAAGATCTTTTGGTGCATCTTTAGAATCATGTTGCCATTAAAAAACAATGCCATGACCATTTTTGTACAATTGCAGTTAATTACAGACATGCCACATAACCGAAACCCACAATTCTTTCTTACAATAAGTAAAATTTCAAATAAACATAAAGTGTTCATTTGTTACTAAGATGCACTAATATTCGAAGATTTAATGACGATTACGGTACCTAGTCTCCAAATTGGTCTATTTAGATGTGACAACAAAATGATTTTTTCATAAGTATGCTTGCAAAGAATCACTATACACTCTTTGTCAAATCATCATCATCATCATCATCATCATCATCATCATCATCATCATCATCATCATCATCAGTTTAAAATGTGTTTTACAAGTTGAAGTTGGCATGTGTTTTAGAAATTGACTTTCAAACTAACCCATCTCTGGCCAAGTCTTCATTCATACCTTTCTTTCTTGTCCATTCTCATCACTTCCTCACATTTTCCTTGGCCTTCTCCTGCCAACTGAACTTGCTACCTCAACTGATCTACATCTACTAACTCAAGAACTCTTATCCATTCTTTCAATGTGGCCATATCATCAAAGTTTTTTTCTGTCCACTTCTCCCTATCATTCTCTCATTCATCAGATCTAAGACCTGTCTTTAAGATTCATGTTACACATCCATCCTATGATTCTCATATAATTTCTCTCCATGCATCCATATCCTCAACCCCTACTTGCCATGTTTCACTTTTATACATCATCACACTGCATACACATGCCTGATACACTTTTCCACTGGTCAACAATGGCAACACTCTGTTGGTTAATGATGACATGATTTCCCATAACTTAATCCTTTAGTTCCTCATGTTTGTAAACTGTTAACGGAAAAGTAAAATCATGCTTCGCCAGAGTTCGCACTAATATTTATATTTATGCAAAATAACTTCTAAATCGATGAAATTAAAAGAAAGAAGAAAACCTTGTAAACTGATAAAACAACATAGAATTAGAGGGTGAGAATGATAAGCTGAAACTTAGTAAGAAATAGATTATTTGGTTAGTAAATTACAAATTATTATTAATTAAAGCAATTAAAATTAATATTAAAAAATATGATCAATCCTAAAAACGTATGTTTTAACGTATGTTTTTATGATTGAAATATATAAGAAAAGTCTCAGAGAAACAAACGTTGATCAACTCAGATTTACTTTAATAATAGATGGTTTGCAATATGGTAAAGTCAAAACTTATAAATCCCTATTTTCATATCAATCTATGAACATGTTTTTTTTTTTTAAATTTTTACAATATATATATGCAACTGTATCTCTAAAATTAAGTACCTTCTAACATCATTCTTATAAAATAAAACATTGCTGTTAAACTATTATTTTTGAACCGGAATTTTGTTTCATCTAACGTAATGTGAAACAATTTTAATTTAAGGGTAGAGTTTATGTCAGCCAAACTTATAAGTAGGACTAGGACAACAGCATATTCGTTTTATTGTTTTGACTCTCGAGTATGTATCCATTGATATCTTATATGTTTTTATATAGAATGATGTGGTTTTCGGTTGATTAACTGTGTCTAACTGTGGCGGATATATACTCGAGAGTCAAAACAATGATAAGGATATTCTGTTGTCATAGCCCCATTTATAACCGCTTACTTCTTTATTGGGCTTTTAGAGAATTACCTTTTGACTAGCTTGTTCAGAGTCCAGGAGATTGAATGTAGGTGCTGGGGTCTCTTTCAGGCTTTGTTTGTCTTGAAGTGATTAAACCTTCCTCTCTAGTGTCATTATTATAAGAAGCTACTTGCAGCAAATGGCTTAATGCTTTGTTTGGAGCGACTTCCGGAACAAACAAAAACAAAACAAAACAGTTTATACATTGATAAGAAAGTATCTCATTTTATTTTATGCAATGATATGAAAGGTGATAAAAAAAAAGACCCGATTATTTATTTTGTAACCAACCTAGTTTTAATTCCAGTAAGTATCTCTCTAGGTGATAGTTGGTAATTATTTCAAGATGGCAGCATCTTTGTTACTTTGATTTGCATGCAAACCTGTATCAGTGTGAGTCATACGTTTTTCTAAAGATCTATAGATTTTGAATTGAGTCAGTTCTATAGTGGCAACAGTCATGGCCAGATAATTAACTTTACACGGAACATGATTGAGTCACACATAATAGCAATGGCGGCAGGAAGGGGGGAGGGGGGTAAAAGAGAGCCTTTATATAACCCAACAAATTTGCATATCAGTGAGCCTCTTTTATGCTCATAATTTCACAGAAATAGAAATACGCCATGAGAAATAAAAATAGCAAGGAAAACTCAACACATTTATTAGCAATTAACTTCTAACTACAATATCTGTTCAAATAAGCGTATCTTTTTCAGAAGAGATAGTTCAATTGTAATTTTTATATTGTCATTTTCTTATCATACTCTATATAAGCTCAAAAACAATTTGTTGAGCTTTGCATTGTCCCAATAAGTCTCTCCTTAAAAAATCGATCTCATTCTTATTCTTTTAACTCTCCCATATATATATATATATATATATATATATATATATATATATATATATATATATATATATATATATATATATATATATATATATATATATATATATATATCTTATTCACATAAGGATTTGCCAGACTATTGCAATAACCTGCCGAACCCTCACAAGGATGAAACGTGTAGCTTAATTACCATATATATATTTTCAAAATTTACTACCTAACTCTACTCACGTATTTAGCACTGTTGAAGTAAATACTGAAAATATATACATAAAATTTTATATAGATACATGAAATAATAATAATAATAATAATAATAATAATAATAATAATAATAATAATAATAATAATAACTAGGGGTCCTGTGGAAATTCCACAGTGGACTCTTTCATATGTAATATATTGATGTTGGCATTCTGTGGATGTTCAGCGTAAATGGAGACGCCCTGATAGTATTATAACTTTTTTGTTAAAACTGCAAAAGTATTTATCTAAGCTAGCAGGGACGCCCGGCGTAGTCCAGTCGTAAAATCTGCTATAATATGTTTGTATATATTATTATAGAGTCAATTCGATTCTTGTATATTATAAAGTTGTGATTTCAAACATAAAAATATATATCCATATTAGCGAGACCTGTGGAAACTCCACAGTGGCATATTTCATATGTAATATATTGCTGCTGGCATTCTGTGGACGTTCAGCACGAATGGAGATCCTGCGATATTATAGTAGCCCTTTTGTTGAAACTGTAAAAGTATTTATCTAAGTAATTTGTTAATGTAGTGTCAGAATATCTCTGGTTATTACGGTTTATCTCGAATATCCTACACTTGCATCCTAGCCAGAGGACCAAGAATGTATATTTTAGTTTCACGTTCGGCCCAAAAGCGACATTATTATTATTTTTTTTTAAATTTTGACATTGTGATCAGAAGATCCTATTTATTAAAAAATAGGATATAAGGTGATAATATGCTATGAACATTAAATAAGTGTATCTATATACTAATGTAATATTCGTAGTATGCTATTAACTTCTATCCCCATTATCAATAATTCGGATCTCCTGATCAAATAATTTATAATTTGGAAATCGTGACACACCTACGTACATACATTAAAGGTGCTACGATATATATATATATATATATATATATATATATATATATATATATATATATATATATATATATATATATATATATAAGTGTGAGATGTTCAAAAGTCGGGACTAATGAATACAACGAGGTTATTAGATAGTGCTCAATAACAAGAGCAAAATATTTTTTTATTTGAGGGTAACAGTTATATATGGTCGCTACAAACAGCCATCTGTCAATGAGTCTTCCTCAGGCAACCCTGAACCCATCGACGCTACAAAGAAAAAGGAGAAAAAAATGTGTGGGGGGAGCTCGTAAAAAAAAAAAAATATAAAAAGTTGCGAGCTCTCTAAAAAAGAAGTATAAAAAATGGAAAGACCGCATTTAAACCTATTGGAAAATTGTTCAAAAACAGTTTATAGCTGGATATAAATATGAAATGATTAAAGTGGGTCATATTTTTTCTGGAACTGTAGATTTTATAAGAGGGTGGATATGGTGGGAGGGGTTCTGTTTATAGACTGATTTTCACGTGTCAGGAAAAGAAGTTTGCAAATGTGTTCGTTGATATAATGAGTCGCATGTCAGGAGAAGGTTGACACGCGACTCATTATATCAACGAACACATTTGCAAACTTCTTTTCCTGACACGTGAAAATCAGTTTATAAACAGAAACCCCATACTCACCTTCCTATACAATCCACAATTCCAGTAAAATTATGACCCACTTTAATCATTTCATATTTATATCCAACTGTAAACTGTGCACAATTTTCCAATAGGTTTAAATGCGGTCTTTTCATTTTTTATCCTCATTTTCTAGAGAGCTCGCAACTAGCTTAATCAGCTCCCCCCCCAAAAGCGAGTAATTCTGCGTTCGCAAAATCGCAACTAATAAAGTTTTGTAAACACGATTATACAGAAGCCCAAAATTACAGCCAATCGAAACGCTCTTTCAAAATAAGGCCATGATATTAAAAGGAGGTAGGGTGCCAGTTTTCTTTATTGTTTCCCAGACGTGTATCCGTACATCCCTATCCTGAACGTTTGTATCATTTTTATCATTTTTTTAATTTAATTATTTTTTTATGTTCCTGTTTTCAAATTAAATTTTTTTTTAATTATTGTTCAAGATTATATAAAAATTATGCTTCACATTCATGCAAGCAAGGAAATTATTAAAATTTACATATAAAAATTATGCGAAATCTGTAATTTAAAAAAATAATAGAAATATTTTGGCTATTATAATTTTTTATGTGAAAATATTAAATAAACAATGCTTAATTCAATGGTAATATCGGTGGTTCGAGAAATTAGTTTTTCTTCGAGTTATATCAGAATCATTAATACGGACGTTATGGATTTTTTTCGCAATGTTCCGATAAAAATTAAATAATTTTTTTAAATTGTTATCATTTACGATCACGATTTTCATAAAAAATCAAAAATAATAAATTCATTCATTTTTTTTTTACTATAAAAAAACCATAACTTTAGTAAAGATATTTTTTTTTGTTTAAACAAAATAATACACTCCCACTAAGATTTAACTAAAAATAATGAGTTCATTATATTCTGTGATCATTATTTTATAAATACTGAAAATTTCATTAAAATTGGTTCATTTCCTGATTTTTGGTGAATTTTGAAGTAATAGGAGGGGTCAAAATGTTTGACCATTTTGAGCCTCGGCATTCATTTTGCACGTACCTAAAATGTACAGATCCCCACAATGTGAGTATAAAATCTCTAATACAATATTAATTTCATCATTAGAGCCTTCAACACGTAAATCGAGAAAAGTTGTTTGATACTGATAATTAAAGTTATCTTAAAGTTTTTAACCATTTGAAACAGCGTTATTTTAATCCAATTAGTTCTAATTTTTATAACAATTTAGTTCAATTAATAATTTACTGATCCATACAATATCGTAATAATTAAGTTATATTATTACGGTAATTTTTGGTCATTAAATTATTAATTGAACCAAATTGTTATAAAACTAGAACTAATATTATTTTAATAGAAGCCATCTTAAAGTTAAAAAGTTCAAGATAATCAAGGTCTGTCTTTCACTTGCATCCTCAGACAGAACGATATATAGCAAAACTACAGGTTTCTTTTTCAGCCTAGACACGACTGCTCGTTCTCGTATATAATTTCTGATTTTAAATTTCTGTCACAGTCAGATTGTTAACATTCTTGGCATGTTTGGGCGGCGCCTGTTTCTGTTTTTGAGTGCAAAAAGCGGGTACCTCCCAGATTTTACTGAATGACCCTATTCTCAATTGCTAAATAGAGAGTAAAAATACCCAGGGCTTTTTGTTTGTCAATCTCCTGTATTTCATTTATGGTGTGTATTAAATTACTACAATGACGCATCTCTTTCACCATGATTCTTGAAAATGAATATCACAATCTTTTTGGTTGACAAATTAACTAAAGTGATAAAATGTCTGTCATGCTAAAGTGGTCCCTTTTACTTACCATTTCTAAGTCTACATTATGTCATGTTAATCTTGTAGTTTACATTACTCAATATCAGGGTCGGTGCGAGATAGGGAGGGGGGGCGCAATTAGAAACCTCATGGTAGCTCCCATACACTACATAGCCAAATTTATGGATTTTTATATATAGCGTTGGGGTGGTTAATCGGAATCGGAAATTCGGAATGTTTTGAGGTACCGGAACCAGAAAAATTTGTGCCTATTTTCAGATTCGCCTCCCAAAACGGTTCTTTTCATTATTTTTTTATTTGCTTTTATTTAAAACTTAATTTTCCATTGCTTGTATATACTAATAATAAAATTATAAATATATTTTTCTTTATTTCAAAATACAAGTGAAATTAAAATCCATAGATCATCCCTTGCAAGTGTATGTTTTATGTTTGAGAAAATATATGCACATATTACATGGGTTTTTATGGTAAGCCGAAAATAAAAACTAAAGACAACTACTCTATAACTATACATTTAGAGGTTTTAAAAGAATCGGAATCGGTAATGATATCGGAATCGGTAATGATATCGGAATCGGTAATTTAGAACAGAATCGGTAATTGCATCGGAATCGGAAACAATATTGGAATGGTCCCATCATTAACTGCATATAACAAACGATGCTTCTACACAATATGAACCTAACTAAACCGACTTTTGTCAAACTAAACTTAAAGGTTATGGTTAGGATATAACCGGTTAGGATTAGGGGGTTAAAAATGGTTCGGTTTGTGATTGTGTAGAAATACAAAAAGTAAAAACACATATACTATTCCAGTAGATAGTTTGGTGCTGACGTCAATAAATAATCCATAAATAAAATGTACTCTTCATTTTCTTTTAGCTTACCCACTCTTTCATCTATCTGTAACCCTTTTACTGTTTGTGTTTATTATTTCAGTTAGCGTGGTGTTATTTCGATATATTTGCTGTAGTCCGTCGTTATGTTGTGATTAATTAAGTTTTTTCATCTTTCACCCGTACATTGTTACATTTTTAAAATCTCTCTGACGATTCCATCTACTGTCTTTTGAATGAGTTTTTTTTTTTTTTTTTTTTTTTATAGAATTTGGTGTTTTCAGCCAGGTTCAGTACATCGTTTCGAACTGTACTTACCAATGCACAAAACTCATTTTAAGTTTACATAATGTGTATACCTGCATCTACATGAATGGGCGTATGTGTGCTGTCGTTTGTATATGTACATTGACGGTTAAACCTATTAACATTTGAACAGAAGCGTGTTTATTACAAAGATGCAGCAAAAATATCTTTTAGATTCATTTACTCGTATATCCGGTAATTTCACAATTATGAGTCAGTCTTTGGAAAAAAATCGTAGCTGAAACATTATATACGAATGTAGCCAAAAATGTTTTGTAAAAATAAAAATGTATGCATGAATATTAAATATATATATATTATTTCATTCCTATGAGTTGTTTCATAACTGCAGTTAACATAAGCTCAATAATTGATATATCAGTTAAAGCTTATTAATAAGATAAAATTCAATATATTTAAGATATATCCAATAGAATTTAAAATATTCCAACCAAGTTCTCCGAAACTTTGATAAAGGTTTTAACTTGTTTAGCGTTTTGAATATATTGAATTTTATTCTCTCTCTCTCTCTCTCTCTCTCTCTCTCTATATATATATATATATATATATATATATATATATATATATATATATATAGTGGAGATGGTAATTAATAAAAACTGAAGAAAGTGCTCAATACTGTTGTAGTAGAGCAAATATGCGTTTTATTTTTTGTTACCGTATCTTTCTGTTAATTTACATTCTGAGGACGCTACAGACGGCCAAAATACGGCCGTGTAGCCGAAACAATAATGTAAATTAACAGAAAGATACGGCAACAAAAAATTAAATGTATATATATATATATACTAGCAAAAGTAACCGTCGTTGACTGGGTTAAAAAACAGCCTACGGAAAATGGAATCTGATTTACGAAAGTGTGTTTAGGTTATGAAAAGGAAGGATTGTAAAGAGATAGATTCGAATTTGGGAGTATATAAATCAAAGCAAAATATGATGAAATTAAAAATAACATTACATAAACCCCCATAATTTATTATACCATACCTGTTCACATTAAAACACTTTTCACAATATTCTGTAGATCTATTTATAAAAACATTGTTAAACTTTCTGCAATATTTCAATTTTATGGAGATCAGACGCGAACGAACACCCAATAATTTTATTATACCATATTCTTCAAACTGAAACATAATTATCAAAATATACTTTCGCAGATAGATATGAAAAGTCTTTATTAAAATGGGTTCCTATTTCCATGCTGTGGAGGCCAGGCGCGAAGGCAACCTCACGATTTTATCATACCATCCATATTTAAGTTAAAACATACTTATTAAAGTATTCTTATGTACCTCTATATCAAAAACACTTGTACACGTTTTTTTTTTTAATTTTTAAATTTTTTATTTCCATACTTTGTGGACAACGTGTGAACGCAGACCCCAAAATTTTAATGAACCACGGTTCTCCAGGATCAAACATAAGCATTCTCGCTACATCTTTTATCATTATATGTAATCAGTTTTTTTTTTTTTTTAATAGTCAACCATATAGGAGCCTATTCGTGGCCACACACAAACACAGGCATGCAGCTTTATATATATACTAGCATTTCAGCCCGGCGTTGCCCGTGTGTTTGGAGGTATATGCTGAGCAAAAAAAAAAAAGAGTAATTTTTTTTTAAATTTGACCCCTATTATGACCCCTTAAAATTTATAGTTTCGGGCTCAAATCACTTTATTAAATTAGATCCAGGTTCAAGGAACCTATATCTAAAATTTCAAGTGTCTAGACCCAAAATTGTCGGAGGAGTTTGGTAGAGTTCTTAAACGTCAAATCGTTGAAATTTGACCCCTTAACAGCCAAATTTCTGGCTGACACCCGTCACATCGATTTTCCCAAATCTCAGTACCCGGTATTTCAAATTTCGAGTCTATAGACTAAATATTGACAGAGTTATTGCGTAGGGAAATGTACACAGACAGACAGACAGACAGACAGACACGTTCACTTTTATAGATATACTAGCATTTCAGCCCGGCGTTGCTCGGGTGTTTGGAAGTGTATGCTGAGCAAAAAAAAAAAGAGTAATTTTTTTTTTAATTTGACCCCTATTATGACCCCTTAAAATTTATAGTTTCGGGCTCAAATCACTTTATTAAATTAGATCCAGGTTCAAGGAACCTATATCTAAAATTTCAAGTGTCTAGACCCAAAATTGTCGGAGGAGTTTGGTAGAGTTCTTAAAGGTCAAATTGTTGAAATTTGACCCCTTAACAGCCAAATTTCTGGCTGACACCCGTCACATCGATTTTCCCAAATCTCAGTACCCGGTATTTCAAATTTCGAGTCTATAGACTAAAAATTGACAGAGTTATTGCGTAGGGAAATGTACACAGACAGACAGACAGACAGACAGACACGTTCACTTTTATAGATATATAGATAGATAGATAGATAGATAGATAGATAGATAGATAGATAGATAGATAGACAGATAGATGAAACAAAAATATATACGTATACATAAATATATATGGAAACGATTTTGTGTTCATTGTAAGCTTTTTACGCAAATATTTCGCAAGTATAAATCATGTAGAATATCTGCATGAATATAATTACCCGTAATAGTTAACTAAAGGTGATCACCCTATAAGAAAACTGAAAAAACTAATAGGGAATTAATTAAAAATGAATGTTTAAAAGAATATGCAAATTAGTTAGATCTTTTGCTAATGAATGCAATTCGATAACTCATATATAAGAAAATTGTATTTTCTTTTTAAATAAATAGAAAAATAGTGTTTTTAATATGAATATCACTACACACCAAAGGAATACGGAATTATAGGTATATATATATATATATATATATATATATATATATATTAGCTATACCCTGCATTGCTGTGGCTCAATTTAGTGAATGAGAAAGAAAAATGCATGTTTCTTATATGCTTAATTTCCCAGTACGTGTGGATACACAATTTTTTGTTGTTCCATTTTCTAAGCTGATATATAGATTTTTCTGGTTTGCTAACTCTTGAACATGTAATATAAATTGTTCATGTGAGAAACAGTCACTGCATAGATGTAAGCCACACAATTGTAAAGATTGTCCTTGAGCCTTGTTGATGATGATTGAAAACGACAATCGAATTGGGAATTGCAATCTCCTAAAGTGAATTGGCGTATCCGATAGAATCATAGGAATGTATGAAATGAAGACATCTTCACCTGTGAAAGATCCTGTTAAGATTGTTGCTTCTATGATGTTGTTCATTAATATTTTTTATCTGCAAGCCATGTGCGATTGCAAAGCTTGGATTGGTTTATATTTTGCAACATGATAATTGGTACGTCAATTTTCAATTGCAGTACATGCAGTGACATCATTGGCAAATCTAGCGAATTCAAAAATTCTGTTGAATAATTAACCACTTCACTTGCTTCCACAACAGTGTTGATGGACTTGCATGTGACTGCCTCACTTGGAATTTTAAGCTTAATGAAATCGTTAAGTTCATGGACGTCTTTGTTTTTGTTTTGAGCTGCAAGAATAGCTCGTTCACTTAACCAACTGGAATTCTTATAATTAATTTGAATATCTGGATAAACCTTTTTTACCAACTCTTCTTTTGATGTAACTAAATTATAGAAGCTAAGAAGCAAGAAATTTACTCAGATCAGCCGCCACTTTTCTGTTCCCAATTTCTCACAATTGATGCAAAAATTTATCTGCAGATCAAGCATTCTGCAACTAGACATGCATATTTTGAGTTAAGTTTAATGTCTTCACATGACGCCAAAAAGTAGAGTATTTGAGGGAAGCATTTTTTCATCTGCTGGTGTTGATTGAGGAATTACAGGTAATGTTTGTCAAATCTCTTGCAAGTAATATTACTGCATTCTCAAATGGTCTGACATTGCCAAGCAAATCTTGCAAGGATCAATCAAGAGTCTCAAGTGATTTTTTTGTGCATTTCTGTAATATTTTTCCCATGCTAAATTTTTTTTGAGATATTAAACATGGGAGTTTTGAAAAATTGAATGTTTAATAGTAATTTCAAAGCAGAATAAGTAGTTCTTCTACCTGGTAGTAAGGGTGCAGCTATTCTGCATGCAATAAGAGCTAAGGCTACGTCATTTTGTCATCGAATGGCTGTGGTCGATCAACAGGCAAAAATCACTGCTCACACAAATTCTCCCAACTGATTTTGCCGCTTCTCAAACGTCAAATGATTTCTCGATCTTCTCCCACCGACAAGTGACCTGTTTTTATAAGGCAGGGGCATGTGATCTTGCAAGACTTCGTTCACTACAAAACGTCACGTCCGTGGACTCTTTCTTTCTTTCTCGACGCGCGCGACTCACAGGATAGACAGACACGAGAACGTTTGTATGGTAAGCCATTTTCCCCACAATGGCTGCCAAAAGCATTTTAATTAGAAATGTTTTACCAGTTACTCGTAGTGTTGTTCTAATTATCAGTAATTTTCAAATAACTTTCTATTCTCACTCTAAGTAATTTAGGTGACTAAAACAGGATTTATCCATTTTTTGATAATACTTTATTCAGTGTAATTAATTTAGGTGACTAAAATAGGATTGTTTCATATTTTCACAGTGCCTTAATCACAGTTAGTAAATTAGGTGACTAAAATAGGATTTATTCATGTTTTGACAATACCTTATTTACTGGAATTAATTTAGGAGACTAAAATAGGATAAGGGATTAGAGACGGATAGATAGGGAGGAAGATAGAGAGATAGAAAAAGAGAGAGACAGAGAGAGTTAGAGACAGAGAGGAAGAGAGACAGTGAAAGAGGAAGAGAGACAGAGAAAGAGAAAGAGAGAGAGGGAGAGAGATATAGAGGGAGAGAGATAGGGGGTTCAAGAGAGATAGAGAGGGTGATAGAGAGAGAAAGATAGAGAGGGAAGATAGATAGGTGGAGAGAGAGAGAAAGAGAGGGAGAGAAGGAGAGGGTGAACTACACCACCGTTTTTGTCCTCAATCAGTGGAGGAGAAATCCTTCTAGACTGAGGCAATTTTAATTTTTGTTCCTATCCCTTTTTCGGGAGCCGGATTTTCCTCACATTTAAAACCGACTGGTACTTGTGCAGAATTTGAACTAGACATAACTAACTGGCAACTCGGCTTTGCTCGAAACATAACATCAACCGCCGGTTTTCGCCGATTGTCTAAGCATTACAACGGTACTCAAAGAAAATACTGAAGAAAACATGTAAATATAATAAAATCACCAAAATAAATAAAAATATAACCAAATTAAAAAGAAACAACGATTTACCATAACAATTTCTGTTTTATATTTGTGACGATTGGTAAAAAAAAGTTTTTTATGCATCCGTAAAGTCATAATCGTTATTTTTCGGCATTTGTCGAGTAATAAATTTTATTATCTTTCTCTCTATCTATATATATAAAAATGTAAATTTGGTTCGTTACAAGTGAATAAAACCATATTTCTACATTACCAATTTATTTGAAATTTTCAGACAACCCATCTTTAGAGTCGAGGTATGTTTTTATGTTATTAAAATAAATTTACCTCGTGAATTATTAAAATATTAAATAAAATAAATATATTTTCGTAAGCCGTTACTGCGAATCTGTTCTGTTGATAAAACTGAACTTCCGGTTCGATTCATTTCACAGCCACGAATTGATGAAAGATTTCATTTTCTGTTAACTCGATAAATAAAAAAAAAACAAAAAAAACATAATTCATTTGTTTATCTTCCAAATATTTAAATTTACACATTTTTTCTTTATTATATAAGGCCAAAAAAAAGGTTGTCGCTTGCTTTTTGAGTTTTTTTTTTTGTTTTTCGATATAAGATTGGTTGGTAAAGTACAGTTTATTTTTGTCCGCGCTATTTTTTAAATCATATTTCCAGGTTTAATTACAGTTTTATTATGTTTTTTTTATTCAATTGTAAGGTTAAAATACACCCTCCCCTCCCCATGTTAAGAATGGCTTTTTAAATATTAACGTTATTATTACAACACGGATCACTCTCTGCATGAGTACTGTACTTTCACCTAACAATTTAATAAACAAAACATGGTACTTATGCAGAAAAAGTACCATAATAATATAATAATAGAATAATAACGTTATTTAGAAAGCCATTCTTAACATGAGGAGGACGTTTTGTTATTATTCTATACTTTCACCTAACAATTTAATAAACAAAAGATGGTACTTATCCAGAGAAGATACCGTGCTGAAATAATGCTATTAAGAAAGCCATTCTTAACATGGGAAAGGGAGAGTGTTCTGTAACTATTTTATATTTTCACCTTACAATTTAATAAACAAAAGATAGTACTTATGCAGAGAAGGTACCGTGCTGAAATAATACCGTTATTTAGAAAGCTATTCTTAATATGGGGAGGGAGTTTTGTATCTATTCTAAAATATGAATGCCTTTTCTTTATTAAAGAAATTGGGTACTCGTGCACTTATTGATCCGTGCTGAAATAATAACGTTATTATTTAAAAAGCCATTCTTAACATGGGGAGAAGAGGGTGTTTTGTAACTATTCTGGACTTTCACCTAGCAATTTAATAAACAAAAATTAAACTTAAGCAGACAAGGAACAGTACAGAAGCATTAACATTATTTAGAATACAATTGAATAATAAAAAAAAAAAACTTTAATTAAACTTGGATATACGATATAAAAAATAGTACGGATCGGTAAGTGCATTAGCACCATAAATTTGTCTAATTCTTAATTTCTTATGTTATTGGAAAAAAAAAAAAAAAAAAAAGGTAAATATGAGGAATTACTCCACCCTCGAAAATTCCTTTAAAATTATCACTCCTTTAGGTTTTCGGGGTCGCTGAAAACGAAAATAATCTTTATAATTAAGGCAAACGAGTAGTTTCCAAGATATGAAGAAATGTTAGTTTAAAAAAGTGAAGGATCATTTTTCCATAATAATTTAACACAAAATGATCACCCACTTTGTGGCCACGATTTTTGGGGTGGGGGCTTTCTTTCTACCCTTGGAAAATCCTTTAAAATTACCTGCTTAAATTGGTTGGAGGGGCGGGGGGGGCGCCCCCTCCACACACACACACACACACACACACACACACACACACACACACACAGAAAAATGCCCCTCTCTCAGGTGGCCAGAAAGTGGGTACTCATTCTAAGTTAAATTTAAATTGAAAAGTGATCACCCACTTTTCGAAAAAGTAATTTCTTCATATCATGAAAACTTTCTTTTTGCGACGGAAACGGTTTGCAGATTCGTTTTTAGTACACTGAAATCTACAATAAAATATTTCGTTATATACGAACATGAGACGGGCCTTAAAGTAAAATAATTCCGGATTTTTGGGGCAGATTTGCCATTTAGTTGTATAATATCCTCAAACTAGGTAATCATTAAAAGGGACTCTTAAAAGTCGTTACCTGTATCGATCAAAATTTAAAACCACTGATTATATGCCAGCCTACATCACAGTAACATATATTGAGTGAGTTCCTAACAGTATTTTGTATAGTTTTTTAGTTTAAACTCATTTTCCCAAAATTTCCCCAAACTTAACGTGTTCGATACAGTCTGCCGCCATTTGTATTTTTCAAATATACCGATAAACACTGCATGTTTTTGAACTGATTAAACATTATACATTACATAAAAACACTACAATCTTATCCAGTTAGGTAGAACATTTACTTTTCTTGCCTTTTGATAACATTTATTTGTTATATACTCATTTTTTGACAACTTCTTTGTATCTGTTAATACAAACCATTTTCATTTAATGTAACGTTTAGTCAGCTCGAAAAACAGTGTTTATCGGTGTATTTATGTCAGCCTATGTCATGGTAACATATTCGGTGGGTTTTTGACACTGTATTGTATAGTTTTTAGTTTCCAACTTCATTTCCCAAACTTAACGTATTCAACAGTCTGCAACCATTTCTGTTTTTCCAGCCGATTAAACATTTTACCTTACATAAAAACACTAAACAATTATCCAGTTAGGTAGAAATGTAACTTACTTTACCTTTGCTTTCATTTGTTTTTGGACAACTTTTTCGAATCTGTGTATAGTAACCCCCCCCCCCATCACTCAAATATTAATTACTAACTCACATTTTTGTATACAGAAAGAAAAAAAAAACATTTAGCGTTTCAACGTTAGCTTTATCCACTGATTGTTGATCGAGCCCAAGCAATGATTGACGGTAATCCTGAGGATCAGGATCCAATTCTGCAAGAGTACCATTTTTTTCATTTTTTTCTTTTTTTTTTAGAGTGGATTGCTGTACTAAGAATATAAGAAAGATGCATTTTCTCTTTTTATTAGAATTTTCCATTACACCAAATTTAGCCACAGCAACGCGTGGCAGGGTACAGCTAGTACTACTATAAATTTGTTTCTCTTTTGTGTATTGATATTC
>NC_136482.1:111693178-111858178 GCF_053919585.1 Euprymna scolopes | reverse complement strand
TGTTATGTCAAACTATAGTGTAACAGGTCGAAAGACAAAAGTTCTTATAAAAACTGATAATATTAGATTAGTGCAAAAATAATGTCGTTTTCTTATAAATAGTTGAACGTCAAAAAACATTATTTTTGCACCAACCTAATGTATGCTCCCTCTGGTCACACGTTTTTTACTTATATGTATTATTGAATTTACTAATGAACAGCAGATTGTGACAATTCCTTGTTAAGGTATGCCACTACCACCCCCATCCAAAGAAAGAGATAGTGCTTGTCAGGATGGTTTCAACTTGTTAATCCCAAATTCACATAAAACTTTTAACAAGAAAAATAACGAGAACTGCTACGAGACAGAACATGATGTGAAACACAGCTGTCAATCTCATGAGACAGATGCTGGAATCTTCAGAAGAAAAATAGAATTGGGATGCCAATGGGTTATCTGAAGATAATCAGTCGAGATTAAGATGAGGTATCAGACCGATATGGACTCACCTATGAGTTACAAAGCAAATTCTCTTAGTATCGTTATGCATCTATTCAGTAATTAGCCATATGCTGCAAAGTTACACATAGAGTTGCTAAACATCGTATAACCTGAGAAGGTTTCAAAGAGTAGGCGATGGGAGAGGGAGCTAATCACAACTCATCAAACAGGATGTGAGAAATTGAGGCGGGAACAGACACACCCTATATAAAACACAATGACATAAGATAAGCATAGACCTGGGGGGAAACAGATGACGAACAGAATTGAGATGCTGATTGGGTTATGTGAAGATGATGGGTGTAGATTAAGATAACCTGTCAAACTGATATACTCAGTTTTGGAGCAGAGGAAGTGTCAAGAAACAAATGTTCTCAGTATCATTATACATCTAGTTAACTTATCGAATACTATATTTCTTTGTATATATGATACTAGCCTGGGTGCTTTGAGGTGTGTGTTGAGCAAAAAAAAAAAAAGAAAAGAAAAAGTGGTAGCAGGCAGACAGGCTCGAACCCATACTGCAAAGGAGGAAAAGAATGTGACCCCCCCCCCAAAAAAAAAACGTGACATCTTTGCTGTTGCACCCTTCGCCAAACCGGAAGTGACAAATGTTTAAGCTAAGGCTATTCAATCGAAAAGAGGGGATGACTTTTGAAAATATCTGCAAAAAGCGACCCCCACCTTGTACAAAACGGCCGAGTTTAGGGTGAAGGAATTAATGTTTTTGGCCAATTTTTCGATATTTGTCGTTTAAAATGATACTGAACATGCCACCAAATGCGATTACCAATTATCAGTTCATTCCGTCAGTTGGTGATCCAGTGATAGTTCATACTTCGCCAGTTCATGCTCCTCTTCCTGTTCATGCTTACCTTCCTGACCCACCGATCACTGACACCACTGCTCAGTCCACATCAACACATAATCCGCACCCTGACTCTGATGTTCCTGATATGATATGTCAGGATGAGCGAGTGAATTGGTGCAAAAGAAAGGCATGCTGGTTTGGCTGGAAGAGCACGCGATGGTTGAACTACTCTGACAACGAGTGGTGCCTGCATTTGATCATAGAAAAATAGAAATATATTTTAATATTAATCTGATACCTAAGTAAATTATTGAAAAGAAGTTTTTTTTAATACGGCAGCATAGGAAAGATATAAAGAGAAAATAAAACAAAAACTGCATGAAAATAAAACATAATTCTTAAAATAAATATTGGGAATCTATAAGTCAAATTCTATGGATTATGAGGATTTGAGTTGTCGAAACTTGTTTTTGTGATAGATGGATACTGGTCTAACAATACAAATATAAGATGACTGACTGAGCTGAAACTGATCTCTGAGCACTGCTTCAAAGGCTTCTGTGCGCTTGACAACATCTTCGATGGCTTGCAACTGACTAGTGTTAGCCAAAATGTCTGTTTAGAGAGTTGCATTGTTGATCCCACAGATAAACTGTCCTTGATGTTGATTCAAAATGGCATCTAAGACAAGCAAATTCACAATCCACCACAGGTGATCGAGCTAAAAAGTCCTTCAAAGGTTCATTTTCAGCTTGAGTGAGTTTGCCAAAATACATGTAATGGACAGCAGGGTTGATGCGTACCATAACCAAGGATTCAATCGACTCATAGATTTCATCTTCTGGCATGCTAAAAAACGCTGGATATGACCTAATGCCACTGTTCTGTACGAAATCCTCACAACAATTTTATAGAAGGTTCTGAATCTGTGTTGGAGGTATATTGGTAACGTTCTTCTACATTCCCCAATCAATGACAAACTTTCTGAACTGAGGATGGGTCATGTTCGCCACGACAGTATGGCGTTTGATTGAGGCAGCGGGAGATTTGAAACTTGCAGAACTGGCAACGACAGAGGACTCTATCTTTGGAGAATAGAGTTGGGCAAGAGAAAGGATAGCAAGTCTGTTACGAAGAACGTGAATACCGAGACTGTCCAAATTGGCATCAATTAGTGTTTGAACGGTTTTCTCAGTGATACAGTTTTTTTTTTTTTTACAAAGGTTTGAGCGTATTGGGTACAATCAGGGTCCGGGATATCAGCCTCAGTAAAAAAACTGTCTCCATTCAGCATCGCTCCTGCATCATAGATTGGGATTGACAGCTGTGATTCAAATGCGGGACCCGTAGGCTCGATGAAAGGGAGTTAGATGGTTAAAGGTCAATCAGCTGCTGAAATGAAAGAAACACACATGAGCAACAATGAAGGAACTGAGGAGTATATTGTTCAACTACCCACTTGAACATTCAAATATTGTCTAGATTATAGGGAGAGCAATCTGAATAAAAAATTTAACAAAAATATTTCAGATTTGCATTGCATAATCATTGGACACCAATTAAGCCAGATTCCTTAAATTTCAACATATCCTTAAGCCCTATTAAATTTAAGCATTCAATTTTAGATATTTTCTTGAATCAAAATCATTTTGATTAAAACTGGAGTAAGGATTCCAAACGTAATGTTTAGTATCATTATATCTTGATTTTAATCATTGTAAATGAATATAAAGGTAATGTAAAACTGTTCTGTCCAGGGGAAATAATTTTTCCCATCCTGGGACGGGTATTCTTCTAGTTATGCAATGGTGTACCAACTTTGCCATTAAAATCTCAATGTTTCACATATATTTCGTAAAATATTTAATTTGTATGTTTTTCTTATTTCGGTTTTTAAACTAATTTTGTAACATTAATGCAATGAAAACATAACAGATCTTGTGTATTCACGTTATTAATTTCTTTTTAATCAATTTAGCTTGATTTTCTATCTTTCATATAAAAGACGTTCAATTATTCCAATTGCCAAAGAACAAACATTGCTGACATACTAAATGCTTTTTTAAACAATTGTTCCTAACACCTGTCTGTTTTGTGTTTTCTTTTTATAACCTATTGTCTTAATGTCCCATTTCAAAGAAAATTATTTTAACCATATTAAGCATTTTAAAAAACATGTACATTATCATAAAAAAATATCAATTTATCAAAAACAAAACTGGAGTTCGAAAATATAGTTGTTGTTTTTTTTACTTATAATTGATAAATTAATTTTTTTCCTTTCTTTTCATTTAATATATAAAGATAAGTCAATCGGTTATCCAAGCCAGAGGGATATAGATTACATCCTACAAAATTGATATTTTATTCTGAATAGTCAGTCAATTGCAAAAACTTTTCATCTCTGCGTTTCCAAAACAAAACTTTGCTATTCAAATTAATTTCATTGATTACATACAATTCCACATGGATATTTCTTTCAGTAAGATAATTTTTTATATATTAGCCACTTAATTTCATTAGATAATAAATAGAGATGATTAGCCAATGAAATTACTATGTCTATTACAACTGGAAAATGCAAATGGTGACAGCCAATTCATAATTACATCGCTGACCACAGTTAAGTATTTTCTGGTGATAAAGAATAGGCTGTAAATACATGCAAATAAAAATTTAATTCTTAATTTTCAGAACATCAACTTTAAAATAACTTGTTCAATGTTACAAAGTAAATATTGTTTTGATCATTAAATACGAAATGTATGGCGACTTGAAGTTTAATAATTTTACAAGTAAATAAACACATATTACATCGCAACTTACTCAACTGATTAATATAAGTATAGCAATTATTCATCGATTAATGTATTTTTAAAAGGAATGCATTTGAGTTTATTTTGACCAGTTTCACGGATTAAACCGAAACTTCAAATGTTAAACTGTTCCATGACATACCGTAGTTCTCGAGTTATATAAAATGACCCCTTCCTTTATAAACAGCATTTTGCACAGTTAACTTTTTTAAAATGACCCCTTCCTTTTTAACAGCATTTTGCACAGTTAACTTTTTTAAAAGTCCTATTAAATAGCAAATACATATTAAAACAAACAAAATTAAATTAACAACAGATACTTATAGTTTTATAAGATTTGATTTATTTAATGAACTAAATGATGCTGCCGTAATAGTTATCTAGAAGTTTGCTTTTTAGTTTTTTTTTTATTACATACATTATTATTATAACCAGGCTTAGGGTCAAACAAATCCAACATGCCTTCTCCCTTGAGGCTTGCATTTACAAATATCCGTGGGCTTAGAACTAATTTAGCTGATGTTGAAGCATTTCTCCTAACAAATACCCCGGATATCTTAGCACTAAGTGAGACTAACCTACACTCCTCCATCCCCTCTAACTACTTTAACATGCCTGGATATCTCCCACTCTGCCGTAAGGACTCTGACAGACATATGCACGGACTTGGAGTTTAAATTCGTAATACCCTCCCCTTGACTAGAGAAACAAACCTAGAATCGGATGATCAAGCCTTTATGTGCTTTAGACTAATCATGCAACACAACATTAGCTACTTTTACTTTCTCTACCGATCTCCCTCGACCCAAGACTGCACAGTAATAAAGTGTAAGCCATGTTTAGTTTCATAAAAGTTATATTAAAAATTCTTAGAGTTGAGAATTGTCTGGGGAAATTGAAAAAGTCGGTCAGCTGTTTATTTTTGATATTTTTTTTTCTCCTTTCCCTTGCCATATTTATGACTTTATTTATTTATTTTTTTTTTAATCGTATTGTCCTCGATTTGGCTCTGTTGAGCGAGGATCGAAACCGGGTTAGCTGGCCTTTATTTTCATTTTTTATTTTTAAATAATCATTATGTATATTGGTCTATATGTAGCCATCAACACATATATATATATATAAATATATATATATATATATATATATATATATATATATATATATATATATATATATATATATATATATATATATAATGATGAGAATAATGGAAATAGTATTCCGATGAGATAGAGAGATGAAAAATGGACAAACCAAGTTATATGTCCATCAACGCTTCGTCTTCTCCAGAAGAAGTCTTAAAATAAAGAGGAAACGTTGATGGACATATAATTTAGTTGTTTTTTTCATCTCTCTCATATATATATATATATATATATATATATATACAGTCCTGGTCAAAATCATTAGACCACTTAAGAAAGTAAGCGTTTATGCATATTATCACATTTTTAATCAAACAAATGGTTAAAACCATTGCTAAAAGGGAAAATATGATGGAAAAAAATGAAATCTGCTTCATTCGAAACCTTAACCCTGATCTAATAATTATTTAAAAAAAAAAAAAACATTTTCACCTGGTCAAAATCATAAGACAACTTTTATAAAATCGGCTAGTTTTGAAAAATGAATACAAAAAGCTTTCTATGTTACTAAAAGCAACTTGTTAGTGGATAAAAAACATCTTACTAAATTATAAATGGCAAAAGGGAAACCATTATCAGAGTTTGAGAGAGGAAGGATCTTTGAGCTTAATAGGGTTGGACTCTCCCATAGATCCATTGCAAACGAAGTGAATCGTAGCAAAGCAGTCATCACAAATTTTTTAAGAAATCCAGATCAATATGGACACAAAAAGAGTCCAGGTGGACCAAAAAAAATAACCCCATCACTGGATCGCCATATCAGAAGTTTAAAATAAAACTCCAGTATGAGCTCAAGTGGATTGAAAAGCCAAACAGCAGCATAATGTAGTCCTAAAACCATCAGAACGCATCTGAAAATGAAGGGTTTCAATCATTTAAAGCGACTGCAGAAACCACGTTTTCTTGAACAGCACAAAACTAACCGACTTCAATATGCCGCCAAATACCAGATTTGGGATGAAGAGAAGTGGGAAAATGTAATTTTCTCCCATGAGAAAAAGTTTAATCTAGATGGTCCAGATGGATTTCAACACTATTGGCATGATAAAAATTTGCCAAAAGAGACTTTTTCAACTCGGCATAGTGGAGGAGGGTCTTTAATGATCTGGGGTGCTTTCTCGTCAGCTGGGACCCTAAAGTTGCAAGTAGTGAAAGGCCGGCAAACATCATTGAAGTACATTTCAATGCTTGAAAATGCTTCTATCAGGACTGAAGTTCCACGTCTGTGTGGAAGAAATTGGATTTTCCAGCAAGACAACGCTGTGATACACACTTCTCGACAAGCACGAGAATACTTTTCTTCAAATAATATAGACTTGTTAGATCATCCAGCATGTTCTCCGGACCTCAATCCCATTTAAAATCTTTGGGGATGGATGGCAAAAGAAGTGTTCAAGGATGGAACCCAGTATGATTCGATAAAGGAACTTTCTGATTCAGTTTTCAGTACATGGGATAAAATTCCTTTGCAACTGATAAAAAACTTAGTCGCAAGTATGCCGAAGAGAATTTTTGAAGTAATTCGTAATAGTGGAGGCTATACTAAATACTGAGACCATTTTCAGTAATTTATAATTGCCTTTTGTTAGATAAATTATCAGTGGTCTTATCATTTTGACCAGGTGAAAATGTTTGTTTTTTAAAATATAATTATTAGATCAGGGTTAAGGTTTCGAACAAAGCAGATTTCATTTTTTTCCATCATATTTTCCCTTTCGGCAATGGTTTCAACCATTTGTTTGATTAAAAATTTGATAATATGCATAAACGCTTACTTTCTTAAGTGGTCTTATGATTTTGACCAGGAGTGTGTATATATATATATATATATATATATATATATATATATATATATATATATATATATATATGTGTGTATGTGTGTGTGTGTGTGTGAAAGTTCATGTTATATGCAAAAAATGTATGGACAGTAAATTATTCTTTCTTATAGCAAATTGTTCATTTGTAAAAGGAAAGAAAATTCATTACTCTGTAACAAGAGTGTTCATGCCTTTGTATATGAATTATTCTGTGAGAATATATATGTGTCCACCATGTGGACGACATTGTATGATAGCAGTCCTTTGTTTCCCTTCCCCTAGAAGCGAATGAAGGGAGCAAAATTGGTAGAGACTTTTCTTTTTGTAGACCCGGTCTGGCCGGCTGCAGACAGAGGAAGAGTGAAAAGTCATATCCCATTGGGTCTGAGTCCTCTGATTGGTCAATATATGACCAAGTCACTTCCCTGCCACAAGAAATAAAAAAAAAATGTCTGCTACTGCTACAAATACACTTGATCTGATTTTTCTTTTGTTGCTTCGCTCTCAGGTTACTGTTACCATATTTGACGTGTCAAAAATACTAATAATCAAATGATTGATAAAGAATATCCACTTAAAATGTTTTCTTTCCATTCATCAGGTGTAACCTGTTATGCCAGATTGAAGTTAAGAGTCTTAATGCCAGCGGAACTGTAAACGAGGTTCTTTATCACCTTTAAGAATTTCACGTTCTCACATAACCATTAGCATTACATTTATTTATTTAAAAGCCCACTTTTTCATATTGTACATTATCCCATCTGAGATTCTTTCGAAATTGTTATCTAAGTATACATTTTTTTTCTAGTAGAAAAAGCTTGTTAAACGCACTCTTTATTGGGTTTTTATTGCCATTCCAGGCATAACTCACTTTTTGCTATCAACTGTTATCACCTCATTATGATTCCTATCATGCATTTTGAGACACACTTTTTCGCTGTGTCCATGCTTCCTTATAAGTCTAACTGTTCATTAGTCACATTTCAGTATGAAGTAGCATTTCTGTGACTAAATGAACAGATTGAATGGACGTAGCTTTTAGATATGACCAATAATATCTATAAGACGCCCTGTCTGTCTACTTGTCATGCTTAAGTTTGAAATATCATTGTTGTTGAATTATTCAAATCTACATTTGAAATACAATTTTCGTTGGTTTCTTCACATCTAAATTTGAAAAACCATTTCAGACTTAAGTTTGAAATACCATTTTCGTTGGTCTCTTCACACCTAGGTTTGAAATACCATTTTCGTTGGTCTATTCACACCTAGGTTTAAAATACCATTTTCGCTGGTCTCTCCACACCTAAGTTTGAAATACTATTTCGGTTGGTCTCTTCATATCTAAATTTGAAATATCATTTTCGTTGGTTTTTTCACACCTGTTTGAAATACCATTTTCGTTGATTTATTCACATCTCAGTTTGAAACGTCATTCCATATTATTTTAACGGTATTTCAAACTTAGGTGCAAAATGAATAACGAAAATGGTATTTCAAACTTAGATGCAAGTTTGAAATACCATTTTTGTAGGTCTCTTCACACCTAAGTTTGCAATACCATTTTCGTTGATCTATCACATTTAACATATCTATATAAGATGCAAGCCATGCTTAACTTTTCATTCTTCAATGTGTAGATTGAATATTCTTTAAATATTCCTAATCATTCTTGCTATTGTTCGTTCCATTATTTTCCATCACATGCAAACCTTTTACAAACGTTAAAACTTGTATTTATTAAAACCTATTGTTTTTATTAAGTTCTAAAAAACAATCACTTCTGCTCTTCCATTTTTTTTTTTTACTTTTTGATAAATCAACCCTTTTTACATTATGAAATATGGCAGTCATCGTCATCGGTTTAATATCTGTTTTGCATGCTGGCATGTGTTAGACTTGTTTTCGAACTTGACTATATCTGGACAGGTCTTTATTTATCCCTCTTTCTCCCAAATCCGTCCTTATCACTTCCTCACATGTTTTTCTTAGCATCCGCTTACCAGCAGACTTGGTCACTTCAGCTCTTTTACACCTACTAATGCAAAAATTCATATCCTTTCTTTTAATGCAACCAAACCAATGGAGTCTCCTGATCTGCACACATCTCTCTATACTGTTAAGATTTAATTTTCCTCTCAGGTCACCAGATCTAAGCCTAAGACTCACACTATACGTCCATCGTATTATTCTCATATCATTTCTCTGTAGGCAACACCCATCCTCAATCTTCATTGGCCAGGCTTCACTTCTGCACATCCTTGATAGACTCTTCCCTTCGTCGACAATAATAACATTCTGCTAGTTAATAATGGCAGTTTTCCTGTACTTACTCCATCTACTCCTAACTTTTGCAATCACACCAGCACCTCCTTTTGCTTTAATAGTATAACCAAGCTTTGCTATCCAAATATACTTTCTCCACATTTGAAAATACCTATTGTAAACAGTTCATCTTATACGACTAATTAAATACAAGTTGCTATTTTACCCATAGTTGGAGGAGGTGGGAGAATTACTTTATCATTCCAACCAGTATTAATGAGTAAATGACCACATTAGTTAGCCGATTCCATAATCCATGACAGTATCCATTAGTTCAATCGTGCACACGTCTTCATTTTTTTTTTTTTTTTTTTTTTTTTGCTATTTGTTAGGATTAGTAAACTCTGGCATAAGGCTAGATGATTATAAGATTTTATTGCATCCATTTTTGAAGTTGAGGCATGGAGTTGGCAACTCCAATTCTTATAGTAGACCATTTGGCAATATTACAAGATAAGCGTTTGCTTGGAATCTATAGGAGAAGTACAAAATTGGCATGCCAAAAGAAACACAGATAAATGGAAACAGCAGTAGAACTGGCACCACGTCTTTGATGCTTTATATTCTATGAGGAACTTGTAGAAATAATAAAGAGATTTTCCAGCGAGGCAAAGGCTGTTTTCTATGAAAACCAAAGTTTAAAAATATAACTCTTCTTTCCTGCCTGTTCATTCCCTATTGGTGAGTAACACCAATAGGGAATGAACAAATCTCTCTATCTCTCTCTCTCTCTCTCTCTTTCTCACACACACACACACACACACACACACACACACACACACACACACACACACACACACACACACACACACACATCAATTTTTTTTTTACTTCTATGTCAACAAATTTGGTTCCTTTTTACAATTTAGTGGTATTTACTCTAATAATCTTATAGTTTTCTTGTGTTCTAGGTGTGAATGTAATTAGTGGTGAGCATTTAATTTGGGAGCTTACCATCACTCCCAGATTAACTCTAACCATCAGATGCTTATCAGGATCTCATTCCTGGTTCAAATAGAGCCCGTCCTGGTTATGACATGAAACTGATAGAATACATATAAATGTACATTATAAATACCTGATTAAGATAAATGTCCATGAATAAATTAAGAAACCGAAACATCATCATCAGCCATTCTATATAATGGTATACATTGGACGGCTTTACGAAATTCCAAACTAACCTACCTCTGGTCAGGTTTTTATGTATCCCTCTTTCTCTCAAGTCCATCCTCATCACTTCTTCCCATGTTTTACTTGATCTTCCTCTGTAAACTAAACCTTCTACTTCTTCTGTTCTACATCTATTAACCCAAGAACATGGGCATACCATCGAACTCTCTTGTTTTGCACACATTTCACTAGAACTATGACAACAGCATATTCTTTTGATTGTTTTTACTATTGAGTATATATCCGACACAGTTAGAAACAATTAATCAACCGAGGATCACATAACTCTAATACATGGTCTTCTACCAATCTAACGCCAATAAACACTTGTTATAAACCGTTTTCATAAGTGATCTTTGTGTTCAAGTGATTCTTAACTTTGATAAATAGTGACTTATCATAAATAATTTTTATTTTTAAAGAAGTCGTTTTATTTTTGAGATCTGTAAAATATATTTGCACACACACACACACACGCACATACATATATATAATTATTTACTATAATAATTATTAAATACCTACAGACACTAGTGTTTCATCTTTTCAGGAATCATCAGTGCAGGGTGTCATGATTAATACCAGTCGATAGATTCGAACCCAGCAACAAAAGCCATCTCTGGCTTCATCAGCAAAGACTCAATCCAGTCGGCTACCGTTAACTGCAAGAAATACTGTTGAATTTAAAATTTTTTTTTTTTTTTATTACATTTTCACCCCCAAACAAGGTATATTGCCACTTTGTTGTAAGAGGCTACTATGAGGGACATAGGCATCAGGGATACTGTGTAGGGAGTTGAGCAGCAAGATGTTGGTTCACGTTGCACTTGAACTTCTGCATGTCATTACAGTTGGGGAAGCAGAGACCCGGCAGAGAATTCCAAAGTCTAGCTGTCCTGGAGAAGAAACTACTGGAGTAGAAGGCTCTCTTACATCTAGGGATCTCTACTGTGAAGGGGTGGGATTTAGCTGCTTATTGGGTTTGTCGGGGGTATTTACGTCGAGGGGGCACAAGTGCTTGCAGTTCGTCAGAGCATTCACCGTTAAAGTACTTGTAGAAAAGGCAGAGAGATGCAACATTTCGTCGATGGGGCAGGGGCTGAAGTTTAGATTACAGTTCAGGACCTATCAGATTGGCGACTCTCTTTTGAACCTTGTCTAGGAGCGAGATACTAGTGGTAGATGCAGTAGCCCAAATATAATAACGATACATGGGCGAATGGTGGCCTTATAGAGGCATAGGATACTTTCGGGTGTTAGTACCTTTCTAGCATGGTAGAGAGAACCTACCTTCTTCGCAGCAATCCTGGCGATACTCTCGATGTAATTGTTCCAACTCATGTTTCCTGAGAGTGTTAGGCCGAGAAGTTTAAAGGATGTACTTTCAGATAAAGAGTCATTGGCCATTGCTATTGGTGGTATAGAAGGTTTCTTGTAATTATTGAAGGAAACGAGTTTAGTCTTGGCAGCATTGAATGTGACCATCCATGTATGTCCCCATTCCACTACAGATCGGAGGTCATCCTCTAGTGCTTCTGCCATTTCTTTAGATATGTGTTCATTTGTTTTCTGTCGTGTCTGTTATAGAGTGTGGTGTCGTCAGCATATATACCCATCTCACAGGCAACTTTGTCAGGGAGGTCATTTATGAATATTAGGAATAACAGAGGTCCCAGGATAGACCCCTTAGGCACTCCCACATTTATATCATATTGTTTAGATGTACGACCGTCGAAGACAACATGAATTTTTCTCTTATCTAAGAAAGATTTAATTATGTCATGTATTCTTCCAGTGATACTGTATGATCTGATTTTCCTGAGAAGACCTTCATGACATACCCTGTCAAAAGCCTTAGATATATCTAGAGCTACCGCCCTACCCTCCCCCGTTTTGTCCAGTGACTGGTATATACGTTCTGAGATTACAGTTAGGATGTCTGCTGTTGAACGGGCTTGTCTAAATCTATATTGTTGGTCAGTCAGAAGTTTAACATCTGTAAGGTGATGGGCTAGAGCTTGGTTAATTATTATCTCAAATATTTTGGCGAAAAGTGGGAGAAGACTAATGGGGCAATAATTTACTGGGTCAGTTCTTTCGCGAAAATTCTTTAAAACTGGTACTACAGAAGCAGTTTTCCAGCAGGTAGGAAAGCAAGATCCATTAAGGCATTTGTTGTAAAGTTTGGAGAGAACTGGAGCTACTTCAGCAGAGCACTTTTTAATAGCACAGCCGGGATGAGATCAGGTCCACATGCTTTTGAAGTGTCAAGATTTCTTATGATAGCATGCACCTGAGAAGGGGTGATTTTCAGATTGTCTAGCATGGCGTTTGTCCGCAAAGGAAAATCAGGGGGGGGGGCAGGGTCCAGTGTGGAGTTGGAGGCAAACCTACTGGCAAGAATGTTAGCCTTCTCAGTTGCAGAGCAAACAACCTCATGATTATTGGATAGTGGAGGAATTGTTGATTGCCCATTATTTACTACACTGTTGTAGATTTTCCAGAAGTCGGGGGTTCCTAATTTCTGTGCTTCGATGCGTTTTTTGATGGTTTCAGTAAATTCTCTCTTAGCTGTCGCTATTTTTTTCTTACAGCTACTTCTGGCTTCTATATACTTCTACCTGTTTGAACTGGACTTATGTCGGTTAAATCTGCGGTACGCATGCTGTCTTTGCGCAATGGCAGCTGCACAAGTAGAAGTAAACCATTGGGGAGAGTGAGGCTTGCTATAAAATTTCCGTATGGGAACATGTGCTTCAATTCCTGTTTTGAACCATTCAGTGGTCTCATTTGCGCACTGTTCAGCAGGAAGTGAAAAGATATTTTGTCATGGGACGTCCCTGATGAGATCCCTGATTGCTTCCCAGTCAGCCTTTTTATAATATCTCGTTGTTTTGAGCACTGGCTCTTCAGTTTTGGTTCTAAAGTTTAGGGCTATTTCAACTATTACCACTGCATGATTGGCGTTTCCAAGTGGGCTGTGGGCATTAGTTACAGTCATCGGGAACTATGGTCAGGAGCAGATCTAGAAGTGATGCGTGTTGTTCTTGATGGTCTGGGAAACGGGTTAGAAACGTAACCATCTGTGATAGGGAATGAGATATAGAGAAGTTATATGTAGTCATACTAGCTGCGTCTGTGTGAGTAGAAAATCCAAGCCAGTTGCTGTGGTGGACATTGAAGTCACCAAACACATGCACTTGTGTGCTAGTGTCGAGGGAAAGTGCTGTATCTATGCTGTCAGAGACTTTGTTTATTAGGGTACAGTCCTGGGTCGAGGGAGAACAGTAGAGAAAATAAAAGTAACTAATGTTATGTTGCATGTTTAGTCTAAAGCACATAAAGGCTTGATCGTCCGATTCTAGTATAGTTTCTCTAGTCAAGGGGAGGGTGTTCCGAATATATACTCCAAGCCCGTGCATATGTCTGTCAGCGTCCTTACGGCAGAGTGGGAGATATCCAGGCATGTTAAAGTAGTTAGAGGGGATGGAGGAGTGTAGGTTAGTCTCACTTAGTGCTAAGATATCCGGGGTGTTTGTTAGGAGAAATACTTTGACATCATTTAAATTAGTTCTAAGCCCACGGATATTTGTAAATGCAAGCCTCAAGGAAGAAGGCAGGTTGGTTTTGTTTGAGTTTGGGCCTGGTTTTCGCATGATTTTTGATTGTGCTGTCATTTTTTTTTTTAAGAGTTTCAGTTTAGGTAAGGGATGCTGAAGAAGTGGTTATGCAGAATACCATACATGCAGGGCAAGCAGACCATCAGTTGTCCTGCCATCTACTAGGATTGTGGCCTTGGGATAGCCCACTGGGGATGAGTGCAGGGTCCCTTTCCATGCGCGACATGGCACTACAAACAATCCGATATTATACAACTGTTGATGGAGCAGCCACTCTAAGCGCTACCAAATCTTTAGGGATCCTGTACTACCAGTCGGGAAGAGCAGCCAGGAACTGTCTATCCGGTACCCTCAACCCATCAGACGATGGTCAACCCAATCTACTTGTACTGGCATTATGGCATTCAATCACTCCCAAGTGCCCAGTTTAAGGGATACGATTTGTCGGGAGTAGGGAAAACAGCGTTCATTGTCCTAGTCAGGAAACAAGATCGACCACTGAAGGTTTGTCGACTCCCTGTGATTCGACCTCTACGCCTAGCTAATAGGCAAAGAAGGAGTATGGAAGCCGGGCAATAGACAGTGCCTATCTAGCAGTTTAGGTTTGCAAACCGGTAATTTGTTTGAGTCACCAGCTCTAGGAAGGTTGTCATCTAAGACTGAAGAGGCCTTCCTCCTCTTAGGTTTAGCTTCAGAGTTTTCCTTCTCCTAGACAGATGACCTGGGAATATCTATGGGTCAATCATCACCGAGAGGGTTTTCCCCACGCCTGGGTCCTAATCTAGGTATTTCTGCACCCCACGTTGGTGGTTAATATTAACGGGTTAGTTTATAAGGGTTATATATCAACTGAAAAATTATATTCCTCAAAGTGATTACAGGGCATTGCTATTTCATTGTTTGTTACTGGAGGAGGGGCTGAGTAAGAGTTCATGCAGTGGAAGCAGCTATATTTGCAAACAGGTCTGTTGGAAGGAGCTAACATGGTTTGTTTTTTCCTTTAAGTTAAAAAAAAAAAAAGTTTCCTTTTCTTAATTTTATGTTGGCTTAGGTATAGGATAATGCGTTGCAGAATGGTATGGTATTACGAATTAACTAGAAAAAAATTGTACAAGCTCTAGATATTTTAGATAGCAGGAGAGTTAAGTTGTATATTCAATAGATACAAGTAACGTCATTTTTGATATGAAGTACATTACAGTACAGGTAGAATTTTAAACATTTATTTTTTTAAATGTTTTTTTAACGTCTGTCAGAGTGATCTAATTATTATATGATGATCCGCGCATGCGAGCTAAATTGACCGACTTTTTATTTCAACTGAAATTGCTCAACGATAAGAAACGAGTTTCTTAAAGGGGCTGACATAATTATTTACTGTAAGAATTATTAAACTGTAGGAGTTAGCAATATATATATATATATATATATATATATATATATATATATATATACACACACACAAAATTGTTAACTATATTTAGTATGTTGATGTCAGATGTAAATATCATTTTATTAATATTAGGTGTTTCATTCTTGGTACTTATTGTTTCTAATAATCATAAGCATTTTTGTAATTGTTATAGTATTTTTGTATTCTTAATTAATATTTTTCCGAGCGTCCAAAACTAAGGGACAAAATTTTAAAACCTAATATTTGTTAGAAATAACAACTGTGAAAAGCTGAAATTTTAACAACTGGTAGTCGTCATCATCCAAAATGACATACTTAAATTTGAATCATTTGCAAAGGATAGAAAAAGAATTATAACAATTATGTATTTTCAAAATAGGAACGTCCAAAAGTAAGGGACAAAGTTGAGAAAAACAATGTAAAAGTATGCTATATTTAAATCTTTTGATTTCCTCTGAAGAATAAGTTTTACTTAGTCATTTTTTTTTTTTTTTTTACACAGTCATCACCACTTATCAAGGCCCGGAAGCCACTCAGGGATAAAGGTTATTGCAAGTACATTACCTTAGTGTGGAGATTTGATGAAGTGTTTACTTAATGGGGCAGTTCATTAGGAATTTGTTAACATTGGACTTGAAGACATCCAAGTTGTAGTCCGGAGGGAAGCAGGCAGACGGAATAGAGTTCCACAGGCGTGCAGTTCTAAGAAAGAAGCTTTGTTCATGGAATCCGCGTTTTGATTTAGGCACAGATATAGAGTGGGGGAAATTTTCACAGTGGATTCAGCTAGACGGGTGTTTTTCGTGAAAGATTGGCGAGGGGGGACCAGAGATTGGAGTTCAGACGAGCACCTGCCATGGAAATAACGATAAAACAAGGAAAGGCTCGCAACGTGTCTTCTGTGAGAGAGAGGTTGCAGGGTAGAGAAAAGGGCATCCCCCACTAAGCCACAAAGTCTATTTTGTACTCTGTCAAGGCAGGATAGGCTGTTTTTAGCAGCTCCTGCCCAGATATGGCAACAGTATTCCATCCTTGGATGTACTTGGCTTTTATATAGATAGAGAATAGCATCAGTAGTGGGATATCTTCTGGAGCGGTAGAAGGATCCCACCATCTTTCCAGCGACCTTGGCAACAGACTTGATGTACGTGTTCCATTTCAGATCAGGAGTAAAGGTCAAACCCAGAAGCTTGTCAAAACACGGGGCCTCACCCAGACGAGAGCCATCCATCACAATTGATGCCAGATGGGGATCAGAGCGTTGATGATGTAAGGATAGGAGTTTGATTTTGGATGCATTAAAGGTAACCAGCCACATCTTCCTCCACTGAACCACACTCGAGATCAGAGGAGAGAGAATCAGAACTTTGTCATTTACAGCCTTTGATGTGTTGCCGTAGATGGTCATGTCATCAGCATAGATGTCAACGAATGATTTAAGTATGTGTTTAGGGAGGTCATTGATGTAGATCAGAAAGAGAGTTGGGCCCAGGATTGACCCCTGAGGGACTCCAGCATTTATATTGCAGGCCTCCGATTTTTGTTGATCTACCACTACTCTTATGAGCCTATCGGAGAGAAATGATTTAATGATTGAGAAAACATTTCCAGTTATACCATTTGTAAACGTTGCATCAGCCGGCACCATGGCAAAACAGTAAAAACTTAATCACTCTGTGAGACAAGCTATTGTGAAGCTACACAAGGAAAAGCACACCATTAGAGAGATTTCAGAGAATGTGGAACGTTCCAAGAGTGTTGTAGACAGGATTGTTACATCCTACAATGATACTTGCAAAATAGTTGGGGCTTTTAAAACCCGCCGATCCCGCAAAACTTTGGCAAGAGAAGATCGAATAAGGCAGCGTATGTCATTAAAGAACCGTTTTAAGTCTTGCACAGATGTCAAGACAGACTGTCAACATTTTATTATAACCATAGTCGAAAATCAGTAATTAACTTTACAAAATGATAATACGCTGATGTGAATGGAAATGTTTTTAAATGCAGCTCTCTATAGAAAATGATATAAGAAAATTGAAATTTTAAATGTTATACATACACACACGTGTGTGTGTGTGTGTGTGTGTGTGTGTGTGTGTGTGTGTGTGCATAATCAGTATGTTTGGTCTTTTTCGTGAATCATCAGTAGGAAGGATGATTGCTCTGACGGTCACACAATTCAAAACTCAAATCTAAGTCATCATTTTAACCTTATTTTATCTTCTCTCTCTCTGTCTTTATATATATATATATATATATATATATATATATATATATATATATATAGAGAGAGAGAGAGAGAGAGAGAGAGAGAGAGGGAGAGAGAGAGAGAAATAAAAGGGAACAAACCGTATTATGTGTTCATCAATGTTTCGTCTTTATTTCGAAACTTCCTCTGGATGAATGAGATTAAGAAACAAAAAATACCAGTACAAAATATTTGAAAATGTTTCACGTGCAAAGTGTGACGCAGTTCTATTTCAGAAAAACGGAAAAATACGTTGGAAATTCAAAGAGGAGAGGAGGGCTGGCGCTGTTAAAGAGAGGGAAATTTTAGTGACGTCATATAGTCGTTAATGTAAGTTTAAAAAATATGAACGCAGTTAATATTCTTACTGGAAAAAAGATATATCTGTTGAAATTCAAATATAGGTTTGTAACAGAAATGAAATGAGTGTTTTTTGTTATGTAATTTATTGATTGAGATTATATGTACTAATTATTACAGGGGGTATTTGAATGGTGATGAGAAGGTTAACCTGTGTCTACAGTTAAATAATGTTCTTTACATAAAAGTTTACTTATTAATGGCGCTATGTTATAGAAACCTGCACGTTGTTTAATTATGCTTGAATTTGCGATAAGCGCAGATTCAAGAAGTCTCCGGCGCGGTTTATTTGAAATAAATTTAACTACTTTTGCTTGTTTAAAGTCAAAGGTGTGATTATGTTGCAATGAATGAGAGAATAATGCACGTAGAGAATTGCTATTTTTTATATCTCTTTTATGTTCGCTTAGCCTTTTTTCCAATTTACGTATTTATGATGGCAATTTTGGCAAGGAATAGTGTATATACCTCCATTGGAAACTGGTTTGTTTTGGAGATGTTTCGTAGTTTTTAATATATGTCTTATGATTAGTGATGTTGTTTGTACGATAGGAATTTCTAGTTTGTTTAGTGTGTTACAGATTATTGTATTATTGGTGTGTGTAGATAAAAGAAGATGTCTGTTTATGAGAGAAAGGTCTGGTGTATATGATTTTTTATTATTATTTATTCTGGAAAATATTTGTGCGGCTTTTCCCTTAGCATTCTCTCATAAACAGACATCTTCTTTTACCTACACACACCAATAATTTGTGTAAAAATAAAAACAAAACATTTAATATTAGCTATAAGCGTTTAAATTACGCACAAACGTGTTTCAATATATATACCCAAAAGCAAAGAAAATTAAGAGAAATGTGGCAAAAACAAATTATTTTATTTTGTGACCTATTTGCGTTCAAAAATAAAAACATGTAATAATAGTTATTACCCGTGCGAGTCATAAGAAAAAAAATTTAACCAACCTCCTAAAAAATGTAAATAGCAGCGTGCACCAGTGCGAATGCAAAAAAAAAAAAAAAAATGCCACAGTAGGCTGGCTCAAACATGTATCGCTAAGAGGAAAAGGAAGTGCAAAAGAAGGAAACGCTTACGACATCACAAGCCTTGAAATAACGCCTTTGAACCATATGTATAGCGAAGCGTAATTGACTTACACCGGTAACCCGCTTAATATAAACAGAAGTTTATCTACTGTAAAATTAACAAAGATTTTATTTTTATTGGTCAATGTTTTTAATTTTAAATTATAAAATAAAACACATAGACTTAATCGTTTTTTTTGTTTTTTTTTAAATTTTATATTTAGGATATGAAGAAAGAATTTTAATCAGGTTTATCTAACTGTTAGAAAAGGAGGAAGAAATCAAATGTTGTAGCCAGTTTAAAGGCTTCCAAATCACATAAAAGCAGGGTCTCGACTTTAATAATTGCATAATCGGTTGTTTTAAATTTTTTGATCATAATATAAAGAAAGAATGTTAGTCAATCATAATTAAAGAAAAATAAAGGTTTATTTAACTTTTAGAAAAGGAATAAGAAATAATGGCTATCAGCACGTGATTATGTGTCGGAAAACAGTATGGACGGTGTATGTAAACACAAAAAATGTAGCACGCTAGGTTAGATGTAAAAGAAAAGTTAACGTGTATGGTATATTTAACGTAAAAGTCAGTTCTCATCCAATGAGATTTGGCAGAATGTGTGTAGGGACAAATCATTATTTTTGGAATCGGGAAATGGAAAGATTATGTTATGTATATAAGTATATGAGAAAGATAATGAAGGTGCAACCCTATATCTGTACAAAATGCAGAATACCTCCCTGTGTTTACTGGGAGTGGTAAGAGTACTTTTTATTTAGAGGGAAAAATAGCAACTACTTCCACTATAGATGGCTGCGACTGTGATGATGTTGCTTCTAGGTTGTAATGTAGGATTTTACTATAATGAGTAAATGTGTATAAAATGTCGTTCTAAAGTTACATAAGATAGTGGCTAATAGCTTAGACATAATAAATTTGTATGTGGCATCTGTTGGAGCAAACCTAGTGCACTTTGGTCCTGAGGGGAATTTCTGCAATCAAATTATTGTATATGGAGACAATGAGTCAACACTACCAGTACTAACAGCCACTCAACGATAAAGGTTAACGCGGTTGCCAGTTGCATAATAAGCAATGCTATGAGAGGATTGGAAACGATGGTATGTATATATATATATATATATATATATATATATATATATATATAAATTTAAAGGAGATTAGAACAATAGTCTAAAGAGCAGAGTGTATTTTAATGTAATAGTAAAATTACTAATTTAATTAAAATACAGGGAAAGAAAAAGTGCTCGTTGTAATTTAGATATATAATAAGCTCGATAGGTAAATATCCTAGAGCTAAATTAATATTCAGTAATGTGATTGATAATTTAAAATTCAAATTAGAATTAGATTAAAATCCGTTTCACAAGAAGGAACAACAACAAAATCAATAATTTGTACGATCGTTTCGGAAAACAATGTTTTTATTGTGGTAGACATTAAGCCACGGACAATAATTTTTACATATAGTATTTTTAACAAACAAAGTTTCCTCATCAGCAAAAGTATTTGGAAGGTTTTTTTATAAATGTAAAAGACACCATAAATAAACCTAGCATTAAAAGTAAGGCAGATGTATCTGGAAAAAATTAAAATAAAGTTATGCATTTACTTGATAAGAAAATTAATATGGGTTAAAGATAGAAATAAAATAGAGTAAAATTATAAACCTGAATTTGGAAACGGATTTTTGATTTAATTCTAATTTGAATTTTAAATATATATATATATATATATATATATATATATATATATATATATATATATATATATATATATATATATATATATATATATATATATATATATAACAGACTGACAAAGTTTGGGGTATGCTTTGGCTGGTCCAGCCTTGTTCGTTGTCGGTCTGAGCTATGATTCTGTGCAGCTCTAAGAGGTCCACCTTCTCGCTCTTTGAGAAGGGATTAATTTATTGCTAATGGTCTGAGACACCCTCACTAGGGAATTCCGACAGGACTACTCGGGCAAATTTTGTTTGGCCAGAGTACTCTTCCCCTAAGGTACTGCCTTTTAAAATCCCATTTTCTTGACCTTGTGTCTAATCTTAAATAAGATAAATAATTAAAATAACTCAGCGTCCCAGTCCCACTGTGATAACCCGTACCAATGAAGAATCAGTAATAATAACAATACGAACGAAAATGCTATTATCCGGCTGTAGGAATAATATGTATTGCTTGTCATAAATCTATTTTCCAGAACAGTGGCCAGCACCTCTCAGAACAGCACCGTGATGCTGTGCTGCATATCCACCACCACCACCACCACCACCATCATTCTTGCTGTTGTCGCTGCTGCTGTTTTGTTCTTGCCATTCAGCTTTCTCCTACTACTGTGGCTTCCATGGCACTGGTTGCCGCGGAGATGATAACTAGATGGAAACTGTTGCTGACCCACCCTGCTAGTTCGGATGTCTTTGGGGTTGATTCTGAAAAAGCTGTTCTGGATCAATAGAGGCAAAAAAAGGCTTCGCTGTCAAACTCAGAAAAATAACGGCAGATCATGTTTTCTTCCTGTAAATACGCAATGCCAACTACTATGATCTGCGTTAGTTCTTTTACCTCTTTTTCTGTTTTTGTTTGATCCGACTCCTTGATATTGTTCTCAATTTTGATCTTAGCTATTTCCGCTATACTTGCTTTGTGCCTGCCTTTAGATTTCCTCACTGCCTGCCAGTTGCTAATTCAAGGGTTTTATCATTGACGTTGTTAGTTGTCACATCTTATTTATCTTGAACTTTCTCTTGTTTACCATCTCTCTCTCTCTCTCTCTATATATATATATATAATATATATATATATATATATATATATATATATATATATATATATATATATATATATATATATATATATATATATATATATATATATATATATATATATATACTAATTTTGGTTCGACATATTTACTCTCTTCCGCTCAAGTGAGGCAGGCACTCACCAAGATACGAAAACATTGAAATGAAAATGAAATTGAACTGCGTAAACTTTGACCTTCAGACACGAACCTGTTACCTGTGTATATGAAAGTGGTGCTCCTCCTCCCCCGTTCTTTATGCCGTTGACTGTTTTGGTTTGAAAACCGAGAAAACCATTTATTGATCAATTTTAAGCTGATGATGTAATATTTTTTTTTTTTTTTTTTAACCTTTGAAAAATTTCTTCTGTTTTTGTAGTTATTTCTTTTTCTTCTTTTTAATGTTGTCGACTTCAAAGTAGCACTGCTCGTTTAAAATTAGAAAATCTACTGACAGCAATTATGGTTTATATTCTGAATGTTACTTCCTATATGAACATACTTCTGTGATTGATTTCAGCTGATACAGTTGAACTTTTATATTCTATTCAATACCTATAATGTATATATATATATATATATATATAAGCACATACATGGAAAATAGTTCTGTTTCGCTAATAAGACACATGTAATCACTATAAGATCAATTCTAAAGATAAAGTAACTGATTCCAATTCGAAAAAAACAAAAACAAAAAAGAAACAAAAACGATTTCGTATTAATGTTGTTTTTTTTAAATAACTTTTAAGTTTCTATGTCGATGTGATTATTTATTTAACGAAAACGATCTCCAGTTTTATATCATCTATACATTCTATTGTTTTTCTTTATTACATTTCTGCACATTTTCTTCACATTTCTAATTACCAGGCCTTAAATTACACAACAAGCAACCTAGATATTTGATGGCTTATGTTTTTCTTCATCAATTTTGCTGAGAAAAATCAATCAATGATCTCATCTGTATTATTATTCATATATAGATGTTTAATTCAGTTTATTTTAGTTACGATCTTTTTTTTTTTTTTTTTTTTTTTTAGTATATACATAGCATTTCCCCATGCATTTAAAGCTTGTATATTTAGCTTGTGTAGTCGTTATTTGACTGCCTGAAAAAGAAATTAACTTCTTGCAAAAATATAAACCATTTCCTTAGTCTGTTAATCCCTTTGCTAAGTTGAAGTGCAAACAAATACACTTATTTTTCGTATATAATCGTTAATAATGTTTGCATGTTGTTATAAGTTAGTTATGTTACGTATTTATTGAATAAATTTTGTTTACTTCTATTAAATATGGAAAAATAATTCTTATTAAAAATAATTTAATTCAAAATTCACCCTTCATGAAATCTCAGAATCTTGTAAATAATATGAAGTTATAAAATATTAAAAACCATAGCTGCATCTGGTTTTTATAAAATTTATAAATACAACTGACTTTTGATTCTATTATTTGATATGCAACTATTCAATGGTTATTCTTTCTAAGATATTAGCAAAATAGTGTTGTAAATGCACTTAAATTATAATTTCTTCTAAAAATTATCTTTGATGCTTTATCATTTTATAATTATTAGTGTCTGTGTTTTAAAATTTAGCTTAAATCAGTTTTTTTCTCATGCTCATATAAAATTAAGTGTAATCATCCCATTTTCATGTCATATTGATTATTGAAGAATTGTGTAGTTATTTTTATCATAGAAAAATAATTTGAAAATCGTAAAATGTTATTTTTTTTTCATGTATGAAGTTTTATTTTAAAAAATGTATACATGAAAAAATCTAAATGACTTGAAATGGTAACTTATATGCAGCTAAATTAACACAACTAGAAGCATTTTGAGCATATCATTTATTTATTCGCATAAATTCTTAAACAACTGAATATCATTGCTTTACAAGACACATTCTTTATAAATCTTATATAAATATAAATTTGTCAGACCTTTTCAATTTTATTTTTTTATAAATTTCGTTTTGTGTTAAATAATAACCTTTCAATGTAGTAGCCTATATCACATATAGACTCATACTTGCCTTTTTATTGGTTAACTTATTATTAACATAGGTTTTAATCCTATTGAATATATTCATATTTAAAATTCTTATTTCATTATAACGATTAGTTTTATCATTAAATCTTTATGCGTTAATTACAAACCTAAAATCTAATCAGCAGGATGTTACTATATATATTACTAGATCAGGATTTACACAAAAATAAAAGGTTTTATAAATAATTGCCTTTAGCTCAATTAATGTTCAATTGGTAGGAACATTTTTTAGATACAAATCTATCACTTGTTGGAATGATTTCATTAGTAAATTTCTAATTATCTACTTATTTTATAAACTGAAATAACTAATGGTAGGGTTTAATTTATTGATGTTCCATTAAAAAGATTTTTGCATGGATTTGAAAATACAAAAAAAAAAAAAGAATGATTTATCTCCCTTAGTTGTAGAACTTATAAATCCTCACAAACATAAAAGTTATTAGCTTTTAAAATAGTTTTCCTTTCTTTTTATTGTATATCAACCCATTTTACATTTTATAATACAAAACACACTATTATAAACAATAAATTTTTAAAGTTAAAAATATTATCATCTCTCTCTCTCTCTCTCTCTCTCTCTCTCTCTATATATATATATATATATATATATATATATATATATATATATTAAATAAGAAATGAGGATTAAAATTTATATATAACTTTATATTGCTTTATTACTGATATATTATTTATTAGCTTTATTTAATACTTTAATAAAGTTTAAAGAGTGTTAAAGATATATTCTTTATTAGCTTCATTTAATATACATTATATATATATATTTATATATATATATATATCTATATATATATATATATATATATATAGATATATGACATTTGTCTCTGAAATATCTAAAACTTGAAATTAGACAAGAATATATATATATATATATATATATATATATATATGTATATATATATGTATATGAATCATTTGTTTCTGACATATATCTAAAACTTGAAATTAGACAAGAGTATACATATATATATATATATACATATAGATAGATAGATATATGACATTTGTCTCTGAAATATCTAAAACTTGAAATTAGACAAGAATATATATATATATATATATATATATATATATATATATATATATATATATATATATACACATATATAATCACATTTGTTTCTGGCATATATCTAAAACTTTAAATTAGATAAGAATATATATACATATATATATATATATATATATATATATATATATATATATATATATATATATATATATATATATATATATATAAATCACATTTGCTTCTGACATATACCTAAAACTTGAAATTAGACAAGAGTATACACACACATATATACATATATATATATATATATATATATATATATATATATATATGTATGTATATATATATATATGAATATGTATATTAAGGTCTTATTTCTCAAATGTATATAATTAGCAGTGTTTATATAATGCATTTTCCTACATCACTAACAACACTTTAGAAGTTTTCAATTGTACAAGCCAAAATATTTACTTTGTAGAAATTTGTAATTATCTGTTTCTAATCTAATTCATCATAGTTGATATCGAGTATGCATATGTTCAGCTCATTTTGAAAGACCTGAGAAGAAAACATTCAATAAGATTTGATTCAATGTCGTATTAAATTAATTTTTATAAAGAGAAATGATTATATTATAAAAGGGAAAATTATTCCTTTTTAACAAAGCTTTAAATATCTGTATGTCTTCTCTTTAATATAAATTGGAACATTCATAAAAATAAGGTTTGAAAATTCTTCATTACATAAATTAAATTACAAAATATAATAGATCTTCCATACATATTTAAGTTATACCTTAGCTAATTTGACATAAGTAAGCTTTTAATTCGTAATATAATTATTGATACACTTAAATTCACCCACAAGGATTGCATTGCTATTCTTTGGTTGCTCAAAACTAAAAAAAAAAAAAACTCGTTGTTCTTTTTGCCACATACATATTTTTACAGTAAACATTATTTCAGATATTCTGCTTCAATTTGAACCATTAATAAAATAGCTATATTTAAATATTTAAAAAAGAACAAAATAGAATAATTCATTGTAAACATATATCGATATCGTTATTGATAAATTAAATATATTTATAATGATGGAATTATCTAACTGAAATGTATATTTGAGGCTTGGGATTTTAACAAAAAAAAAAAAAAGAAAGCTATATCTTGAATATATATCTATAAATATTAAAAAAAATTTAAAAATAATATAATTTGTATAAAAACAAATAACATTATTTCATTAAATGTCTTTATAAGTAGAAGAATCTAAATTATTTTATAGTTATTTTCTTGGTAATATTTGGCCTATACCCCAACCCTTAAAAAAATTTGTAATTTAGATCGCTGTAAAAATACTTTTAAAACAAAATTGTTTCTGAAATAATTTTAGTTATTAAATCCGTCATTTTTCTAACATATAAGGTTATCTTGCCGAATTTTCAAAGTCATACCCAAATAGTAATCCATCTGCTATATTGATATTTGATTTGGACTAGCCTATTTGTTTTTGTTTCTTCTATTCATGGGAATGAATATATTTTATTTTGTGTCAGTTTATTTCTGAAAATATTTATTCTAGCTAAGAAAAGTATTGTAGTGGCGATTTCCCCCCTTATTTCCGTTGCAATCTGCAAAAGTAAAAATGTAAAAAAAAAAAACGCTATACTTTTAAACATTAAAGGAACGTAACATTTTAACAATCCTTGCTTCACATAGTCAACAAAATTACTTTTAACTTCTTCATGAAGTTATCATTTCGTTTACTTCCGAGCAACATACAGTTAGTTCTATTTAAAAATAGGAATCATAGCATAGCATAAAATGAAAGTTCATAAGATTTCAGAATCTTCATAAGAATAAGAGAAAAATTTATTTGATCTATATTTTGGATTCTTTAACAAAAAAAAAAGCTTATTGAGGATATATAATTTTAAAAAGAAGAAAAAAATAATTTTCAAAAATAGTTGATACTATGTTTTGTCCAAAAACATTTTAGAAGATTTCTTTCAGAAAAAAAAAAAAACTGGTGGAGAAAAAAAGCTATTTAAATAAAGAAAAAATACCTAGGATATACATTTTGATCCCTAAAAAAGAGGAGAAAAGGAATTTTGGAAAACAATTGACACTATTTGAAAAAAATATATATTTTTAATTTAGAATATTACTTAAAAATAAGCGATAGAAAAAATGTATCTCTTTCAAAATTTTGATTAAGAAAAAAAAAATCTATATGTTATATAACCCAAAGGAACACATTGTATTTTCTGGAACATTGAGTCGATTTGAAAATAGTTTTGCTGCTTGCATACGAGAGACATTTCTGGAAAGAGCTGAGAGTACAGAAAAAAAAAAATTGTTTTCTATCTGCGTCAAAGAACTAATTTCAAAGACACACTCGCACACACAAAAAACCCCACTGAGAATAATAAAACCTAATTGATAACACATTTAAATTAACAAAATCTGTAACCATGGAGACCATTACAGCTTCTCCTGAAAATGACGTGTGGAGTATGAGCATCTCTGTCAAGCTTTCACCTGAGCTGAAAAGGTAAGCATTTTATTAACACCTGTGAATGTGTTTAAATGTATATTTTATAAGGCTTATCTACGCACATCTTTAACCAAGACGTCTGAGATGTTATAAGCGTGTATACCAATACATTATTTGAAATAGAAGCATCAATCTCTATTTTAATGTGATTATTTAAAGAAACACATCTTCAGAAAACGTACACCTTGTATATCATCTTTAATAACATCTGTATGATGACAGTATGTATTTATGTATGTAACCTCGTTTTTATATACATTATCATCTTATACACCCATTAAAAAATGAGAGCGTTCGATCGTCCAAGGAGAAATGCAAAATAGTAATTGAACAATATTTGGTGTTGTTGGGTACCCAAAGTTTAAATTTTACCCATTTTAAAATGAATTGTTCTAAAATTGAATATGACGTCATAGATAGAATTCTGTGGGCGACTTAAAAATAACATTCGTTTAATTTATTTTTTTTATGTAAATCTCTCTGAACAAGGCATGAAGCTACTTGATGTAAGGAGCTAATATGAACGAAAGCTGATTATTACAAAGACAGGAAATGCCTATTGTTTTCTGTCTTAAAGAGACCAAGGTTATAGATAAGATGAAAACACTCAAAAGGCAAAGAGAGGTCCAAAAGTCTGCAGTTCTTGGAAAGAAGCTAGTAGAATAGGAAATTGTGTTACAATCATATATCAAAGCAGCAAATTGATGAAGATCACTAGACCAACGAATCAAATGATCTGGAATAAAGGAAGCAGGAAATAATAACACAAAACAATTCTAAAGAACACATCCGATAATTTCAATTAATTTGTAAGGTATTTATTAGTCTCTTAATCATTTTTACACCTAAACACTAACCTACCAGACCAGCAGCAAAATCACATCCCTTCTCTATATCGGTCCTGAAAAGTTTTCTACTCTCAGACACTTCTGCCTTTAGAATTAACTTTCTGCTCCTTCTTTATTTAAAAAATTAACATATTTTCAATAAATAAACTTAAATAAACTGAAACTTTAAGAAGAAAGAAGATAGTATGTAAGAAAATCAGGAAGGTTTTTTTTTCTATTAAAATGATATTCTTTCATATTAGTGAAAAAAATGATCATTAGACAAAAACAAAACAAAACAAAAAAAAACAGAAAGAAAAACTAAGTCACTTTATGATTTAAAATTGTGTCAAATGAGTCTTGATATGACAAATTAAAAAATAATCACTTTTTGCTCAATAAACCATTACTCAACCAAAACTATAATTATGCTCAACCAAAACTATAATCATAAATTTGAATTTTTAACTTCTTGAAAAAAATGTAATATTAAGTAACCACTTATCAAGACTAGGAACCATTCGAGGATAACAGTTAATGATATGTATGGATTGTCAATTGAATTATGATGGATTATGATTATCAAGGATTGAAAATACTGAATGAAATTACTAAAATTTTAATACATATGAGAACTGTTTATCATACGTGTTTATTGGTTTTAAAGATGGCCATATTGTAGACCCTAAATAAGCAATTTTGTGGCAACGTGTTCCAAAGATGGGAAGTTCTTGGAAAGAAATTCACTTCATGAACATTCTGTTTGATGTTAGACGAATGTAGGGGAAATAAAGAAGATTATCATTGCATTATTTAGAAATAATTCAATGGCAAATTAAGAAGCATCAGTCTGCATTCTACAACATTTTTCCACTGATGACACCTGTTTTAACAATGCTATACTTTTTATGACTTCACTCGAAAAAGACACCCAATTCTTAATCTTAAACAGAACAATTTAAAAGAAAAAAATGGGGAAAAATGTAAAAAAAAAAAAATTTTGTAAAAAAACAAACAAAAAACAAAAAACTTTTAATCATATTATTTGGACTACTGTTCTTATCTCGAGTGTGATTTTCACAATATGTCGATCGATGTAATTTTTTGGGTGAATCTTTTCGAACTCAAGAATCTTTCTGTCAAACTAGAAAATTTGCACAGAATTTATTTAATCCACAGGGAACATGCTCATGTTCCATCAGCCATGACCCAGTAGAAATCCTAAGCAATTCGCAATTGCATTTTGAGTGTCGGCCACAGTGAGAATTGAACCTTTAACTTCAGAAGAGCATAACTATACAACTGAATTTTATCAAGTGCTTTATCCACTACCCCATGGCTCCTTATGGACAATTGTAGTATGAATTTTAGGAGCCTTGTGAAAATAACACTGAAGATGAGAACAGTAGTCCAAAGAATCCAAATAATATGAACAATCAATCCTTATCTCAAAAACTCAGAAAGGTAAAAACTTTGAAACTTGAGAGAGCAATGGCAGCCTTGTATCTTAATGGACTGAATACAAAATAATGAACTGCAAAACACAACTAGCACAAAGACGTACTATTCCATTGCCCTTTGGTTCAATTGGATAAATAATGAGAAAAGAAACCAAGCTACGTACTTTCACCCATTTCTGCTTTGAATGTATATTCATCCCTAGATAAGAATGGATGATTCATACTGTTATGGTGTGATGTTGAGCTATTCTATTTCGGCCGTGACAGGCATAGCCACAGTACCGGGACACAGACTTTCTGTAACATACTATTGTGTACTTCTGTAAATAATCTTGTATTGTTTTGACTATTACCAGCCCTTCAAGATCACAACATATACCTTAATTGATTATTGATGATTATATTTATGGCTTCATGACCTCATTAAAATCTCTTGCTAACTATACACGAGTCACAAATTTTGGTCTACATTGGTGGTCATCAACTCTTTGATCTTCATGGATCACTAAAATGTATGAATTCAGAAAAAAAAGGTAAAGACGTTCATCTTCTATAATATAAATCTCATCTGTCTGTTTAAATGTATGCACGTATGTATGTATGTATGTATGTATGCATGCCTAAAACTTTCGACAGAGGCGATGGATTTTCAGGAGATCTGTATCGTTTTGAAGCTCGACCCTTCGGATGACAAATATCGAAAAATTGGCTAAAAACATTAATTCCTTCGCCATCAACTGGGCACTTTTCTACAAGAAGGGGTCGCTTTTTTCGTCGATATTTTTTAAAGTCATCCTCCTTTTTCGATTCACTAGCCTTAATTTAAATCTTCACCACTTCTAGTTTGGCGATGGACGCAACAGCAAAGACGTCACGTTTTTTTTTCATGTTCTTTTCCTCCTTCACGGTATGGGTTCAAGCCTGCCTGCCTATTACCACTTTTTTTCTTTTTTTTTTTTTTGCTCCACACACACCTCTAAACACCCGGGCAACGCCGGGCACCAAGGTTAGTATAATAATAAAAAAAAAACTTTTATTTTTTGTTCATATGAAATGCACCCATTAAACTTAACATTAAAAGTATAGTTTAATTATCTAAATAGAACAAATTGAAAAATTTAAGTTTATTCAAGTATTATACATGTTTAGTGTGATAGTTGTTTCTCTATGTTTGTGAAAGTTTGGCTCCAGTGAGGAGGAAAGCTGTATTTATTTCAAGTGGAGAAAGATCCTGAACATATTTAACAGCCATAATACGTTTGCTACTCGTCATTCTCTAATCTAAAATTTAAATAATGTCTCAATTTTTCTGTGGATCAAATATTTTGCATGGACCACCTTGCCGCTTAAGCCCACATAATATCATACATTTTAAAATAGTAAAATGATAGTATGACACAAATTTCATTCAAAATAGTATCATCTTTTTTATTGTTATTTTCGCAATGTTCCAATCATTGTGCCCTCAACAATTTTCATATCTCTATCTCTATCATTATATAAAAGTCACTTTGTGTGTGTGTGTGTGTGTGTGTGTGTGTGTGTGTGTGTGTGTGTGTGTGTGTGTGTGTGTGTGTGTGTGTGTGAGAGAGTTTTTTCCTCATAGGTTCCGAAACGTCTGAGCCTATCTTTTGAAAATTCCACACAAAGATAATTTATATGTCTGGCAGTGTTCTTAGATATGTTTTGTACAGAAATTCATCTGATAAGTGTCAAAAATCGCAAAATTTCCGATCTTAAAAATATAAGAGAAGAAAGACTATTTTTTAGATCATCAAGCTCAAATATCAGACGGAATTTAATGAACGACATTTTCATTATTATTTTTTTCTTCTTTTTTTTTTGCAAATTAGTCTACTGGGCAAATTATTCCTCGTAATATATAATAATCAATAGAGGATTGATTCTATAATAATACATATGCAAGCCGCATAAATTAAAATATCATGTTTATCATGTTTAAGTGTATTGTATGACCAGGTAACGCAAGGCGGCCAGCTAGTATCTATTATTTAAAATTTCATAATTGTATAAATGACTCTAAACTTAAAAAAAAGTTGGTATTGTTGGCATCGACTGGCACCACACCAAATAATCGAGAAGGATTAAGGAGGATGGAAAAACCTAGGTGAGAAAGCACTAAGCAGACCTCCACTGGATGGGTGCGAATGGAATTGAGGACTTGGAGAGGCTTATTGCCACCCAAATTAAAATGAAGCCCGATGGCCTTTGCCAGCATGATGTCAATAGTAAATAGTTGTTGCGATAGTGCAAAATTTATTTGCAAAACTTATCGAAATAGGTAGCGAGTACTGGAAATCTAGGGTAAGTTGTTGTCATCTAGACTTCAAGGAGCACCACCAGTTGCTGTCAGTGAGTAATCTCTGATGATAACCTGTGTGAGAACTTATTATTATTATTACTCTTCTTCTTCATTAAGAGTTTTAACACAGACTCTCATTCAAAAAATTCAAAAATTCTCTTTAAGAAAAACCTGTGGTGTTCGCTGGAATCTGAGTGACAACAAGTCTCCCCAGATTTCCAGCACTCACTACCTCTTTCGATAACCTTTTCACATTAGTTTGTTGTTATAGCTGTTTACCATTGATTTCTCGATTGTAGCGGCCATTGGTTCTCACTGGAATTTAGGTTCCAGTCCTTTTCACACTCATCCAGTGGAAGTCTGGTTAGTGCTTTCTCTCCTCAGTCTTTCCATCCTCCTTGACGGTTCTTGATTATTTGGTGTGGCGGCAGTTTATGGTGACACTATATGGGGGGGCGTAAGGGGGTTAACTTACAATTATACAGTTTGAAGCTCAGTCAAGCACTTGCCATGAAAATAACGATAAAGCAGAGACAAACTCGCAACATCTCTTCTGTGAGATAGAGATTGCAGGGAAGAGAAAAGTACATCTCCTACGAAACTACGAAATCTATTTTGAACTCTATCAAGGCAGGACAAGTCCTTTCTAGCAGCTCCTGCCCAGATGTGGCAACAATACTCCATCCTTGAACGTACCTGGCTCTTATATAGATAGAGAATTGCATCAGCAATGAGATATCTACTGGATTGATAGAAGGATCCCACCATTTTTTCAGCGGCCTTAGCAACAGATTTAATGTATGTGTTCCATTTCAGATCAGGAGTAAAGGTCAAGCCCAAAAGCTTGTCAAAACATGAAGCCTCCCCAAGATGAGAGCCATTCATTTCAATTGATGCCAGATGGGGATCAGAGCGTTGATGATGTCAAGATAGAAGCTTGATTTTAGATGCATTAAAAGTAACCAGCCACTGGTTTCCCCATTGTACCACGTGCTCAAGATCAGAGGAGAGAGAATCGGAGAGAACTTACGGTCTTAGATGTGCTACATAGATGGTAGTGTCATCAGCATAAATGTCTACAAATGATGTAAGGATGTGATTTGGAAGATCATTAATGTAGATCAGGAAGAGAGTTGGGCCCAGGATGGACCCCTGAGGGACTCAAGCATTAATATAGTGAGCTTCTGATTTTTGTCCATCAACTACTACTCTTATGAACTTATCAGAGAGAAATGATTTAATAATTGAGAAGACATTTCCAGCTATCCCATAGCTGGAGATCTTGTGAAGTAAACCTTTATATCATACCTTATCAAAGGCCTTTAATATGTCTAGAGCAATTGCCCTAGAAAGGTTGCCTCTGTCGAGAGATTCGCTAATCCTATGCGATATAACTGTAAGCACATCTGCTGTAGATCTAGCAGAACGGAAACCCATATTGTGTGTCACTAAGAAGGTTATTTTTGCTGAGATGGTTGATTACTTCTCTATTTAACACAGATTCCAGCAACTTACTCATGACGCACAAGAGACTTATTGGCCTGTACTGAGAGGGAGAGGAGCGATCATCTGAATTCTTAAATACAGGGCATACTGATGAGATTTTCCAGGGTGATGAGAAGCAATTCTCCTTAAGACTACGTTTAAACAGTTTTGTAAGTATGGGTACTAGTTCTGGTTGAAGTTTTTTGAGTACTATAATTGGAATACCGTCAGGGCCAGTTGCTTTACTGGAATCAAGGTTTTTGATTAGTTTGGCAACATCATGTACAGATATTAGTATGTCGCATAGCGTGTTTTCTGATACAGGAGGAAATATTGGGGGTTGACAACCTTGGTCACAAAGGGTAGAATTGGCTGCAAAGTTCTTGGCAAAGAGTTTGGCTTTGTCTGATGCTGACGAGATTACTTCAGGTCCATTGATAATAGTTGAGATAGAGCACACGCTTCTGTTCAGGATTCTGTTTGCTATTTGCCAAAAAAAAAAAAAAAAAGCCGCTGCCCAGCTACTTTGGACTTGACGGACTGAGCATACAACTCTCTTGCATTTTTTATTACTTTCTTACAATGGTTGCTGGCAATCGTGAAAGCAGCTTTAGTCTCAATAATCTATTACGTACGTACTGCTGTCGGTTTATGCTTGTATCATTTGTCTGGATGTTCAAGCTCAGGCTAGTTTGCTGCATTCACTAATTATGTGGTTTCTTGCTTCTTGTAAGAGAATATTAAATTTAATATGAAGATTTTAGGATGATGCAATAAATAAATTAATAGACCATTAACTTAACATACAAAAAATAAACTAATGATAACCTAAATAAGGAAAATAGAATTAAATTTAAATTTAATAATCTTTATTATTTAAACTAACACCTGGGAAATTTCAATAGCATAAAAAAATCAAGCATTAAGGAATTACAATATATTGAAACAAACAGATTATGATCGATTAAAATAGACTAAATCAGAATATAAGTTTGAAACAAACTGAATGAGAAATTGAACCTTGACTAATATAAATAGAATAATTTTAGAACTACAAAGTTAAAATTAAGTAAAGGAGATTAATAAATACAAAAGTTAAAATATTCAAGAAAGAGCACATAGGAATTTCGATAAAAGTATGAATTGATAAAAATTGTCAAAATCGAGTTATGTACCTCACTCCATAAAAATATACTGAATGATACGGAACAGTAAAAATTCAAAAATAAAAATAAAATGTTTATTAAGATAAGACTTGAAAAATAGATTAAACATTTAAATTGTTTACATAACTAGTATAGGTTGAAGATAAATTTTAATATTATTTAATTATAGTTTTTTTTTCTTAAATAACATGGGAAGGAAAAAAATCAACAAATATATCGTAACATGTCAATAAAAATTTATACAAAACTGAGGCTAATTGAGATAAGAATAGTTCGGCATATAAATAGAGACTAAAATTTGAATGTGTAGATTAGGATTTGAGGAATAAATTAATATAAAATAATTATAAGAATTATAAAAAAACATTAAGAGATTAAATGAATATAAAAATAGGAAATTGGCGAAGTATCACATAAAAAGAAGAAATACGAGGCACTTACTCAATTCAAAGGCAATCGAAAAATAAATAAACAAAAAATAAAATTAAAGTGGTAAGTAAGAGATGAGTCCAGTTGCTTGATCCCTTAAAATAGGGATTATGAATGCATTCATATATGTATAACAAATGTGTTTTAGTGTCTGAAGAGTAGCTATTTTTGGAATATTTTTAAATGATATAATGTTTAAATTTGTCCATATAGTTATGAAACAATTGTAACAAAAAAGGAAATACACCATATGATGTTCTCATTTCATATTTTGTAGTCTTGATTTTGCAAATATATATATATATATATATATATATATATATATATATATATCACTTCTATCCATAAAAATAAATCAGTAGATGTATTTGTGTGTGTATCTGTTTTTCTGTGTAAATATATAATCGATGAACTCTTGAAATATTGGTCACATAACACTAAAATTAACAGGAAATGGTAATCATACCACAAGGATCGTTTACAATGAGTAATGATGAGTATCATGTACACAAATATATCGACAAGTTGAAATGCCCACTTGCTGACATATTTTTACTTCTTTCCGGGCATGCCAAAAATTCAATTCATTTTTTCAAGTCGTTTAATATCAAATCTTTTTTACTTATTTCTTGATAGCTACATCGGTAGGAGACGTAGCTGGAGTACTAAATGTTTTGGTTTTGATTCTAGCTGAAGGCACCCAAGTTATTTTGTTCTTTAAACTTTTGAAATCAATACTATATATATATATATATATATATATATATATATATATATATATATATATTAGGTACAATATAATATTCAGTAGAGAATTTGCTCTGCAATAATTATTACGAAATCTGCATGAATTAAGATATATTTAAGCATATTTTATGACTCAGCAAGTTGATGTCTATTTATGTTATAGAAATGGATGTGGTAACAGTCAGAACTTTAAAATAGAAAATTTTTATAAGGGTTCCATTGTCACAGAATCTAATGACACCATTCAAATTTTCTTCTAATTCAATCGGAGGTCACTAGAAGCAATTATTAATTAGGTCCATAAATAACTGAAATATGTTAAAACGTAAAGAAAAGACATTAATTTTTAAAAAATAGATTTCCTTCATCTCATAAAACAAATGTAAAATTAAACAAAGAATATCTCAATGGCTGGTTACCTTTAATGCATCTAAAACCAAACTCCTATCTTTACATCATCAACGCTCTGATCCCCATCTGGCATCAATTGAAATGGATGGCTCTCGTCTAGGAGAAGCCCCGTGTTTTGACAAGCTTCTGGGTTTGTCCTTTACTCCTGATCTGAAATGGAACATGTACATCAAGTCTGTTGCCAAGGTCGCTGGAAAGATGGTGGGATCCTTCTACCGCTCCAGAAGATATCTCACTACTGATGAAATTCTCTATCTATATAAAAGCCAAGTACGTCCAAGAATAGAATACTGCTGCCATATCTGGGAAGGAACTGCTAAAAACAGCCTATCCTGCCTTGACAGAGTACAAAATAGACTTTGTGGCTTAGTGGGGGATGCCCTTTTCTCTACCCTGCAACCTCTCTCCCACAGAAGAGACGTTGCGAGCCTATCCTTGTTTTATCGTTATTCCATGGCAGATGCTCGTCTGAACTCCAATCTCTGGTCCCCCCTCGCCAATCTTTTACGAAAAACACCCGTCTAGCTGAATCCACTGTGAAAAATTTCCCCCACTCTTTATCTGTGCCTAAATCAAAACGTGGTTTCCATGAACAAAGCTTCTTTCTTAGAACTGCATGCCTGTGGAACTCTGTTCCGTCTGCCTTCTTCTCACCTGACTACAACTTGGATGTCTTCAAGTCCAACGTTAACAAATTCCTAATGAACCGCCACCTTAAGTAAACACTTCATCAAATCTCCACACTAACGTACTGTACTTGCAATAACCCTTATCCCTGAGTGGCTTCCGGACTTTGATAAGTGATGACCACCTTGTAAAAAAAAAAAAAAAAAAAAAAAAAATGCATTTTAATAATAGTCTAATCATAACTATTTCTATTGGTACTTTTAAGGATTAAAATAATTAAATCAAAATGAATTATTCAGTATTCATAAAAGCTATTTTCCGTTTAACAGTTGCAGATTTTTTTTTTCAGTTAAAGATTTCTAACGTGTTCATTTCTTGTTTTATATTAGGATCCCCCCCCCCTCACAAAATAAGACTTTAACGGATTCATTTGTTATTTTATATTTTATGTAATATTTAACTTGCATTAATAGCAAATCTAACTATTGGGTTTAAATTTACACAAACAGCGGGACCTTTTTTTTTAACCTATCAACCTGTATGTGTTATTTAAGGTCAGTTATGTATTTTGTTGTGATCTTTTATTTTTCTTGATTCAGATCTTCTGATATATTTTTTAGCTCTTTTAGGAATTTAAAGATGTTTTCTATATTAACATACTCAAATAAATTTTTCATATTATTACTTTTGAAGAAAAAAACTTTCTAAGGTTCTTTAGTGTTTCATAAGGATGTGTTTGACTGTGATAGTTGTTTGGCATGTTCTACATTTTGTTTGTAATTCTTTGTTCAGTATAATGTGTGAGATTTGTGTACTTTTTTAAATTAAAATTGTGAGCACATTGATTCCTTGTGTTAATTTTTTAAGTAATACTTTCTTTGCAATGATTACATTAACACATCGACTGTTAATGTTGACATTAAATTCAAACGACTAACAAGATTTATTATTCTAGATTATGGTTTTCGAACCTGTTCATGTGCGGTTTTAGTTTTTCAATTCTTCTTCCCCTGACCACTTAAAATGGCTTTGTTATAGAAAAAGGCGCGTGGTGTACTTGCTAACTGTTGTATGGTGGGCCGGATTTATATTTATATTTATTAAATACACGTTTATATTTATTATAGAGTTGATATTATATGAACGTTGTTAGTTATTATTCCAAAACCAAGAGATATATTCAATACACACTAATATTATTTTATTCATATGTATATGTAGTACGTCTTACACGTGTTTTGTTGAATAGCGGAAGTCGACCAAATAACTTATCAGAAACAGATATGCGTTTCTCGAAGCAGTCAGAGAACTTTTTCCATGAAATAAAAAGGGATTTGGTAAGGAAAAATATTGCTAAAAGTATAAAGTTTATATATACATATATATATATATATATATATATATATATATATATATATATATATATATATATATAGTAATTTATAAAATATATATGGCGATTAAGCTACACTGAATATTCTGTGTAAAAAGTTGTTAAAGTTTACGCATAAATCTATACTTTCGTATATTAGATTTGTGTGAATAAATGAAGTAACATATATATATTGCAATTAGGAAGGGAAGACTTTTATGATTCATGATTAAAAGTAAATTTGTATATATATAAATATATATATATATATATTCCTTTAATCTTCTGCACTTTTGTGTTTCATTCTATTTAACATATAGATACTCTTTCTCTGGGTCAGGGTGGACCTGGAAGTAATGTTAAATAAGCAATAGCTCTACATTCCCGGAAGTTCCCAAATTTGTTTGTCATCATTTGGGTGTAATTTAAGATCATGTTTAGGGCTGACAAGATTCTGAACAATGTTTAGATAATGTTTATCATTTATGATAAGATTGGCAGGAAAGATTCATTAAAAGTAAAACAGTGTTAAAATTAAATTTTATTTTCAATTTTATTCTATTTTGTATTTATCAGATTAGCGAATGCAAGCATGTAAAACAGGATGTTCTGTTGGGGAAAAAAAACACCCAGAAGCTTTTAGTGTGGACACTTGTTTTATCATAAAATTCTGCTTTTAATTTTTTTTCCATCACTTCCATCCGTTGTGGTATAGTCTCTCAAAAGTATTAATCACAAAATGATTTTCAACTTGAAAATTCGAAAAACAAGTAAAATTATAGAATATTTATGTTAGGATTTTTCTTTTAAAGATTGCATGAAGATAAATTATCAACCATAAGAATACGTTTTATATCTCTGTTTCAATATATATATATATATATATATATATATATATATATATATATATATATATATATATATATATATATATATATGCAGAAAGCTCTAAAAAGAAGTTTACTAATCAAAGCAAAAGCAAACTCAGAAACAAATATAAATATTGCTATTTATGTAACACCAAAGAGGGGCCACATCAGATCAGTAGGGTCGATGTGACGTTTTTGTTAAAGGTGATAATCAATCCCGGGCGAACAACGGTTACAAAAAAAAAAAAATAATAATTTTTTTTTGTTAATATTTTTATGTATCAAAATCTTGTTGTTGAGATACCATACGGTCGGGGAATAGAAGTGGAGGTCGCCTGCTGAACTTCAAATTTATATAGCAATCCCAACCAAATGAAAAAGCTCAATACTTTAACTGACAATAGTAGAGCTTACAATAAATAATAGTAAGAACAAAGTTTACTATTAGTTTTTATTATTCGGTAGAATACTCCAAAACTGGTAAGTTAGGTAATCCTTAATTTGCAGAGTTTCAAAGAAGACTAATTCTTTTCATCAGAGGAAAAACTGTTAGCAAAATATTCACATAGAAATACTAGATATTAGCATTTTTATGCATTAGCTGATTATTGTTGTTTACTTGTTTACGTCGCCAGTTAGATAGATAGATAGATCGAGATAGATAGATAGATAGATAGATAGATCGAGATAGATAGATAGTTAGATCGAGATAGATAGATATAGATATATAGATAGATCGACAGACGGATAAATAATAGATAATTTGTTGTGTTCCCAATTACATAACAATATCACTGGAATTACTTTCCTACATACAAAGACGGTAACCTCTTGGCATAGGAACACACAGACACAGCAGAACTCTTCACATGCCAAACACATGTTTTAATATATCCTTTTATATACGTTAATAAGCCATTAAAACTTAAACAATTCCTCTCTTTCTGTTTATCATACATAAGCACAACATCACATCATGTATTATTTGGATTCATCGGACTACTGTTCTCATCTTGAATGTGATTTTCACAACGTTTCGGTCGATGTAACCTCCGACCTTCTTCAGGTGTATCTTGTCGAATGTTTCTGTTGAACTCGGGAATTTGGACGAAATTTCGAGTAGAACCCTTTATTTACTTCACGGGAGTAATGTGCTCTTGTTCCATCAGCCATGACTGGATAGAGGTCCTAAGTAATTCGCAATTGTATTTTCCGGTCGCCACACTGAGGATTGAACCTTCAACCTTCAGGAGAATATCACTTTTTACAATTGAGTTTTCAAAATAGTCACACTACTGCGCCACGGATCCTTGCGAACCGTCAGAAACGTCATCACATTATGTACTTTGCTATAAAACTCCTATCACATGGCACAGTTTGAGAAGATATCTTTTGTCTCTCAGGACAGAATGAGGCCAATTAACATTTTTGAATAATTTTACAAATAACTTTCTCAAAGAAAACTGACACAATCTTAGAAGAATGTTTTCCTTGTAAAATAAACCCTCACTATTGTATCTCTCTTCAGTTGGTTTCTTTTCTTTGCTAAAAAGAAAATAACCAAACCCAAACAAAAAATTGTAATTTGAGCCCATGTTTTTTTTTCTTTTCTCTATATATTTGAAACCTTAAAAAAGACTTAACAAGAGCCATTATTCTTCAACTGTTGATAGTAAGGGTGGGTTACAGGGTTACCGGACCCTCAATCACAACAGTGTTCACTCATGTATTTCACAGCATCATGCTTTTTTTTTTTTACACACACCTACCTATCATCATCTTTAAATGACACATGATAGATAACAAAATAGATAAAAATAAATAACATTCTATCATTTTTTTTTCAATTCATGTAATATCTCTATTTATTTAAAGTTAGGTGTTTGTATGCGTTTATATATTTCTATGTACAGGATTCATTCCTAAACTAATTAACCGGCGATTATAAATTTGGGAACGCAGTTGCAAGGCGTAAGAGATCGTAATGTGGGCTACATTTAGTTTATCTTAGTTCTATGCAAAGGGGGTAAAAAAGGGGATAGAAGCCTTTTGTGAAAATTCAACAACCCCCAATTTTTGAGAAATTTTTACAATACGTATTAGACGTCAATTAATAAATATTCTTAAAATTTCAATTTCTTTAGAGTATTTTAAAAGCGTTTTAAGGGGGTTTGATATTGGAACAATCTCCCCTTTGAAAATTCAAATATATGAGAGTTGTATTAAATTCGATTCATAGTCATTAGACACCAATTAAGCAAGATTCTCTAAATTTCAATTTCTTCTTAAGGTCCTTAAGCTTAAACGTTAAACATTATCTAGAATCAAAGTTATGTAGTGGATTTTGATCAGAAGTGATTAATACTTCTAGATATAAGTTTTACCAACATTAAATTTAAAAAAAAAATCTTTATAAGGAGACATAAACGTGGTGTAATGTTGTTTTATTAAGGAAATAAACTTTGCTCGTTCGGAAATGAGTACTTTTCTAATTAGCCCTTTTAAGAACTCGCTTCTTATTGTTGAGCACTCTAATTAATAGATGAAAAGAATTGTGATGGATGGCTCTCATCTGGGTGAGGCTCCGTGTTTTGACAAGCTTCTGGGTTTGACCTTTACTCCTGATCTGAAATGGAACATGTACATCAAGTCTGTTGCCAAGGTCGCTGGAAAGATGGTGGGATCCTTCTACCGCTCCAGAATATATCCCACTACTGATGCAATTCTCTATCTATATAAAAGCCAAGTACGTCCAAGGATGGAATACTGTTGCCATATCTGGGCAGGAGCTGCTAAAAACAGCCTATCCTGCCTTGACAGAGTACAAAATAGACTTTGTGGCTTAGTGGGGGATGCCCTTTTCTCTACCCTGCAACCTCTCTCCCACAGAAGAGACGTTGCGAGCCTGTCCTTGTTTTATCGTTATTTCCATGGCAGATGCTCGTCTGAACTCCAATCTCTGGTCCCCCCTCGCCAATCTTTCACGAAAAACACCCGTCTAGCTGAATCCACTGTGAAAAATTTCCCCCACTCTATATCTGTGCCTAAATCAAAACGCGGATTCCATGAACAAAGCTTCTTTCTTAGAACTGCACGCCTGTGGAACTCTGTTCCGTCAGCCTGCTTCCCTCCGGACTACAACTTGAATGTCTTCAAGTCCAATGTTAACAAATTCCTAATGAACCGCCCCCTTAAGTAAACACTTCAGCAAATCTCCTCACTAACTTAATGTACTTGCAATAACCCTTATCCCTGAGTGGCTTCCGGGCCTTGATAACTGGTGATCACTGTGTAAAAAAAAAAAATAAATAAAATAAAAGAAGAAAGACTATTTTTAAAATTGGATTTTTTTCGATTTTCAATACTTATCGGATTAATTTCTCCATAGAACATATCTAAGAACACTGCCAGACATATATATTAGCTTTGTGTGAAACTTGCAAAAGATAGGCTCAACCGTTTCGGAACCTATGAGGAACTCTCTGTTTCTCTCTCACACACACACAAAGTGACTTTTATATAATAGTAAAGATAGAGGTTATGGTTACTCTTAATATTTCTGGAGATCTAACTTATGTACGTATTTTTTAAAACCGACAATCCAACAAATAAATTTCCTCCTTTAAAGTACAACGAACGAAAGTTTCCCTCCTCCCAAATATTTTATAACGTACTGCCTCACATTATGCGATATATTGATCTTTTTCCGACATCACCTAAATATTTTTGACATAGATTATGTTGTTCTGAACATTTTATAATAGTTATTTTTTAAAAATGTGATTACGTTTATTTTAAGTTCATTTAATAAATTAATATTTTACTTTAGATTCTCCTCCTACATAAAAGGTCATTAAAACAGGTTTAGCCAACAATGGATTTAATAAAATCTGACAATATTAATATTCAATATTTTAAATAACATGTTGCATTAATATAATCCATATGAACTATGTACAAAACGAAATATAACAAAATCATTTAAATGTACTGCTCAAAACGAATGCGTAAAATGGAATTTCAATATGAAATAAATAACTTTTTGTCTTTTTTTATTGTGAAGAGATACGGCACTACAGCTATCATATGATTATCCAGTCATCTAGCACGACCGTAGCCGAGATTGAACTCACTACACGAGTTTGTAGTGTAATTCAAGTCTTGTCGGTAGCTGAATACTATCAAGGGTATTTTTTTATCGTGACATCATCATTAGATGGGGTGCCTACCACGGCTTAAGAGAATCCCATCTACCCTCGAGAGAAGGATAGACCGCACCAGTTTCTCAGCCTGGTATTTTACCTCAGGATAATATAAAACATGATTATACTGTAATGATTTTTTTTTTTTTTAATATTCCAGAAAATTTTCCAATATAGCTATATGTCACATTTACACTATAAATTTAAAAAAATCTGATTTGCAATTTTTCTTAATATCTATTCGTATGTAGTTTTACACCATATCAACTAATCAATCAATAGTTGTGATCGTTGCCGGAGCATATATAACTATATCTAAGGCACGTTTTCTGGGTGTGCGTGAATCCATTTCCTATGGACTCTTAACTCTGAAACGGTTGGACTGATTTAGTTGAGATTTCACACAAATGTTCTTTATGCGTCTGAGAATGTTCTTAGATAAGTTTTGTATTGGAATATATCAGATAAGTATCGAAAATCAATAATCGAAAAATCGGATTAAGAAGGAGGAGTCCGGTTTTGACCAAAACATCACAACTGCATTCGAGAAGTTTTATCATCGCACAAACAGAAAAGCCCAAATCAACGGTATTTGATAAGACAGAGGCGTGTTCGAAAGGAAGGTTCCGATCAGAGCACAATTGAGCCATGATGCTTGCCTTTTGCACGTAAGACTTTAATTCAAGCCATTATATAAATATGATTTTAAATAAATCAACAGTAGGTTCTACAATGTAGTGCGGACTAATTCACTGCGAGGAGGCATGTGAAGCTTCCTCCCAGTGCACCGTGATGGGTCCTCGACTAGAGTAGGTAATCAAACGATTTAATTGAAATTAGGCGATTTCATCGATTTCGATGATTGTAAACGTAATCGAAGTGTGGAACATTCGTTGACTCTCATTCAATCCCTCAAATCCATCAAAATCAATACACTTTTGCCAACGCAAAACGAATGTATTTATGCCAGTAACATAAAAATCTTGCGTTCTAGTAGCGATGACGTCGACGAAGGCGTTTTTGATATCACTTAGGTTTCTCATGCAGAACGTTGTCGAGATGCTTGAAAAGGTGGTAGTCGATAAGTGAGAGGTCTGGAGAGTATGGCCGATGAGGGAAAGTTTTGTAGCCCAATTTGTTAAACTTGTGCAGGGTCGGTTTAGCAACGTGCGGTCGGGCATTGTCGTGGAGTAAAATTGGACCTTTTATGTTGACTAATGCTGGGTGTTGTTGTCGAAGTTTCTGATGCATTTCATCCATTTGTTGACAGTACTTCGCCGCTGTAATGGTTTCGCCTACATTAAAAATAATGTAATGGATAGAACCGGCCGCAGACCACCAAAGTAAAGGTATTATAACGAAAACTTATTTGAAAATTCATTATTTGAAATCAAAATGAAAAATTCCGGCGGAATTTTCTTCTCAACCTAATATATATATATATATATATATATATATATATATATATATATATATATATATATATATATATATATATATCCAGAGGAGAGAAAGAGAGAGGGAGAGAGAGAGAGATAATTGGCTGTAAAATTGTTTTGTATTGAAAAAAGGTTATATATGGAATAAAAGAAATTCAATCAGTTGACGAAAAGTTTCAGTGTTTCTGTTTTATTTTATTTAGGAGGTGTAGTCATTCATTGGATATGAGAATGTGTACATTGTGATAAAGGGTAACAAGATATGTGTCTGGATGGGACCACCTGTTACTGTTTAGACGAAGAGATGAAGTCAGAATAGAGGTGGTGAAAAGAGAGACATGCGGAATAGGCGGAGATGTGTGAATGTTTGCATTATGCAAGGATGCAAAAATGTTTTAATGTAAGGAGAGTCCGCTCACCTCTATCCACTCTTCCTTCAAAATAAACTTGCGTGAGAGTATGCTGTCAAAGTAGAAACTGATATATATATATATATATATATATATATATATATATATATATATATATATATATATATATATATATAAAAGTGAAAGTGCCTGTGTACATTTCCCTACACAATAACTCCATCAACTTTCAGTCTACAGACTCGAAATTTGATATACAGAGTAGTGAGATTTGGGAAAATCTTTGTAATCGGTTTTCGGACAGAAATTTGGCTGTTAAGCGGTCAAAGTTCAAAGATTCGACCTTTGAGAACTTTACCAAACTCCTCCGCCAATTTTGGATCTAAATAATTGAAATTTTAGATATAGGTTCCTTGGATATGGATCTAACTTAATAACTTGATTTGAGCCCAAAACAATAAATGTTAAGAGATCATAATAGGGGTCAAAGTTAAAAAAATTGACCTCTGTGGTGTCTACCAAATTGCTAAAGACAATTTCTGGTCTAAACATTTGAAATTTTACATAAAGGGTATTCAGAGATAGGCAAGCTTTTTAATCGGTTTGGGTCGAAAATTTGAGCTACAAATATATAAATCTATGTATGTATGTTTGCATGTCTGCCTAAAACTTTCGACAGAGGCGACGGATTTTCACAAGATCAGTATCGTTTTGAAGCTCGACCCTTCAGACAACAAATACCGAAAAATTGGCTAAAAACATTAATTTGCTCACCCTCAACTGGGCAATTTTCTACAGGGAGGGGTTGCTTTTTTCGCCGATATTTTCGAAAATCATCCCCTCTTTTCGATTGTTTAGCTTTAATTTAAACCTACGTCACTTCCGGTTTGGCGGTGGTCGTAACAGCAAAGACGTCACATTTTTCCCCCATTCTTTTCCTCCTTTGCAGTACGGGTTCGAGCCTGCCTTCCTACTATCAAGTCACAGAGTGGTGCTAGGAGTTTCAAATAATTGGATGATTTACGAACCGTTCTTTTATGGGTCTTTAGCTGGTTAAAATTTTTATCAGCCGTTATTTTATGGGTCTTTAGCCTATTAAAATTGTTCTTAAATGGGTCAAAATTGTAAAATCGTTAAACATTTTGTACATTCATCATTGTTTATTTTTAATTTTTAATCAGTTTATATGCGTGTCACGTTGGTACAGTGGTAACGTAACCAGTTTTGAATGCTATGGTTTCAGTTTCGATTCTAGCTGATGGCACTTAAATACTTTTTTTTTTTTTACTTTTGAAATCACGACTCTATAATAATAATATATAGGAAATCTAGAAAAATTAAAATATCATATTTAAGCGTATTTTAAGCCTGGGCAAAGCCGCTCCCCGGTAGTATATATATATATATATATATATATATATATATATATATATATAGTGGAGATGGTAATTAATAAAAACTGAAGAAAGTGCTCAATACTGTTGTAGAGCAAATATGGGTTTTATTTTTTATTACCGTATCTTTCTGTTAAGTTGCATTATTGTTTCAAAAAAACGGCCGAGTAGCTGAAACAATAATGTAACTTAACAGAAAGATACGGTAATAAAAAATAAAACCTATATATATATATATATATATATATATATATATAGTCATCCACATACAGTACCGTTTCACAGCTCATCAGTGCGGCTAGACAAGCAACTGCCTCAAGCCAGGATCGAAACCTGACCGCCCAAATGACAGTCAAGGCTTCTCACCATTATGCTATATGGCTGCTGCTGTGTGGGTAATGAATTTAACGATGTTTTAGTTTTGACATCTATATTATTATTATAGTGTATATATATATATATATATATATATATTACCTTGGATTTATTTTATGTAGTGTACATTTTGATGCAATTTAAAAACATTATCTTTCATCTCGCAATTAATGATATAGATATAAAATTTTCAATGATATTTTAGGTTTTTTTTTATTCAATTTAAATTAAATTTTTATACCTTACTTTGTAAAAATTATAAAAGTGCACTTTGAAGATAAATAAATTTCAAATTGAATCTTGTACCTTTATTTTTAAAGCCTATAGTAAAAACATTTTGTTTAACAATTTTCATGCCTTGGATTAAATGCTTTTCTGACTTATATATATATATATATATATATATATATATATATATATATATATAATGTGTGTGTGTGTGTGTGTGTGTGTGTGTGTGTGTGTTTAAAATAAGCGTTTAGCGGTTATTTATACACAGAAAAAATCTATATTTAATACAAATACTACAATGTAATCCATAAAAAAAAGCAATAATTTATATAGGACTACAAGTGTAAGGTTGCAGAAACAAATTAAGAAAAGGTTTACAATTTCAACTTGGCACCTTTTTTTAGTTGCAAATTAAATGCCTTTTCCTCCAAAACAATGCATTTCATTATATTTCCAAAGTCTTTTAACACACATGTGCTTTTTAAAAGTCTCTATCACCGCCACCTCACGCTGGTGCGAGCCAGCATTTTCTTGCCCTCGTATTTACATGTTCATCTTCCTTGGCATGCAACTTTCTTCTCTTCTTGACCGCGTGGTGTGTTTTTTCTCCTTTTCTTGTGATACAAGCTCACATGCATCTGCTAATTTACATAGGTGCTTTAATGGCTGATGCTGCTAATACCTTCGCTAGCCAGCCATCCCTCAGTTGCTGCTGATCCTTTTACATGCACCCATCTTTGGTCTGTTACACAAGAACCGCTGCACCATTCCTAGCAATGCAAAAGTATTTCCTATTCCATATTTCTCGTGACAGCTACAATATCCTCTTCAGCCTCCAAGCAGTTTCAATCTACATAATGTTAACTAAATCTGAATATTAAAAACTTAGAACTTTTATTTGCAGATTTTTATCACTAGGAAATTTATAAAATGCAGGAACATAAGCATGAGACTTAGCCCTAAATCCTAAAAGTAACTATTTCGAATAGTTATATGTTAGGCATTGTCATATCTATGTATTAATAGCTATAAAACTGAAAATGTATGTGTGTGAGAGGACATTTTTCAACCTATATACTCAACAAATGTTCATCTACAGACTTGAAATTTGGTATATAGGGTATTCAGACATGTGGAAAACTTTTTAATCGGTTTTCATATGAAAAAAAGGTTTTGTGAAGAGTCAAACTTGAAACGTGAATGGTTCCCATGACAGATTACATATGTTAAGAATAAGCAGGTCTGAAAAACCCATTTAAATATCGTGTCAAGCTGGTCTAATGGTTATCGAACTTGACTTATCCTTTTTAGGAATTGGTTTCGATCTCAGCTGGAGTATTTTTTTTTAATTACAAGAAGTAAACTGTTTAGAAAAAGCATAACACTCGCATGCACATGCCTCAGTTTATTTTTGTTTTCTTTTTTACTTCATTTGTTTTTTAAAGGAATTTAACGTTACGTTTAATACCTACAGTATTTGTGTTTATAATAAACTAGTGGGGGTGCTCGGCGTTGTCCGGGTGTTTAGGTGGTGTTGTAAGGACCCCCGGGAGGGGGGGTGTCAAAACAATAGTAGCGGGGGTGCCTGGGTGTATGTAGGTGATGTAGTAAGGAACCCCGGTAGGAGAGGGTGTAAAAGAAATGATAGTAGCGGGGGGGGGGGGATCAAAATAACAGTGGGCAGAGGTGTTTAAAAAAAAGTGGTAGTAGGCAGGCAGGCTCGAATCCGTAATGCGAAAGAGAAAAAAGGTTAAAACAACGTGACGTCTTAGCTGATGTCTCTATCGCCCAACCGAAAGTTTGGAACATTGAAATTAAACACAATCCAACCGATATGATGACTTGCAAAAATGGCGATGCAAAAACCGACCCCTCCTTGTAGAAAACTGCCCAGTTGAGGGTGAAAGAATTAATGTATTTGGCCACTTTTTTTATATTTATCGTCTAAGACGTTGAGCTTCAAAATGATACTGATCTCATCAGGATCCATCGCATCTGTCAAAAGTTTTTGGCAGACATACAAACATACATACATACATACATGATGATTGCAACGTCTTGTCAGACGAGTGCCACTCCCTCAGACACTTAAAGTCAATGAGCCCAAAATAACTTCTTTTTTTTTTTAGTCCTACTGGTGAATTCACATGCTCAAGCAGGCATGACACTGAAGACGGTCATTGAGATCAATTATTACATGCATTTCAAGCTTCTACGCGTCACGACTTTTCCATTGCCACAGAACCATTTTTATAGACAAATGCCTGAGGGAGTATCTATACACAGATGATGTTACAGAGTCTTAGCTTTGTATGACAGCTAAGTCTCTCTCTCGGGTCAAAATGTTGAGATCTAGCAACAAGCAAGAGCAAGATAGCCAGCAACAAGTTAAACTGCAGACAAGCTTAATGCGAGTATTGGTCTTCCGCTTTATGGTTTTTTAAATCAGAGATTTGCTTCTCCTAGAAAGGTTGCCTTCACCACGACTTACGAGAGCCCTCTCCACCCCAACACACACATACATACACACAAACACATACAGTGCTAGTTGGCTGTTGACCCCAAAAAGGGTTCATTCGCCTTTTGGAAGGTCTTGTTTTTAATCCTCCAGGGAGACTAGCCACCCTCCTCACCAAACAAGTCTGGTGGGGGAACCAGTTTAGTGTGTGTCAGGTCATGTCATATGCTACTGGTACCATGTAACCCAGTACTACCTGCCTCATGGTCGGTCACCGGCGACTAAACATACATGCATGCATACGTACATACATACATACATAGATTCACACAAACCGACGATTAAGATTTATATTATAGATAAAAATTCTGCATTAATTAAAATATAATATTCATGCGTATTTTATGACCGGCCTGCTAGTATTTATATATTTGTATGTACAGAATCTACCTCCAGACTAATTAATCGACGATTGTGAATGTAGAACACAGCTGTTGCATATAATTGGTTCAAATATTAGCTGTATTTGATTTGTTTTACTTTTATGCAAAGGGAGTAAAGGGGGTAGAATCCCTTCGGGGAAAAATTCAGATACCTCCAATTTTGATGAAATTTTGGCAGTTAGGAACAAAAAAGTAGAGATGGAATGGAGTCTAATAGATTATGTTGGATTATTTTGTGAGTAGAGGAAATGTAGCAGAACGCTTAACGCCCTTCATCCCCTTCGAAAAAATAATGTATTCATGTGTTCAAAAATTATCAGTCATATTTTTATGAAATGTGAAATATAGATTTCTAGGAAGTTTAATGAGCCATGTTTATTTTATTTTCAAGAGAAGTAAAGGGAGATAGAATCCTCCCTTTGAAAAATATATCACAGTTTATGAATTTTCAAATAAAATCAATATTAAATAGATAGACATAGTGATTCAGTTCGGCCCATTTGTCATAATAAGTAGATGGTTCACTGATGGGCCAGGAGGTCAGAGTTCACTTCTTGCTTGAGTCATACCAAAGACTAAAAATAACTTAATGCTCCCTTGTTAAACACCTAGCATTATAAGATGCCGGTCAAGGATAAATAGAGTAATCCAGGGAGTAGTGCTCTCCCAAAAGCTTTGATTTAATAAAAAGGGAGCTCTTGAGTTTGCCTCGACTATGGTTAACCACTTTACTTTTTCAATAGTTGTGACTCAAAAGATCATAAAATAACTACACACATGAAAAAAACAGACAGATGGGTTTAAGTCACCATTGTTGAAATTTTTAGATTAAATCCAACATCTGAGCATTATATTATATGAGTTAAGATATATATATAGAAATTACATTTGCCAAGTCAACATAATAGATTTTTTGTTTAAAGAAACAATTTAGTTATGTACACAGGCAGCAAAAAGAAAATCCGCACTTGTAATTTTTTAAAAACTGCAAATTTATGCTAAATTTAATGTAACTGTTTAAACAAACTATACCTCATTTGATTGGCCTTTTATTCTTCTATAATTTTACTTGGTCATATTTGACTTTTTATTGATATATTCTAATGTTCGCATCAATTTAAAAAGTAACTTCAAATGGAGGAGGCAAAAAGAAAGTCCACACAATGGAAAATTGTTATTTAAATGTAACTTTAGGACATTAATGCAACACAAAAACAACAGGAACATAATGAACTAGTTAATATTTAGTAGCATAGCTCTTCTGCAATTTGATAGCCTGCAATCTTTTGGGAATTCCTTGAATTAGACTGTAGCAATACTCCCACTTTTGTTTTATTTTTGTCCAAAGTTATTCCAAATTTGAAATTTTATCATTGCATAGCTGTTGCTTGATGTAATGTCATACGTTTTTGATAGGATTGAGGTCTGGAGATTGTGCAGGCCAATCCAAACATGGAATATCATGCTCCTCCAGGAACCTCTTGACATTGCCAGCTGTGTGAATGGGCACATTGTCCTGCATGAAGATGGGATTATCATCCAAATTTTGACCAAAGTAGGGTAGAAAATGCTCAGTCAACATATTAATGTACTTGGTCGAATTAATTCGACCTTGCAAGTGAACTATAGGCCCTAGACCATTGGTACTAATAATGCGCCACACCAAAACTGAACCTCCATCACCTTGCAGCATTATAACTGAGCACCTAGGATTAAATTCTTCATCTTCCCTCCGGTGGACATACTGCCTGTCTAGCCTATTGAATTTGCTTTCGTCGCTAAAAAGCACTTTTGACCAATATGAAGAGTCATGATCTTTATTGCATCTGATGAAGTCCAGACGGCGCTTTCTGTTCTTTACAGAAATTATTGGCTTGCATCTTGCAACATATCCTTGCAAATTAAATTCCTTTAATCTGTTCTTGACAGTAGAAAGAGAGAACTTTTTAACAAGATTGCACTGTTGTTGGATTTGAGGAGCCATTTCAAATCTGTTCTTAGGCTGCAGATCTTGATAGCATTGTCTTCCCTGTTAGAAGTAACTCTAGTATGAACAGATTTAGGGGCATCGCGAACACTGCCAGTGTTTTGGTGCTTTTGCACAGTCTTTCATACCGTTTTCTCATCACATTTCAATCTGCAGCTGATTTCTCGATTGGATAAACCAGAAAGGTGGAGATAAATGAGCTCCTGACGATCACTAAGAGAAAGTGGTGGCATATGGACTAAATGTTACGTTGTATGACCTGGAACAACAACAATTACGATTAGAGATACTTTGTTTCCTGTTGGTGGATATCTTAAACTGATGTAGGGGCGATAATGTAAGCTGGTTTTAAGCGAATTTGTTGTGCGGACTTTCTTTTTGACTCCTCAATTTGAAGTTATTTTTTAAATTGACGTGTACACTAGAATATTTCAATTTAAAGTTAAATATGAACATAGAAAAATTATAGAAGAATAAAATGCGAATCAAATGAGGTATAAATTGTTTAAACAGTTACATTAAATGTAGCTTAAATTTGCAGTTTTTGAAAAAATTACAAGTGTGGACTTTTTTTTGCCGGCACTGTATATGTACGTATATACACATTTATTTTAAGCACTTTACTATGAAAACAACCACAAAGAAACGGCTTTCAACAATTTTTCGATAATCTTTCAGCGGGGTGGGGGAGTGCTGTATAATACGCTGACTGCCCCCCCCCCCATGCAGAAAGTAAAAGTCTCTCAATGGAGCCACCTGTTGGCTGTGAGTGGCGATCCATGATGTCTTGGTGGTTGAAAGACTTGGAGGTCAGGTTTAAACACCCCAACTTCCCTAACGCACCACTTTGGCCCTTACTTTGGCTAGAGGAGAGGTCAGAAAGGCCTAATCTGATCAATCAGCTGGTCATGTCAAGCCCCATTATATATAATCCACCCTAAACTTAACAAAATACTAATCCCCCACCTATTTAACACTATCATCAAGTAGATAATGGACGGCTAAGGATCAATCGATTGGTAAAACCAAAACTCTTTGAATCTGCTTTTGGCTAAACAACTTAATTTTAAATAATTTAGTCAACAGAAAGTGCTTAAGATTTTACTGACCAAAATAGTATGTCTTTCCTGTAGCAAAGCAAGGCGAATGGCTTTCCCCTTTGCCATGTCCCAATTATGGACTCCGAGATGGGTAGGAAGCATAATAGATGAGAATGAATAAATTATTTATGGAAAATCAAAATAAAGACTACTACCTTCTAGGTGCTAAATACCGGAAAAGAAACCAACCCAGAGGACTAGAAAATAAATAATAAAAAAGCCTTACCATCCACAAAAGAAATAAATTTTCCAAGATTCTTGATTATTGAATTTCTAGAAAAAGAAAAAAAAATTGGTGAGTTATCACCATTCCTAATAGAGAAAATACTAAACAACAGAAACACTCCTAAAACAATAAAATAAAAGATGGAAACACCTTAATAAAAGTCACCAACCAGAAAGATGCCCAAAACTTATTCAAAATGGATAAATTCCTCGAATACAAATGCAGAGTCTTCCCACATGAAAGACTGAATATATCTAAATAAGTGATCCGAAGGTACGAGTTATCTCTAGCGACGGAAGAAGAAACAAAGAAGGAACAATCACATGCGTATAAATATAGAAGGTAAGGTAGAGTGATTGCGGCAAATACATATATATTAACCTTTGATTCCACAACAATACTAAAAGAAGTGAAAATTGGTTATTCAAACGTAAAAGTAAAGCAATATATACCAGCTCCTCTGAGATGTTTTAATTGCCACAAGTATGGATACAACAAGGAAACTGGCAGAGGAAAAAAACCTGTGGAAAGTGCGAGGTTCGAGAGCCAGACCACTCAGAGGAAGAGTGTACCAATGAATAAAAATGTACACATTGCAGAGAAAACCACCATGCATACTCCGAAATATGTAAAATATATGCAATGAAAAAGGAAATAATGAAGGTAAGACATAAAAAAACATAACTTTCTTAGAAGCTAGGAAAATAGTTGAAACATTTAAAAGATAAAACATATGCTGAAATAACAAAAAACACAAAGAGATCACACATCAACACAATAAAATATACAACAAATTTAAAGAGCTAATAAATAAACTAATCTCATTAAACCATGAAGAATGGCGAAAATTCCAAAATAGCCTTCAAGAAAAATACCTTGATTCAAATAAAACAATAGAAATAATAAACCAAAACAAAAAAGATAAGAATCCGCTTACAATTGAAACACTTAAATATATATCATAGAAACATGCAACACAATTAGCAGAGACTAATAAAACCAGTAATGAAAGAATAAAGAACACTCCAGGAAACAAGAAACTCAAAGAATAGACATGCAAACTAGTTTTTAAATGATGGAATCTGATACAAGAATACAGAAAATATAAGAAAACAAAAAACAAAACGAAAACAAATAAAAAATGACAGGAAAATAATGAACACGAACCCAAATCAATTTCCCAATCTAAAATAAGATCTACTTCCAGACCCAGACAAAGAAAAGAAAAATCTCAACAAGAACCTCAACCAAACACACAAACTACAACAAAAAAAAAACCCTCTACTTCCAAAGAGATGCAGATGGATCAAAAAAATCTAATTTTGGAAACAACGATGGGACAAAAAGTAATTCAATAGAATTGTTGTGATTTGAAAACAAATATAAACAAACGACTTCTGCTACTAACACAAGAAGAACCCCCCACAATAGTTTGCCTTCAAGAAACCTTCCTAAAACAAGAAGACAACATCAATATTAAGAACTACCAAATATTTAATTACACTCATAACTCTGGGGGCAGGACCTCTGGAGAGTAAAAATTCTAGTAAAAAACGATACATCCAACAGCAAAATAAACATAACCAACATCCAAGCAATTGCCATTGACGCCACTCTACACAAAATAATGACGGCATGTTCTCTGCATATCCCACCAAATGAAGACATGGATAAAAATGAATTGAAAAAAACTGATTGACCTAAACTTATGCTACACATCAATATATATGGACTTTAATTGGAAAGTATATGACAACACTTGTGGCAGCGATCATTTCTAATACTGATAGAAAGTCCAAAACCCAACAGTGAAAAACCTCCCCGATGGAAACTAAATAAAGCAAATTGGTAAATATTCAAAGAAAAATGTACGAATAGGTTGAATCCCAATGAGTCAAACAACGACTCAGTAGAATATTTTACAGAAACACTAATCGAAATAGCAAACAAATGCATCCCTAAAACCTCGGCACCTAACAAGCTCAGCAGGCCCTGGTTTGACGACAAATGCCGGGAAGCCATCAAATTGTGAAAAGCGGCTTAAAAGAAATTCCAAAAACAATCCACAACTTCAAATCTGATCAATTCAAGCTATGCAGAGCAAAAGCTTGTAGGGTAATTAATGCAGCTAGAAAAGAATGCTGGAAAGACTATGTCAGCGAATTGAATTCCTCCTCAGACCCGAGAGAAATATGGAAGATGATTTGAAAAATTGCAGGTAAACATCAATCAACACTAATCAAACATCTCCTTAAAAATAACTGCAGAGTAACTGATAAAAAGGACATAGCAGACTTACTAGCAGAAACCGTTTCCCAAAATTCATCCAATAAAAACTATAACGCAAAATTTATGACAATTAAACAAAACACTGAACAGGACAAACTAAATTTTTAATCGAAAAACCTAGAAGATTACAATAAACTTCATACATTAACCGAATTAAAAGATTCTATCAAAAGATCCCACAACATAGTCATAGGACCACATGAAATCCATTATGAATTCTTGCGGCAACTTCCAACAGAATATCTAAAATTACTACTAAGAACTTATAACAAATTATGGACAGAAGGTGATTTCCCAGACTTATAGAGGCAAACTATAATAATAACAATCTCATAACCAGGAAAAGACAATTCGAACCTGAAGAACTACAGACTGACCTCATTAATCAGTTGTTTGTGTAAAATAATGGAGAGAATAATAAATGATAGATTGGTTTGGTATCTTGAATCCAACAACCTTATCTCCAATACAATGTGGATTCCATAATAAAAGAAGTAAACCGATCGCCTAGTCCAACTGGAAACAGCTATAAGGGAAGCATTTATCAGGAATGAGCACCTATCAGCAATCTTTTTCGACCTAGAGAAGGCTTATGACTTTACATAGAATCATGGAATAATTAGACTTGCATAATCTTGATTTAAAAGGCCGACTTCCATAATTTATAAAGCGATTCTTATCTGATTGCAAACTTAGGTTTCGCATTGGATCCACTTTCTCTGACACCATGAGCCAGGAGGAAGCCCATGAAGGAAGCATATTATCCATGGCGCTATTCAATGTTAAAATGGACAGCATAGTGAAATGGTTGAACTCTGACATTGAGTGATTCTTATATGTAGATTATTGCAGGTCAAAATATATATGCACCATTGAACATAAACTCCAACAATGCCTAAACAACTGGCAACGGAAAATTGATATAGATTGTCCCAATCAAAAACTAATTGCATACATTTTTTTCATAATAGAAAACTTCACAACAACCCTAGACTAAAACTCAGAACAACGGTAATCCCTATCATAGATGAACACAAATTCCTTAGATTAATATTTGATAAAAAAAATTGAAGAAAGTAAGTAGTTGCAATAAAAGACTACAACTACTATGTGTGATAGCTCACACAGAGTGGACCAAAAACCTTTAATGAAACTATATAGGACATTGATTAGAATCTAAACTAGATTACAGTAGTTTTATATACCAATCAGCTAGAAACTCTTACCTAAAGATTTTAGATCCAATCTGCCATAGAGGCCTGAGATTAGCATTCGGTGCTTTTAGAACGTCCCAGTCGAAAGTCTTCATGCAGAGGCTAATAAGATTCCTATAAATGTAAGGAGTCACAAACTGGGTGCCTAATATTACACTAAATTAAAAACACACCCAAATAATCCAGCATACGAAATTAAATTTAATCCAATATATAAGGAGTCATTTGAAGCAAATAAAAAAGCTATAAAACTCTTTAGTCTTCGAATGGAATCAATACTATAGGAATTAGAAATGCCTGTTGAAAATATCCAGGAACACATCCTACCTGAAACTTCACCTTGGATTCTCCAAAAACCTAAAATAATTCTAAAATTAAACGAACTCCGAAAAGCTTAAACCTATCTTAATACCTACCATGAAAAAAAAAGGTGATATTCTTTTGAAATACCCTGACCATCTAAAAATTTTTTACTGATGGCTCCAAAGACCATAGTAGAGTTGCATGCACTGCCATTTCGAATAGAACAACTCTAAAAAAGGCTCTTCCAGCAGAAAGTTTCATTTTTACTACTGAAGTATGTGCCATCGATCTCGTTCTGAGTATCTTAAAAAAAAAAAACAAACATAAGAAATTCCTAATATCTTCAGATTCACTCTCCGTTCTTACATCACTAAATAACAAAAAACTTGAAAACCCTCTCATCATCAAACTACAAAACAGAATCAATTCATTATCTAAACACAAATAAATAATCATATGCTGGATTCCAAGCCACATAGAAATAAAAGGAAACGAAAGAGCTAACTTAGCAGCCAAATCAACTCTAAACTTGAACCCCGATACAATTAACATTCCCTACACTGACTTTAATCATACAATCAAATAACTATTTTGTGAAAAATGGTAGCAACAATGGAGTAATAACACAAATAACAAACTATCGAATAAAACCCACACTGGAAGAATGGAGATCAACACCTAGTAAATCAAGAAAGGTACAAGTAATTATATCTAGAATATATATTGGCCATACAAAACTCATGCACTCCTCCGTACTTAAACAAGAGCAGAAACCACAATGTCCATTCTGCCAGAAAACTTGCACAGTCAAACATCTTTTTGTAGAATGCAGAGCCCTTGATACTGCTAAAAAAACAATATCTAAAATCTAACAATGTGAAGAATATCTTCAAAAACAACTGCTTAGTCGAAATTCTCTTATTTTTTAGAGTAATAAGACTATTCTTAAAAATATAAAAAGGGAAAACTTTTTGTTGTTGTTTTTTCTGCATTAAATAAATTAATAAGGTTTGATATTCTGGTTAAACATCTCATCAAGCAAACAAATAAACAAAACAAAAATAACAACTTTTCTCTACAAAACAACTCCGCTAAACCGTATGAATAAATAATTAAAGATATAAATACCTTGAAACCCAATCTTTTTTTAATGGTTAAATTCCACATAACATAACCCAAAAAGATTTAAAAAAAAAAAAAAAAAAAACCCAAGACAACTAAACAGACTATCATGAATAGGTACTTGAAGATATAAAAAAAAAATCTAGAACAAATTCGTTTTTCAAAATCACTGGATTCGGCATTAAATAACCGGAAAAGAGTTGATGTGCCGTAAAACAAAAGCAAGCAACCAACCAACTAACCTTTTGAAACTCCACATACACGTGGTTTATTCTTTTCCAGGATCCTCAGTGTGAAGGATGATTGCTCCCATGATCACGCGATTCCAAACAGTTTAACTTTTGCCTGAATGCTTACAACAATGCAGCTAACAAACCAAGTAAAAGGGGCAAAAAGGGAGAACGGGGTGGGGTAGGGTAATAAGTTTGAAACATTTTAAAAATACGTGGGATAGACTTCAAAACGTGTGTGGGGGGATTATATTTTAAAGATTTGCTTTGAAAAGGTATAACATAATTAATTATTATTTCCTGATATTTTTAAGGCTGTTAACATACACACACGAAAAAAAAAAACAAAAACAAAAACAAAAAAACTCGAGTGGACTTGTACAATGTACATTCTATCCTTGTATTTTTTTCTTTTTGTCTTTTTAAATTTTTTTTTCAACGGAATACATCCCTCTTATATAAAGAATTTTTCATTTAATCTAAGGACACTGATTTTAATACCTTTATTATCCGATGTATTTCGTATTGTTTTCATTGGTCGCCATGTTTGTTTTTGCGCGTGTGCATTCAATGTTTGCAAGTTTATACATTAATTCTGTATAGTCACTATTCCATAGGTAGCTATAACATATACTGACCGAATGGATCACGGATAGTCTAGCAAATATATAAAGTATGGTATGTTAAATTCCATAGATGAAATCTTTATTGATTTTTTTCTTGACAAAATTCAAAATAATTCTATGTAACTTGACGATTGTTTCATGTTCAATCAGACTCCTGGGAATAAATATATAATTACCAGGATCTTTCATTCATTCAGTTAATCAGAAAACCAAAAGATCACCCCGGAAAGAAAATCCTCCAGCAGGAAGAAAAAAAAAAGACAAGTTACCGAATTTAAAAGATATTACATCTATCCAGATCCTGTAAATACAAATAAGCATATACAGATAGCTATTATTATTTGTAGGCCAGGGTATGTTTAGCCTGAGTACCTTCATCGGTATTTCCCGGTAGGAGCGTCTCAAGCAATCAGTGATAAACTAATCCCTTCTTAAAGAAAAAGTAAAGCCTTAGGATGATCCTTCTGGGACTAAACAGATTACCTCAGCTCGACAGCAATAAAATTACTATCGTATTTATATCATACTTTATGATACATAACTTTATATAAATAAAGACATATATAATTTGTTAACTGATTTTCACATTTTCAACTAAACGGTACTAAACGCGGAAGCATCTTGGGGCATGGCACGAGTGTGACGTCATGGACTCAAATGCATATAGAAGAGAAGGGAAGCAAAAAGAAGAAAAAGGAAAAACATGGCTGTTGGCAAATTTCGCTCAACAAGCACGTAATATCTTTTCTTTCTTACAACCCCTTTTGAGAGTCAAACTTGGTGAAAATTAGTATTGCGCCAGTGAGATTTATAGCGTCAGTTTGTCTGGTGCCGAGTACTGAGAGGCAGCACTGTCTGGTGCCGTGTATTGAGATCCAGCCGATGTAGCGGTCTGACAGAAATATCAACAATGTTACAACTGTACAGTATATATATAATTATATTTTATACATGAGCAAAGATATGAAGTTTCAGACATAAATCATTCCATATGTTTTTTTTTTTTGTTTTTTTTTTTTTGCATAATTTAATCACAGATGGGATTATAACAGGAAATTTGAAAATTGAAAGGTGCTAAAAAAATGTTCCAAAATTGGGAGATATTAAAACTAAATTTTGTTAACTCTTTCTCTTTTTTTAATTTTCTTATCAGTTTGTTCAAGCTGATGATGGAGCATCCTACTAGATGTCAAACATTCACCCGCTCGCATATATTCCGACCGAGAGATTTCTTTAAGATTCTAATCGTCCCTTTGAGTGCAAATGTTTGAGTCTGCCTTGCACTTGATTCACCGAATATATTTGCCAGGTTGCATCGATCTGTGTACAGTAAAATTCAGATACTGAATTAATCTGTTAAAATTGGCTGTGCCTTTTTGGAGCTATCATCATATTATATAGAAATATTTGCATATGTGTTACACTGGAAACTCAATACACATTAGTATTAAGGTACCCACTGTGTACTTTTTTATAAAAAACTAGCTGGGCTACCCGACGTTGCTCGGGACCATATAAATAATGAGAAAATTGAAGTTGATTTTGAATATAATGGTTATTATTTGGAGAGAGGAATTTTTAATGTATATGTATCATTTGCTATTTTGAGCAAAAGAATATTTTACCTACCCTAGGATGGCTATTGCACATATGAAATAATTGTACCTTCCCTAGAACAGGTAATTTACAGAATGTATATGAAATAATCTTACCTTTTTGGGACGGGTAATTTACAACACATATTTAAAACAGGATGGATAATTTATATACATATATGAAACAATTTAACATACTCTCAACAGGTATTGTACAACGTATATGAAATAATTTCTTTTTCCACCAAGGCTACCATGATTTTAAGAAAATTTAAATCTGTTTTAGAAGATGGATCATTAGGATTTCCAAATTAATACATAAATACATTGTGGTGGTTAATGTGTTTGTGGGAGATTGCACCACCCCAAAATGGGCATTATTCTCTCCAGCCTCACCCCAAAAGTGAAGGTTTGTTAATTCATAGAGAACTCCAATGTACGTAAAATATCAACATAATCATGTGTCTTTCTATTCACCACTACAAGTGTAACGTCATTCCCAGAAGTTAACATTGAAAATTCAGAAAAATATTGTTGCTCATCTACAGAAACTGATAAATTGTCTGGGCTTATTATTTCATTACAAACACACGAATCACTTAACTCACATTTCATCATTTTTCATAATTCTTGGATATGTTACTAAGTTCGACAATCATTTTTCATAATTTTAATCAACATTATCGCACCCTTCCCCTTACGAAAATAATAACTTTAATATATAGTTTGGGCCGATTAATTCATTACAAACGCACCAATCAATCAACTTACATTTCATCATTTTTCATAATTCTTAGATATGTTACTAATTTCAACAATCATTTTTTTATAATTTTAACCCATATTATGCCTCCCCTTACGAAAATTATAACTTTGATATATTATCTGGGTTGTTTATTTCATTACAAACACACCAATCGATTTATTCTTCATAATTCTTGGATATGTTACTAATTTCGACAATCATTTTTGATATTTGCAATCCACGTTATCGCCTACTCCTTACTAAAATAATAACTTTCATATATTGTCTGGGCCGATTATTTCATTACAAACAGACCAATCAATTAACTCACATTCCATCATTTTTCATAATTCTTGGATATGTTACTAATTTCAACAATCATTATTTTATAACTTTACCCCACATTATTGCCCCTCCCTTATGAAAATAATAACTTTGATATATTGTCTGATGTTATCGCCTACCTCTTACTAAAATAATAACTTTAATATATTGTCTGGGCCGATTATTTCATTACAAACACACCAATCAATTAACTCACATTTCATCATTTTTCATAATTCTGGGATATGTTACTAATTTCGACAATCATTTTTCGTAATTTTAACCCACATTCTAGCCATCCATTAAGAAAATCACAATTTTGATATATTGTCTAGGCTGATTATTTCATTACAAACACACCAATCAATTAACTCACATTTCATCATTTTTCATAATTCTTCGATATTACTAATTTCGGTAATTATTTTTTATAATTGTAACATACATTATCGCTTTACCCTTTACGAAAAAAAATAGCTTTGATATATTGTCTGGGTCGATTATTTTATTACAAACGCACCAATCAATAAATTAACAATTTATGATTTTTCATAATTCCTGGATATGTTACTAATTTCGACAATCATTGTTCATAATTTTAACCTACATTACTACACACTCCCTTACAAAAATAATAACTTTGATATATTGTCTGAGTTATTTATTTCATTAAAACACATCAATCGATTTATTCACATTTCATCATTTTTCATGATTTTTGGATATGTTACTAATTTCGACAAACATTTTTCATAATAGTAACCCACATTATCACAATCCCCCTTACGAAAATAATAACTTTGATATATTGTCTGGGCCGATTATTTCATTAAAAAAAAAACACCAATCAATTAACTCACATTTCATCATTTTTCATAATTCTCGGATATGTTACCAATTTAGACAATCATTTTTCATAATTTAAACCCACATTATCGTCTCGCCTCTTACGAAAATAATAACTATGTAATAATGTCTGATAAAAATATAATGAAATAATGTTTAAATCGTAAACTGTTTCAACCATTTCCTGCACTGACTTCTTATCCTCCACCACACTGTAATAAATATACATTAAATAAATTAATGTCTAAAACGTAAAATGTTGCAGCCATTTCCGGGACTGACTCTGTAAGCCCCACCCCACTGTTAAAAAATATGAATGAAATATAGTAATGTTTAACTTGTAAACGGTTTCGGCCATTTCCTGGACTGATTTCATATCCCCCACCTCACTGTTTTAAAAACATACATGTAATAATATAATGTCTAAATCGTAGTCTGTTTCAGCTTTTAATCTATATATATAAAAGCGAAAATGTATGTATGTATGTATGTATGTATGCATGTATGTATGTATGTATGTATGTACGCTTTTCCTGAAAGACTTCTTTCAGAGAAGCGCTTGCTCGGTTCACAACTTCTTAAAACTTTTTATATCATCTATAAATTGTAATATCTCAGAGTTACCCACGGAGCTCGCCTGTCTATTTAATTTTAGCGAATTTCAAACGTTAATTATTCCACATTTCCCGCATCCGCACGCGTTACATTCGGTTTTCGGTATAAAAAAAATTAAAAAAAAAAAAGCGAAACTCTACTCTAATCACTGACCGAAGGCCACACTGGCCTGCGCGCCCTCCGAGGCCCGGGCGATAAGATCAAGGTGTGGTATCTGTTCCGACAGATGCTGCAAGCTATGACTAGCAAAGACCAGCTATGACTAGCAAAGACCAGATGTGGGGGCAACCCCACATGCCTGACCTTTAACCAGCTCCCATTTCCCACCTCTCGGGAGCTGGTCCCCTTTTTCCTTTCCCCCTCCCTTCACTCCTCACATTAAAAATTGGCCTTGGCCCTAATTTGCTCGGTGGGGGAGCAAATAAATACCCACTGGCCGAAAGCCAGTTATCTCAAGAGAGCTAAGTAACGTTTGTTCAATGTCGATTTCGTCATATGAGACTGTAGCTTTCATTTCGCTCCTCCTAATAAACAGGGAGCGGGTTTTTAAAAACAAACAAACCGATTTATTCACCTCATTCAAAACTGTCCCGCACAAAATGCTTACTGCTGAATACCTATCGCCGTCACGTCAATCAAAAACGCGCACCTGTTTTTTTTTAACACTTTACTATTTTCCAACTGCGCGTCGTGAAGGCTTTGGGTTTTTTTTTTCACATTTTCGGGGGTTTTTTCACATACCCCGAAAAACACCCGGGCAACGCCGGGTACCCCTCGCTAGTATTAGATAAAGTAATTTTGAGATCGTAAACTGTTTCAGCCGTTACAGGGCCTGACTCCGTATTCTCACTTCTTTTTAAAATATATATTAAATAAAGTATTTTGGGGATCATAAACTGCTGCTTCAGCCATTACCGGGACTTACTCCATATTCCCCTCCCCACCTCTTAAAATATATGCTGTGTCGGTTATTTTGTATTTTTTTTTTTTTTTTTTTTTTGAGGAGATAATGCCTAGTAGAAAACTATATTACGCTTACTTGGCCTTCTGGCTAAAATCAAAGTGGAGTATCTGTTCTGACGCAGCATTTTAGCGAAATCATCTACTGGCCCCATCTCCATAAACAGAAAAAGTGGTGGTAGTGTTTGGGAAAATGAACAGGCACTAATTCACCATACCCCAACCTCACCTAAAAAAAAGAAGGTTTGGTAATCCCTGGCAGCCTCCAGAGTACTTTTTAAAGAAACATAATCGTGCTTGCCCCACCCCCATAATCAACACATGACGTCACTTCCGGAAAATGACTCAGCAGTTTTTCGAAATACATGATATCATCATAAATTGTTTGTATTTTTTAAATATGCGTAGTACACACTGTAGTAAATTCATGCTAAGCACCTTATTTAAAATTCATGCTACTCAAAAAATAAATATTTCAAAGTGCAGTTTAGTAATCAGGCAACACTTGCTTTACAATAAACTAATCAAGAAATTGGATTACATATCAGTTTCTTATTTAATAAATTGTTAGGTGAAAGTACAGAATAGTTTAAATAATACCTTCCCCTCCACATATTAAGAATGGCTTTCTAAGTAATAACGTTATTATTTCAGCACTGTCCGTATTCCGTGTGTCATCCCCCTTCCTCCGTCTTAAAATAATGTATGAAATTAAGTAAATATGAGATCGTAAAAAGATTTATAGGTTTGTCTTCATATTTACAAATTTCAAACCACAAATAAAATGTACGTATGGTTTCGTTTTTGTTTGTGTTTTTTTTTTTAATACAAAACAAAACAAAAAATGAGTTGATATCATTAGTTAGAATTAAAATTAAAAAGAACCGAGCGTTCCAGCCTGAGGAAAAAAAAAAAAAAACAACAACAAAAAACGAAAGTACGCGCGTGCGCATATAAAACAAAATGTCGGCTAATGTTTAATGGACATTTTACATGTAAATTTGCCGAAGTCTGGATGCGACACATGTAGGTAAGCAAAGATATTATTCGCTATAAACAACCCTTGGTTCATGAATATTATTTCCTGAGAATTTCAGTGCTATGTGACCAGTGGTTTAATACTTTACCTGTTAGATATTTACACGCACACATGTTTTATTTATATAGATAAACACTATTTTCGCAATTTTACTTGTACATGGCAGTCTATACTAAAGACCTACACAGTGTGTAACTAAGAACCCAAATTGATGGCATATATAAAAGCGTTTGAATTTAAGATGTTAAACATATCAAATTAATTTTGTTGAATTTTTTTTTTTTTTTTTTTTTTTTACAAAGGAGTCACCACTTATCAAGGCCCGGAGGCCACTCGAGGATAAGGGCTAATGAGTGTACAGTAGTCAAGGGGAACATGTCAGTCATCATTAGTAGTGGAAATTTGGTAAATTGGATTACTTAAAGTGATGGCTCATCAAGAATTTGTTCACGTTGGACTTGAAGACAACCACATTGTAGTCAGTTGGAAAGCAGGAAAACGGAACAAAGTTCCACAGGTGTGCAGTTCTAAGAAAGAAGCTTTGTTCATGGAATCTATATTTAGGTTTAGGCACAGATAAAGAGTGGGGGAAATTTAATTATGATATTAATTTAAAAACAGCATTCTTAGTAAATTACTTTTTCATTAATTTTGTAATATAAAATTTTATATTTGCTTCTATATCATAGAATTCCACCCCAAAATTTCATCAATAGAATTGTTAATAAAATTCATAATCCTTTCTACAATCCAACCATATTCAGTACAAATAAACTTCATTCTATCCCTGACTTGTCCACCAAGTTTCACTCATAAATGTTCAACAGTTTTTGTTTTTTAATTGCTGTTCAGTGATTGTAATCCGTTCTACAATCTAACCATATTTGGTACAAAACTTATCAAGAGCCTCTATGCCAACAAAGCAACTGGTCACAACAACATTCCGGTTATAATACTCAAGAAACTGCAACTCAAAATGGCTTCTGTCATTAAGCATCTGTCCAATCGTTATTTGAAAAGAAATGCTCTCTATCACCATAAAAGACTTTGTTGGCCTGCTCAGTATTTAAAAATACTGGAAATCACGCCTCTACATTTCAATACAGACTAATCAATCTCTGTTACATCATGAGGGAGTTGCTTGAATCTGTAATAAATCAAGCAGTAGCCAATCAACTCAGTGAAAACAACTTTCTTTGTGGCAAGCAATATGGATTTCGTCCTGTAAACACTACAGCTAACGTGCTGATTGTGATATCACATAGAATCAGTGCATCTATCAACAAGGGCTTAGTGATAGTTGGTTGGTTGTTTTGTTTTACGGCATATCAACCCTTTTCAGGTTATTTAATGCCGAATCTGGTGATTTTGAAGAACGATTTTTTTAATATAGTATATTTGTTTTTTAAGTCGTATTCTATTTAACCCATAGTTGGGACCCTAACAGGTGCTACCACTCCGGGTCAGAGTGGACCTGGGAGCAATGGCAATTAAAGGGTGGCTCCACACTCCCTAAGGCCTGCAAGCTGAGGCCCTCACCATCGGATATAGTTTAAGGTCATATCCAGGACCAAAGGCTTAGTGATAGCTCTTTCTATATTAAAGACCTTCAATAGGTTTTGATCCACAGGCTTGTTAGGTTATGGAATATCTGCAAATATCTTCTCAATCATCAAATTCTTTCTCTCCAATAGGTCTATAAAAGTAATTGTTGACAGCAAACTATTTATGGCAACACTTTGAAGAGTATCGATAATCAAAATCTTTTGGACTCTCTCCCTCTTCTTATGGGAAGCACATAGGGAAAAAGTGAATTGTTGCTGATAACACCTCAAAAACCCCTCTTTTCACCACCAATACTTAGAGGCTCACTTTTCCCCCTTCTTTGAAAAACTTCTAGGACTGACTTCCACTTCAGACCTGAAATGGAAAACTTATATTAAATCTGTTGCTAAGGTTGCTGAAAAAAATGGTTGGATCATTCTATCATCCCTGAAAGTATTTTCACTTCTGACGCAATCTTATACCTGTATAAGAGCCAGATACGTCCTAAGCTTGAATACTGCTGTCATATCTAGGAGGTGTCACATGGGGTACTCTTTTTATGTTGGCATATTGCAAAATAGACTTTGCAATCTAGTGGGAGATGATCTCTTCTCCTCCATATAACCTCTTTTATACAAGAGATCTTGCTAGCCTCTCTATACTATATTGTTATGTTCAGGATAGGTGCTCGACTTGTCTCCAATTCCTGCCTCTCCTTTGTAAAACATTCACGTCAGGTTACTTGTCTAACTACCCAGCAAAGAGTTTTCAATTCTCTCTCTAACTTTAATAAAAATCAAACAGAACTTCCATGAACAAAGTTTCTATCCTGGAATGTAATCTGTGAAACAGGATAGTACAAGTTTTCTTCCTAAGTCAATAATTCTGACACTCTTTTTCGGCAGTGCTCTGATTTTGGCTCTGATGGTTCTCTTCAGTTCAAGAATAGTCTAGGGATTGTTTTGAAAGACAGTATCTTTGAGATAACCCCACAGATAAAAATCTGAGAGAGGGGGGGTATTTGTTTTTTTTTTTTAATACCTTTTAATAAGAAAGACAAAAATTATTTGTAAAAAAAAAAAATAATAAAATTTTAGCATCAGTATAGGTGTTGCTAGAAATAAAAAATATCTTACCTTTTTTCACATGAGCGGTGCAAAACTGTTTTGTTAAGGGAATTCATTTTACTTGTCCTTGGACGGGTATTGTTCCAGTTAAATATAACTTTCAGACTTATATTTACAAACAAAATAGCGGTATTTTGAAAAAGAAATAGAAACGGCATAATTTAACAACAGCGACAACAACAACAACAACAACAACAGCGAAACAAAAAGAATGTAAAACCATTCTTATGTAACTTATCATTTTTTTATTCCTCCACCACATTTTTCATGCAGTAGAACCCCGCGATACGGTGGCTCTAGGATACGTTTATTTTTCAGATTATGATGTGGAATACAATGTTTTTCCGATCCCTAGTTACAGTGTTTGCCCCGCCTTACGATGTTATTTATAATATACATGTGTATTATATACTGTACTGTATTTTGTTACTAATTTTTAATGCTGTATCCCGGGGTCCTAATGTATTTAGCATGGTACTTGCTCATTTAAAAATCAGTGTTTTGCTCCAGAATTCACCAGAGGCCAACGTTTTACTCTAAAACCTCTGACATACAAACTAGACTAATCTGATACAATGCTATTCAATATTTTGTAATTTAACTAAAATTGGACAGATTTCACACAAGAAGGAATATATTAACAACCTTCAATCGCGATTGAACAGTCTCTGCATTGATCTGATATGTACTGTCTTTGAGATACTCACAAACACCAGTCATATGATATAATACAGCTTGCTCAATGGTAATGATACTTTGAACCGCAAAGGGTCATCTTCTGATAGAGGCTTTGACGGAAGCACTGCTACTGATTTTCCTTTTGTAATTCTATGAATTATTATATAATATTGACAATTTTATGTTGAATAGCATATAGTACTTGGATAATGCATCACAGGATAAATTGTGAATATAATTGAGACAATGCCGGAAGCATTATGCATTATGTTAATGAGAATAAATTTTAACCAATAAATATTATCTGTGATTTTGCGAGTTGAATGCAATGTTATAATAGCAATATTTCTATATAAACACTATTGAGACATTTTAGTTTTGTGTGATGACAAACATTCGATTAATGTCACATGATTGATCTATAAGCTGATATTAGTATCAAAAGAACACAAATAAATGTAAATAGTCTGCAATATTCATCTATTTTTGTACATAGTTTATGAAGACAGAAACGGTTGATTGCAGTTTTTAGTTGTTTTTCTTTTCATTTTTATCAGGTTCTTTTTAAGTGTACTCGCTTTAGTTGAGCATTATACCGTTTTATTTATTTTTTTTTTTTACTTATTTTGCAGAAAGAGGTACAGTTGCAATAAATTGTGGAAAACTGTTGTGGTGTTATTATTACTTTACAGTAGATATGTTACACATTCACAGAAAAAAGTAACTTAAAATTCACCAATTTATTGGCAGCACAGAAAGATAGCAGATGGGGTAATCCGTGTTAGCACTTCAGATTGTATCCCCTGAGAAGAGAAACCAGTTTATAGTTAAATGCAACTGTCATGCCAGGATAAAATACGTGTGTCTTAACATTTTACCAGAGAAAAATTAAATGTTGACAACTGCTTATCTAAGGGCTACCATATGTTATCATTAGGACTGTGACAACAGCATATTCTCTTCATTGTTTTGTCTCTTGAGTACATATCTGTTAATATATTATATGTTTTTATATAGACTGATGTGGTTCTCGGTTGATTGACTGTGTCTTACTGTGTCGAGTATATACTTGAGAGTCAAAAGAATGAAAAGAATATTCTGTTGTCACAGCCCTAGTTATCATCAAATTGAACATCAATAAACACGTTTCATAAACAGTTCTCATGAGTCATCAAATTTTATTCATTCCGTTCATTATTCTTTGATAAAATAAAATAAACTAAAGTTCCATGAGCAAAGTTTCTTTCCTAGAACTGCCTGCCGGTGGAACATACTACCGCAGGGCTGTTTCCCAGCTGACAATAACATGGCCGTTTTCAAGTCCAAGATAATCAAGTCTCTTGTTGAGCCATCCTCTTTAGTAATCATCCTAGTAGTAATTTAGTGCCCAATTTCCACCATTACTAATAATCACGGGGTTGCCTCTAGCTATCTGACAATCTTTAATCCTTATACTCGTGGTCTCTGAGCCTTGATAAATGGTAAAAAAAGTCATCCTTATTCAGCTGGCAGTCTATTCATTTAGTCAATTGGGTTTTAACCTTGCTTGATAAGTAGTGACACAGTTTAAAAAAAGAGAAATTAGGGGTAACTGTAGTAAAACTGATGTGGCTCAGGGGGGGGGGAATCGCCCCATGGTGCCCAGTTTACATAATCTTAGGCATAAAAATTCAGAAGCTGATAAAGGCCTCCATTATGTGGGATAGCATAATTTAATCTGTGACATCTGCAAGATATTGCACCAACATTAAGAGATAATGTGTAAAATCTGTATGGTTTAAAAATTCATACATATCAGAGGAAAGGGAAATTGAGAGGGTTGTACGAGCGTAAAACCTGTTAAAACAAAGCAGGTGTAGAGTCATGCACCCCCCTTCCTCCAACAGTGTACAATCCCTTCAAGTTTTGATCACCCCAATCTGAGATTAATATTCAAAAGTCACAAATCATTTAGTTGTGTAGCATGTTTGAGGTTGGACTTGCTTTCATCAATATAAGGCTGAGTTACTGGTTAATATTGAATGGTGTTGAAAGAGATTAAATAAGTAATGAAACCAGTACATCACTAATGAATCATGTGAAAGCGTATTTAAAATGTATTTTTTAATTAAAAAAATTGTGAATTTAAAAAATAGTAAGTATGTCACATATTAGCGGCCATATGCTTTTGAAGATAAGTGTAGATATGATTGCTATTTTATTAATGAGCCATCACTTATTAAGACTAAAAACCTCTCAAGGATAAGGGTTGCGATTTACCAATTTTGTAAAGTTACTTAGGTATAATTGACAAACTTTCACACCAGATCCAGCTATCATTTTATACGAGGGTAAATAATTGGTTAATTTGATTGTATGGCATAGGAGGATTTTAAAGATCAGTTGTGCTTTGAAATTTAGTTAAGAACTACGGAAAAAAAATGACCGTTGGGTCATCCGTTCAGCTTAGGTTAAATTGTTTGCATCAAGAAAAAGTAAGTTTGCAAAGCTATTTAAATATAAAAAATAAAATCTAAAGTTAGTTGGTTCCTGTTATCTCTCTTTCTCTACTACAGTTTAAATTGTATCACTAATCGTGGTGATATTCTCTTTTGCTTATAATTTAAATCTATCTTTCAAGAAGTCTTTCACATCAACACCAAGTTCTGATCCCCACAGGAACCTGCGAAAGAGGTATCATAGTTTATTTCATCTGATAAGAAGAAAGGCAGTATTCTTTATTCGTGATTTTGCTTTCTGGAACAACTTACCAGAGGTAGTGACGACGTCTATCATATCCGACATTAAAGTCACTTTGGACAAACTATTCAGACGGCATATAAATATATACACATCTTCTTACTGTCATTTCGCATTTTTTGCCAATAGAATTGATTTGATTCAATGAACTCTTCCAGTCATTTTACTATTATCTATCTTTGTTACCTTCACCTGTTAATAAACAGAAAGAAAGGGAATCGATCCATGTAGTTCTATAATAGAAGGACAAACAAGAGTCAGAGACTATAAAAGCTAGAGCTAGAGATTAAAGAAGCTACAGTGATAGACTGGAAATCTATAATAGATAAATCTCTTGGTGAGTTCTTTGCAAATTAAAGCAAATTAAACCAATTAGAATGGAATTTTTTTCAAACATAACTCAATCTCAAAACTAAGGAATATTTTAGGATATTATGTGTGTAATTAAAGTATATAGGAAAAAAGCCTTTGAGAAAAGAAACGTTGATTTACTCAATTTTAGTATAATAATAGGTACTCTAAAGCAGTATATATGTATAAGAGAGAGAGAGAGAGAGAGAGAGAGAGAGAGAGAGAGAGAGAGAGAGAGAGAGAGAGAGAAATTTATAAAATATTTATGTGTAAGTTGAGTACCTTTAGTTTTAACCGATCCTGGTGTTTGTTAGCCAAAGACTATGAAGAGAAATGCTGAGTTGGTAGTGTCTGATTTGTTTTGTCTGTTTATCAACATATCAACCTTTTATCACTTACTTAATGCTAAAACACAATACCAATTACAGTAGAACCCTGGGATACAGCATTAAAAATTAGTAACTAAATACAGTACAGTATATAATACACATATATATAATCAACTAACATTATAAATAACACCGTAAGGCGGGGGAAATACCGTAACTAGGGTCCGGGAAAACATTATATTTCACATCGTAACTTGAAAAAAAACGTATCCTAGGGCCACTGTTTCCCTGTGTTCTAATGTATAACTAATTCGTGGCTTGCAATTAATTGAATACAAATAGTTATTTTATCCACGAAAAACTGATCCAAAATGAAACATGTCATCTATTTTTATTAAAAATCGCTAATGCGACTATTTATGCTATACCTAATGCCAAATATTAAAGGCATTGCTGAATATCAAAAGCAGAATAATTATTGCTAGCAAGTACATTTAAATATTTTATATTGTAAATAAATAAATAAATACAGTTGAACTATATAAATTCTGTTGATGGTGTCACAATAGAAACCCAGATTTTTTGTCAGCCACTTAATCAATTTAAAGCAGACTTTTTAGTCGACCAGTCTTGTAACCCATTCCTTCTCTATTCGGCTCTATGAAAGGCTTATATTTTGGCTAGTCTGTTTGAAGTCTAGGGGATTGAACGCTGATGGTGGGCTTTCTTTCAGGCTTGGTTTGACTTGAAATGATCCTACTTTCCTCTCTCTTTTATTATTGTGATTAACTCCTTACATTAAGTGACCCATGCCTTGTCTGAAGCGGTTTTTATTAAAAAAAAAAAAAGTACATGTTGATCTATATTAAACGTCAACTCATCCTACAGCTGAAACCCAGGAAAGAATGCTTATTTCTAAAGTTCATCTGTTCAGTTTTTTTCTTGCTTTTTTTTTTTTTTTAAATAATATTATCAGGAGCATAAAAACTCAACTTTGGTGTAGCAACAGATGATCGTCATGCAAAGTCTAGATAGAAATGCTAAACTCGTCTTGTCCCCCTAAAGATAGAAACAACTTACAGACTTGGAACTCAATACATAGTTAAGTTAATAAAGTATGTAATTTATTAGATTAGATCCTTTTCTCTTCATCGTTTTTCTTCCATGTGTGTCTAGTAGCCAGTCCAAGAGAAATACATCCAGACCACATGGTTAATTTTGGCCTACAAATTTGGACAACATTCATCCTGACAGATCTGATCATATAACAGTACTTAGCATTACCCAGGTGATAAATTTGTGGAATTAAAAATCATAGAATTTAAATATCTAACAAATATTTATTTGGAAACGGAGAGTATGTATACATTACAGCTTTAACTAGAGTGTAAGGGGAAGGGAAGAATTCTCTCAGAAATATTCTACTATGACATTATGGGGACCTATTTTTCGATCACTGCTTATTATCTAGATGGCAACTTATCAAGTAGACAGCTTGAATGTTGTGAAGTGGTAATACATAGCATTTTATCTTTTTTTTTCATTGTTGTTCTGTCACAATACATGTTGATTAAATAATGACAGCAAGCAAAATGATTTGGGTGGGGGGGTACCAATCTTTTAGGGTTTTATTTTTCTTTACAGTACACATGATACATCAACCCATCTCAAATAGGGGAAAGAAGCAGCTATCTCAAAACATGATCACTCTTTCTGTCTCTTTCTCTCCCCTGTGATCTAAAAAAAAAAAAAAAGATGGAAGATTTGATTAGCTTATTCGCCACGTCTCACTAACGACTTCTTGTCTGTGACGTAATTTTTTGTATGTGTAACTTTAACTCGACTTCTAATGAAAAATTCCACTCTATATTTAATTTTAACCTCATGTGGTAATTTCTGATTTGAACCTTATCTTCACATACCCACATATAAATATTGCTACACTATGGTTATATAAAAAAAAAAAAAAAAAACTACATTCACATACATTAAAATCAAAAAATAAAAATTAAACTTAATTTTCATGAAAGTTTAAACATAAAGAAAAATCAACTAAGTCACATATAACGTGACATAAGCGAGTATGTGGAACTTGACATAAACTTTCTTATCAGCCATTGCATTTAGATTTTTTAGTTTTATTTATGTAAAAATATAAATTCAAAATTTATGTCAAGCTTCATGTCATTGTTTATGTCACGCTATACGTGACTGTTGGTGAATTTGAAAATTAGCATGAAAACAAACAATTCATCAGATTTAGGCATGTAGGAAATATCAGGCGAATCAATACACAAATAATCAACCACTGTTGTAGCTGAATGCAGGAAAAACGTCAGCATGAGTGAATAGTACCCTTGAAAAAAGTCTAGTCACATCGACCAAAGCATCATTAAAAAAAAATAAAGAGCAACATCAAAGACAATAAGGATTTTTAAGCATAAAAGTATAAATTCAGTGGAAAAAAAGGGATTTTCACCTTATTTTTATCTAAATGGATGTCGGAAGATGGGATGTTTTTATTCTTGTGTTATTCCAAGATTTTGACACATACCAAATGTTATAATGCTGGAGTGAGGTATGCAAACTGGGATTCGAAATTTTTATTCTCTTATTTGTTAATGAGAAGGTAAAAGCTATGACACCTTTCTCTATATACAACAAAAGCCCCTAAAATATTGATCTGGACTAAATAGCAAAATTAATATTTTTTGCTTTTTTTTTTTGTTTTGTTTTAGAATACGAACTAATATTTGCCCTATCTTATTGATTAGGTAGAATCTTTTCATATAGTTTTTAGTCAGAAAACTATTCACGTCACCAGTACAAGGGAAAACTCTCACTCTACTTCTAAAATATAAAATTAAGTCTAAATAGTTTTTAAGCTGGAAAATTAAACTATGATTCCGACTAACCAATTCTCTTTTGTTATTATTGTACCATGTTATTAGAACTATAATAACATACTTCATTACAATTTTATAAAAAAAATTATAGTTCAACTTGCATTATTGGTAATATAGATTTTAAAAAATAATCACTAAAAAATAAAATTCATCTTACATCTATAAAAACAAATATTTCCCTCGTTATTCACTTTGTTTCAGCTATTAAATAACCAATTACGTGTTTAGATTAACTATTGCAATATTTTACATTGAAATGTTTGATTTCAGAAAAGTTTCTGATGGGTAGCTAATCTGTATGTCCTAGAGATGAGAAAGAGTTTTCAGTAGGTAGCTAATCTATATAAGTCCTGTAATGTAATTGTAGTAACAATCAATTATTAATGGATGTGAGTTAACAAAAAGATTCTTATGTTAGAAAAGATGCATCTGAAGAAGATCGAAGGTTATATTGTGTGTGTGTGTGTGTGTGTGTGTGTGTGTGTGTGTGTGTGTGTGTGTGTGTGTGTGTGTGATCGATCGTGTGATTTAAACTCATTATAACCACTTTGGTTGGTCCATACTATCTCTATAAAAAATTTTAATTTTAGATAAAAAAAATATATTTTTTTAATTTAATTGTGTTGGCTGTTTTAATTAAAATATTTATCAAATCATCAGTTCAATCAAGAATCCCCTCTCTATCCAATAAGCATCAGGTTGTTTGCATGGAAACTCAGTAAGCTAATCTGCTTGACCGGCGGTTTGTGTCCGACTACACTTTAGACCCAGTTGACAAGAATTCTGGTGATAGAACTGACTTAATCAATTATCACCTTTCCCTCTTTTCGCCATAATCTTAGAGTACTTACTCAATAAAGAATTAGGCAACCACCTTGTAGATGCTAAACTTCTTTCTAACCGACAGTATGTATTTAGGTAAACTAGTTCTACTGCAAATATTCTAACTGTAATCTCTAATCACATTGGATAAGACAAAGGAAGATAGGGCAATAGCCTTAGATATATCTAAGGCTTTTGACAGAGTATGATACGAGGGTCTTATGAAAATTAAATCATGCAGTATTACTGGATGAATACTTAATATTATCAAATCCTTCTTAGACAAGAGAAAAATCCAGGTTGTCATTGGTGGTTGTACGTCAAAACAACACAATATAAATGTGGATGTGCTGCAGGGGTCGATCTTGAGACCTTTATTATTCCTGATATTCATAAATGACCTCCCTGATAAAATTGTCTCTGAGATGGGTATATTTGGTGATGATACCATGATCTATAACAGACATGAGGGGAAAACTAATGAACACATATCTAAAGCAATGGCTGAAACCTTAGAGAAAGACCTCCAGTCTGTAGTTGAATGGGTAAAGGAATAGTAAGATTTAATACTGGCAAGACTAAGTTTTTTTCTTTTAACAATTACAAAAAGCCTTCCCAACCACTGGTTTCCATGACTAATAATACACTACCTGAAAGCTCTTCATTCAAATTCCTCAACTTAATATTCACAAGCACCATGAATTGGAACAAATACATTGAGGACATTGCCAAGGTTGCTGTGAAAAAGGTGGATGCTCTCTACTATATTAGAAAGTTGCTCACACTCAAGTGTATCCTATATCTCTACAAGGGCACCATTCACCCGTACATGAAGTATTGTTGCTATATCTGAACTGGTGCATCCGATACTAGTCTCTCCATCTTAGACAGGGTTAAAAAAAAAAAGTCTCCAACCTAATGTCCCGCACTATAAACCAAACTCCAATCCCTATCTCAATTCTGAAATGTTGCATCCTTGTGCTTGTTTTACAAATATTTTAATAGAATGTGCTCTGATGAACTCAAGGCACTTGTACTCCTCAGCATAAATACCCCCAACTGACCCAACAAGCTGAAAATCTTGCTCTTACTGTAGAGATCCCTAGATGCCGAAAAACCTTTTACTTTAATAATTTCTTCTCCTGAACTTCTAGACTTTGGAATTCCGTCCTGGGTCCTTGCTTTCCTTACTGAATTGAATGATTAGCAAACTGGTATTTTAGATATATAGCTAGAGGGTTTTGAAGTCCATACTTATCCAAACATTCTAAAGTTCAAGTGTAGTGTGAACAGAGATCTTGCTACTCAACCCTATACATAGTGTCCCTGTCGAATTAGGCCCAAATAATACCTCCCTTACGTCCAAGTGCCTTCTTGGGGTGAAAAGCAGTAAAAAAAAAACAAAAAAACTATCGTACAAAAAAGTTCTGAACTTTATATGTATTTATGCAAACTATAGAATCACTAAGCAGAGGCTAGATGTACCATCTTCAATTATACAAAAAATAGCTTTGGAAAAGTATGTACCTCACAACCCTCTCTCTCTCTCTCTCTCTCTCTCTCTATATATATATATATATATATATATATATATATATATATATATAATACTATTTACAATAGGTATTATATTTTGACTTTATATAATACTAGCAAAAGTACCCGTCATTGACTGGGTTCAAAAACAGCCTACAAAAAATGGACTCTGATTTATGAAAGTATGATAGTTTATGAAAAGGAAGAGTTGTAAATTTGGGTTGAATTTGGGGGTATCAAAACCAAAGCAAAATATGATGAAAGTAAAAATAAAATAGATATACCCATAATTTATTATACCATACCTGTTCACACTGAAACACTTATGACAATATTCTGTGGATCTATATTAAAAAACCTTATTAAACTTTGTGACATATTTCCATTCTATCGAGGTCAGGTGCGAACGAACACCCCATAATTTTATTATACCATATTTCTTCAAACAGAAACATAATTATCAAAGTATACTTACACAGATAGATATGAAAAGTCTTTATTAAAGTTTTGCCTATTTCCATTCTATGGAGGCCAGGCGCGAACGCAAACCCCCACAATTTCATTATACCATCCCTATTTAAGTTAAAACATACTTATCAAAGTATTCGTATGTACATCTATATCAAAAACACTTGTAAACGTTTTTTTTTTAATTTAAAAATTTTTTATTTCGATACTTTGTGGACCAGGCGCAAATGCAGACCCCACAATTTTAATTAACCACTGTTCTGCCAGATCAAACATACCCATTCCTGTGTCTCGATACATCTTCTATCATTATATGTAATTAGTTTTTTAAAATAGTCTACCATATAGGAGCCTATTCGTGACCACACACACACACACACACACACACACACACACACACACACACACACACACATTCAGCTTTATATTATAGATAAATGCTTGTGTAATACTAAATTTTTTCATTATCCTTATGGATAATATAGAAGTAAAATGACCTATTTTTTGCTATATAATTTACATACGTGTTTATTTTTTCTTAAACATTTTTTTTTTTTTTTTACAAACGAGTCACCAGTTATCAAGGCCCGGAGGCCACTCAAGCATAAGACTTATTGAGTGTACAGTAGTCAATGGGAAAATGTCATATTAATCGTTAGAAGTTGAAATTTGGTAAATTGGATTCCTTACGTAACTGGCCCATCAAGAACTTGTTTACGTTGAACTTGAAGACAGCCATATTGTAATCAGTTAGAAAGCAGTAAGTGGAACAGAGTTCCACAGGCGTGCAGTTCTGAGAAAGAAGCTTCATGCAAATTAGCTAGAAATAGAGTCACTCTTTCTCTAAATGTGTAAAGTGACATTACGAGATATTATATAGTCATTGAATCAACATAGAGTGAACAGGTGTGAGAAATACATAGATAGTTTAAAAAAAAAAAATTAGGATGCTTGACTTTACAGTTAATTAGAACAATTGAAACAGAATTATTTTTAAACATAATTCAATCCCAGAACTAAAATATATTTTAGCATGTATTTTGTGAGATGAAAATATATAGGAAAAAAACTTTAAAGAAAGAAATGTTACTCACCAAATCTCACTCATGACTTCCTGTCTGTAACGTAACATTCTGTACATGTAGCTTGATTATTATCCAGTCACGAACAAATTCCCCAATAAGAAGCTCTGCCTGAAAAAGTGTATGTGCCAAAATTAGCAGAAACAATCAAAATAAATCCTTAAAAAATGAACCAACTATAGTGACTCAAACCGTGACCGTCGTCATAGATGGCCTGTCAGCTGAAAAATGACGTCACCGCCATAGGTCCTAGCAAGCAAGATAAGTGGAACACAGACTGTCGATAATGAGCAGACATTTTTTACAGAAAGCGTAAGAAAACTTCAAAATTGGATTAAAAAGATAAACATGATACTTTATACTGAAACTCATTCAATATTAATAATAAAAATATTAATAATAAAAAACGAATTGAAAGGGAGAAAAGTTGTTAAAAAGTTTAAAAAGAAAAGGAATACGGTTTGATTTGTATGTAACTGAAGTTTATTTAATAGAAATAAATAAAAATGAACAATATTTTTAAAATCAAAAAAACAATATTTTAAAAATCAAAACTGAAAAACAAACGATAAATTAGTTTAACTGGAATACGAACAATAAATTAGTTTAACTGAAATACGAACAATAAATTAGTTTAACTGAAATACGAACAATAAATTAGTTTAACTGAAAAACGAACAATAAATTGGTTTAACTGAATAACGAACAATAAATTAGTTTAACTGAATAACAAACAATAAGTTAAAAATTAAATTCAAACAAATGTTAGTATAAACAAAGTTACTAAGGCAGAAATATTTCAAACATTGAATATTAAAACTTTACAAAAATCTGTTGTAGAATTTAATTAAAAGTTTGAATTTTTCTTTTTCTGATATTTTTTTTTACTAATATTCTCTGCGACAAAAATTGTTTATAAGGGAATTCGATAGAACTCCATATAAACATTTTTTCAATTTGCTGAATAGTGTGACCCTCATCACATGAGTCAACATGAAATAATCGTTTTGATCAGCCAAAATATTTAAAGTTATGTACATGGCTAATTTTCTCTGATGAATCGAATGTAAAAAAGAATTGCATTTTGTAAGTTTGTTTATAACTATGTAATTATATAAGACAAAGTTATTAGTTATATCATTTGGGTATAGCAGAGAACCTCTGTTAATACCCTGAAAGTAGCTGTTTAATTCAGCTATTTCTTCAACAGCCTCTTTCCCGGATATTAAATTTTTGCAGCTATTGCATTTCAGTTTTTTGAAAACTGCATGACAGCAATAACCTGCTAAGTATAATATAACAGCAAGTACTTTCTTGCATTGATTAACATCATCTTCTGTATCATCTATGTTAAATTTATAAACATGTAACTCTTGCTCCCTTGTCATTTCATCCCAGTTAGTTTCTTTTACATTTTTCAATTCAATAGTTCGATTATTAATTGGTAAGCTCAATTTTAAAATTGACAACATTCTGACTTTTTTTCACATTCATACACCTGACGTATCGATATATTATACTGACCTCCACTAAGTTGTCGATACTGGCCAAACCTTACCTCAAGGTTATCTGTTTGAAACTTTCCTGGTAATATATACACCATGTTCAGTACATTTATACAATATTTAGTCAATTCTAAAATTGCGTAAGTAGTATGGTGCAAAGCAGTATATGTTTCCTTTGTTAACTTACCAGTTCTTCCAGGAATGCTATTCCAAGTTTCTAACCAGTCACAGGTTTACAAATCACAAATTTAGGAAATTTCCAAGATATAAAGAGATGTTAGTTATAAAAAAAAGGGGGGATAATTTAACCTAAAACGACCACCTACTTTATGGCCAATTTCTTTTTTTCACATGAGCAAACAAGCAATTTTTTTTTTAAATTACATTTTCGCCTCAAACAAGGCGAAGTGCCTCTTTGATGTAGGAATGAACACAACTAAATGTAAAATGAGCACCTACAGTTGACCCCCTCTCCCCAACAAAAATTCTGTTTACACTTTTTGAAAGGGGGGTGCTCGTTTTACGTTAAACTGTGTTCATTGTACGTTGACTCTCAACCCCCAACATAAAGGTGGCCATACTCATTTTTCTTTGCTTTATTTGTTAAAAAGAAAGCGCCCTAAAAAAAAAAACGATGACCATAAAGTAGGTGCTCACTTTACGTTAAATTTTTATAGAAAAGTGATCCCCCTTTTTTAAAACTAAATTTCTTCAAATCTCGTTTGCCGTAATTTTAAACGTTATTTTCGTTTACAGCGCCACTAGCAGTATCAGAATTTTTGGGGAATTTTTGACAACCCTAACACAAAACTGTGAATAACATATACAGAACTCGTAATTTCTCAGATTAAAGTGGGTTGTTTGACAATTCAAAAAAAATGTTTAAAATTATTTATTTGTTCGAAAAACAAAAAAACAAAACAAAAAAACTATTTTATAAAAGTCCAATGTTGCTTTAAAAGTAAATAAAGAAAGTGAAAGAGAACACATATCCATAATTGAATGGGAATGTTTCGATTTAATTAATGAGAACTGAAAAGTTTTTCATGGAACATTTTTTTTTATTAAAAACAGAAAATTGAAATGACATATTCATAATAATTTAAACTGGGCGAGCGCCATTTGAAAACCAAAACAAAACCAAAACATTTATTAGTTTTTTGTTTGTTTGTTTATTTTTTCGTTTGTGTGTGTGTGTGTGTGTGTGTGTGTGTGTGTGTGTGTGTGTGTGTGTGCGTGCGTGTGTGCGTGTATTTTTTTTTTCGAACAAATAAATAATTTAAAACATTTTTTTGAATTGTCAAGATTCATTTTCTCCAGTAATATCGGTTTACCAAGTTTCTGGAAGTAATAAATGATAATTTTAGTTTAATTTAACGTTTCTGGAAGTAATAAATTCTAATTTTGGTAAATTTATTCTTTCCCTTTCCAGAAGCAATCGTTCGGCCATAATGATGTCTCCTCTAGATTTGGATAACAAGTGTGTGAAAAAAAAAATGGTGTCTCCAATTTCGGCAATAAAGTGTAGAAGCACCTTCATTTTTTATATACATACTTTCATTTTTATTTTAAAATACGTTCTAAAAAAATAAATAAATAAAAATAAAAAAAGGTGCGTTTTTTTTTTTAAATATCTCAAACATTTTAACACTTACTCTGCTATATTTAGTTGGAGTAAAATCCTTTCTTTTTATTGCATTAATCCACTAGTAAATTATTTCCTTTTTTTGGGGGGAAATGAAAACACGGTAACTTTTGGTCCATTTTCGTAGTTACCTCGGCATTTTGGAACTAGACATCCCGATGTCATGTTTAAATTTATTTAACCCTTCAAAACTTTAAACCAACTTCCGGTTTAGTCATGAGACACGTGACCACATGTCAACAGACCGATGTTCATGACGTCACCAGACTAGATTATAGTCATCGCTAGGCCATCATATTACGGTAGCCACGCTCAAACTGTTTTTTGATTGGCTACTACGCAGAGAAATAAGGATGGATGTCACTCCTTTCACTGGATTTCTCTACTACCCTTGATCCTCACATTATAATGAGCTTAGCAAGCGAGTATCAACTACAATTTTTGAGTCTTTGGTATGAGTCGACCGAGGATTAAACCCCCGTCTATCTGTCAGACACTCTAAACATTCTTTCAAGTCTTTATTCCAAGAAAAATGTAGCATGCAACATATGAAAAAAAGACAAAACAAATACTGACCAAATATAATGCTTACTCTGGCTGTTATAATGCAACATAAACTTTCAAGTTTATAAACAAACAAATATATTTAGATATTTCCTAGCACAAGCAACATTGTTTTTTAAATAATTTACTGACTTGCAATGCTTTATATGACTCGTCTATTGATATTAGTTGTACGAAAATTTCCCCCTCAAAATATCATTTTTTAATTGACCCACTTTATGTTCAAATTATGGTCCTCCCCTTTTCCCTGTGGGTTATATGTTTCACGTGCGGAATCATAGTGAGACAGAACTCTCTCTTCTCTCCACTGGTATTGCTGTCTCTCCTCCTCCTTCCCTCTCTCTCTACATTTTACCAAAATTGCAATCCCAAGGTTTGAGCAAGTATAATTGGCTCAAATGCTTTTATGAATTTCTAATTTGGAGAAACCAAAGGCTGAATATTCATGACATTTCTTTAATTACTTCATTTACATAACTTGATACTTACTCTCATTTACTTTATCTTTCTTTTTTTTGTACTTTTGATTTTCCTTTTATCTTTGACCTTTAACTCTTATCGCTCCTTTTTAAGATGATCCAAACACCTCTATAAGTAGTTTTCTGAGTCGTTTATGATTAAGTTTGAAATAGAATTTTCTTGATCAGTCATGATTAATTTGGAAATTGCATTTTCTTTGGTCCATAAAGCTTGATTTTTAAATAGGATTTTCTTCTTTTTTTTCAGTAAAACTTGATTTTGAAAAAGCTTTTCTTTTAGTCAATGAAGCTTAAGTTTGAAATTACTTTTTCTTTAGTTAGTGAAGCTTAAGTTATAAATTGAATTTCATTTGATCAGTTAAGCTTAAGTTTGAAATTGCATTTTATTTGGTTGATCAAGATTAATTTTGAAATTACGTTTTATTTGTCCAGTCAAGCTTATATTTGAAATCTGATTTTGTTTGATCAGTCAAGCTTAATTTTGAAAGTGCATTTTTAGATGCGGTTACATTTTCCTATATGAGACTTTGTCTATTACTCAGTCGGTCGGGCTTATGTTTGACATATGATTTTGCTTGATCAGTCAGGCTTATGTTTGAAATAGCATTTTATCACTAAATGCACAAATTGAACTATGCGCCTTAAGAATATACATTCTTGATTCATATACTATTTTTTTTATTTTTGTCTCATTCGCCACCTTATTATCTCCCTTGCTTATTTTCCAACTTATTAATATTTACTAAGCTCAGCCAAACTTAGTAAATAGTAGTAAAAGAAATAGAAATGTGAGAGAGATGATAGAAATAAAAAAATGCTGCCTAAATCTTCTCACTGGGGATAACCCGCTTGCTTTGAAAGTCAATATTGAAAGTTTTTGTTTTCATTTGAGATAAAAATACAAAACTGATTTTCCTACTTCTGACCTTCGAAACTATTTGAGTCACTGCCTGTTTCCTAATTTTTATGATTCCTTTTCAAATGATCATTTTTAATGTTTTTCCCCTTTTCATACTTATCTTTCCTCTGTTTCAATTATTTATTTTTAATTGTCATTCTCTTTTGTTAGTAAATGAAACAAGACAAAGTGTATACATTTACTTTAGATTCCGTTTTTTTCTGTTTTCTACAAGATGTTGCATTCCAAGGGAGACAAATCTTATTAGTACAGAATGTTTAACATCTCCCTTTTTAAAATAGTCTTTTTTCTTCAGTTTCCATGCTATATGATCACTTTTTTTTTTCTAGCTTGATAGTTTGATAGGTGGTCTCGACTGCCACGCAGACCTGACTATTGTATTGAGAAGTGATAGTTGGGTATTCTGTTATCACATGCTTAGTGGATGAACATCTTCATGGGACTCAGATTTGTGATCCTTGACTCTTTTGTTTGGTAGTTTGGGTTTAAAGTGCTGTTGATTACTTTAGATTATTGTTCTTTAGTTCTTGGTCTCTAGAACATGAAAGTGTGGTCTGAAGGCTGTTGCAACAATGGTGCTGCCCTGATTTTAAAGGTTGGGTTTCTGACTTATACGGATGTACCATTTTTGATTGGTGATCGCTCTTTTGCTCTATGTGATAGGCACTGTGTGAATTGTTGTTTTGTATCTCTTACCTTAGTTTGAAGCATTTGAGTCGTTTGAGGTTAGATAGATTTGGGTGGGTTGGGATGTTTGTTCTTAAGCGCCGGTCCATAAATAATTTGCTAGGGCTGGATATGCAGTTCATTGTATTGCTTTGTAGCTGAGCAAGGAAAAATATAAGTATTTTGCATTCCTTACCAATGCTTTCATTATCTTTATAAAGACTTTTGCTTCTCCCTTGCTTTAGGAGTAGTGATGTTTGTGATAGGCTGAAATCCCTAGTCATTTGCTAATTTGGCAAAGTCTTTTGAGATGTATTGGTTTCCTGGGTCTGTTCTAAGGATAACTAGTATTCTGTGTATGGAAAAAATAACCTTCAGCTTCCCTATTATAGCTCTGGAGATTATCGGTGTAAATGTGGAAACCTCTGCACATCTAGAGAAGTAATCAACAACTGAAACATAGCTGTGGCTCTTTAATTCAAACAGATAAGAATCTAGAGCACATTGGATGTTTCTTGGAAGCTCAGATATCATAAGAGGTTCAGACAGTTAGTATGTTAACGCGACACATTTTTAAAATAATTTTCTGCAGCTCTTTTGATTTGGTCAAATAATCCTGGTTACTATATGGATTGGCGAGCTCTTTGTGTGTACTTGATCATTGCCATATATTCAGGTTATATATATATATATATATATATATATATATATATATATATATATATATATATATATATTTGCTGGTTTCAACAGTTTTGGTGGCTTCCTTCACTTCTTTAGCTGTTTTTCTATGACAGGTAAGAATTTCATTCATTAGATGAATGCTGTCATTTCCCTCTCTAGGTCCTTATCGTTTGGTGAGTACAGCACTTGAGAGAGCCTCGGGTGTATATAGTTCCTTACGAAGAACATAATGAATAGTGCATCCATACCTCTTTAGACATACTTGAAATCTTTGTATCCTTGCTGCCTAGCAGTAGTACTAGTGGTTTGTAATCTGTTTCCATTGTGAAGTTTTGTCCAATAAAGTAGTCAGAGAAACGTTCACACAGCCAAGTTGTCGCCAAGTGTTCCTTTTCGATTTGTGAATAAAATGTTGCGATCTTAGACATTGTTCATGAAGCATAGGTGACAGGATGCATGTTTATGTCGTTCTGTCATGATAACACATCTCTCAACCCAGAGGATGAAGTGTCAGCAAAAAATATGGCCTCACTTAAGGAACTATATGAGCATAATACTGGTGCTGAACACAGTGCTTTCTTGATGGAGATAAATTCTTTCAGTTGGGCACTGTTTCAAACAAATACATATTTCCGACTTAGCAATTCCCTTAATGGCTTAGTCATGTCTGCTAGGTTTGGAATGAATTTTCCCATTTGATTCACTTTAGGAATTGACAGGTTTCTGCTTTGTCTTTTTGGTGTCGAAAAGTGGAAGACACCTGAGACCCTTTCTGGATCTGGTTGCAGACTATCGGCACTGAATATATATATATATATATATATATATATATATATATATATATATATATATATATATTCTTTCTGGATCTGGCTAACCACGAAACACACATATATATATATATATATATATATATATATATATATATATACATATGTATATACATACATATATATATATATATATATATATATATATACATTATGATATGATGATTGCAACGTCTTGTCAGACGAGTGCCACTCCCTCAGGCACTGAAAGTCCATGAACCGAAAATGTATTTAGTCCTGCCGGCAAAATTCACATGCTCAAACAGACATGACACTGAAGACGGTCATTAGTATACATACATATATATACATGCACGCATACATACATATATATATACACAGACATAAACATATACACATGCATATAACACACATATATGCATACATACATACACAATACATAATACACATACATATACATACATAAACATACACAAGACGGTCAATGGCATACATACATACATATATATATATATATATATATATATATATATAAATGCAAATATACATATATACACATACACACATATCTGTAAACATACACACATATGTACATGTATACATACGCAATGCATAATACACATACATACGTATACATACACACACATACATACACATGTACATACATATAACTACACACACACATATACAAATACATACACACATATACACATATGTACACATATATACATACACTTACCTACATATACATACAGATACATGAATATGCACTCATACGCATGTATGCACATACATACATACATACATACACATATACATGCATACATATACATGCATACACGCATGCAAATATACACATACACACACATGCATATATGCACATACACACACATGCATATATGCACATACACACATATGCGTATATACACATACATACAAACAATATATATATACGTATATACATGCACATGCATACATATATGCATACATATACACATATACATACATATACACACATATACATACACCTGTACATGAACATACATACACCTATACATACATATATACATATAATGATGGCAGATCAATTATTACATCCTTCCAGCATTTCAGGCCTACACGCGTCACAACTTTTCCATGGCTGAATGAGTATCTATACACAGATGATGTTACAGAGTTTTAGCTTTGTACAACAGCTAAATCTCTCTCTCGGTTCAAAATGTTGACATCCAGCAACAAGCAAGAGCAAGATAACCAGCAACAAGTCAAACTGCAGACCAGCTTAATGCGGGTACTGGTCTCCTGCTTTATGTTTTTTTTTTTTTAAATCTAAGATTTGCTTGTCCTAGAGGGGTTTCCTTCACCATGGCTTACGGGAGCCGTCTCCACCCCACATACACATGACAATAAACACATGCGTACATACAAATGTACGCCAACATACGCATGCATGTGCACACACATGCAACCATAATCACGTAGAGGCACACAAATACGCACATACATACATATGCCTCTACATATGTACACACACATATACATGTAAAATACACATGAATAAACATTCCAAAAGTCATACATAGTAAGTGATCAGCGACTGGACAGATTTTATTCCCTTTTCCTTCCTGATCTTCTTCCTCCTTTTTCTTTTTCTTTTTTTTTTAATAAAAAGTTTGTTTTAGACTCACACATATGCAGCACATGATAATGATTATGATCATGTTGACAAATTCATACATAATTTTCCAAATAACTCAACGTAAGAATCGACGAAAAACAACAGTCCAATTGATATGATTTACAGATGCTTGGATATACATATATATATATACATACACACATATATATATGCATATATATATACATATACATACATACATACACACATATATATATGCATATATATATACATATACATACATACATACACACATATATATATGCATATATATATACATATACATACATACATACACACATATATATATGCATATATATATACATATACATACATACATACACACATATATATATGCATATATATATACATATACATACATACATACACACATATATATATGCATATATATATACATATACATACATACATACACACATATATATATGCATATATATATACATATACATACATACATACACACATATATATATGCATATATATATACATATACATACATACATACACACATATATATATGCATATATATATACATATACATACATACATACACACATATATATATGCATATATATATACATATACATACATACATACACACATATATATATGCATATATATATACATATACATACATACATACACACATATATATATGCATATATATATACATATACATACATACATACACACATATATATATGCATATATATATACATATACATACATACATATATATATATATATATATATATATATATATATATATATATATATATATATATGTATGTATAAGAAATTTCAGCGATGGTTGAGATATTTTACATTTTTCAGAGATTAGCGTAATGTCAATAACCTTGATTTTTTTAACCATCTTTTTAGTACAGCATCAAATTCTTATTGATTTTGGTTATAGATTATCACATCATCTGACATGCATATTGCTCCAACCTCATTCCCTAATACCTGTGATATGCATCACCAGTAGATCTCACTGGCTGATGAAATCTCAAAGGGAGTTGGATAACAGTTAAATTGGTACCGTCTAAATGAACTGATCGTCTGTTTATGAGATTTCAATGAAAGTAGAATTTGTCAATATCTGCTATTAGCATTTATTTTTCTGATGACTCTAACTTCTCTTTAATGGGTCAAAAGGTGGTCAGCTGTGGGTAGCATATGGATTTCATGTTTTATGTACTTGTTGAGCTTTGTGCGATCTACACATAGGTCAGGATATATGGTTTTGCTTTTGGCACTACAACTATAGAGGAACATCATTTGGCGGGTTCATCAATCTTACTTATCTTATTACTTGCTAGGAGAAAAAGCAAAGTGAATTGCAATTTAAGTTGACTTAAAAACGTTTCAACTTTCTAATTTAGAACACAGTTCTGAGATTAATCCATTTATCTTCATATACTACACAAACGCACACACACACACACACGCACATATATATGTATGTGTGTTTGGTGTGTGTAGTACATGAAGATAGAAAGTTAAACGATTTTTAATTCAAGTAAAATTGCAAGTTACTTTGCTTTTTCTCCAAGCAATTAATAAGATAATATTACTTTTTATATATATATATATTACTACTGGATTTTTAAATTCTGACTGTTGGATTCCTTTTAAAAAATTCCTTTTCGCTTTTTGAATTACCATTTAAAGAGTTTTCAAATAAACAGAAATGTTATTCTCGGTTTGTCTTTAGTCTTTTCCACAGTTTCCACATTTCCTCACACGTTTCTTAACGGATATGAACGTTTTGCAATTTATGACTATCATAAATTGTAGTTTCATTTAATACCTCATCCAGCAAATTCTAGCCTAACTACAATTATGATTTGCTAATTTCTTTCTATCCTCTGATGAGAATAATAGCAAGAACAGCATTCTTTGAAACTCTGCGGAATAAGGACTTTGAACAATGTGTGTAGGAGTATTCTGTCGAATAATAAATTTAATTGTAAACTTTAATTTACAGTTTTAATTTCTTATATATATATATATATATATATATATATATATATTGTTTATTGTTATATAAACATGCTCACATCCCGCTGCTACAAACAGCCACTTGTTTCAATCAAACAACAGATATCTGTTTGATTAACTTTATTGAATAATATACCTCATGTTTTCTCCCAACTATCTCATGCACTCCGGCAGGCAACTTTGTGATCCCATTCTTTCTGATCATTTTATGGTATAATCCAAAAAGAAACTCGAGTTGCATTCATTCATGCATGCATGTCTATTGTTGAAAAGGAAAAGATTTGGTAAACAAAATGATGCCTGAAGGGAAATCTTTCATATTTAAGATTGTTGGCAGTTAGCCATATCCGGGTTTCTCTAACTTATATATAAAAAAAACACATATTTTTGACATTACCTGTATCCGAACTGCTAGATCTAAACGGCAGGATGCACAAAATGAGAGCAGTATATCCCGATGGATTAAATATGATTCATTTTAACTACCAACTAGAACAAGCGAAATCTAAAGAAGGCCGAAGAATGCAGCTGCTGAATCATTGGGAAATTCATAACAAGATACATAAATTCCTCAAAGAAATATAATCTAGAAAGATTTTTTTCCTCTTTATGAAAGGGAAACATTTTATTTATTCATTTTTTTTTTTTTTTTTTTTTTTTTTGCATTTTCATGTTTTTCTTAATAGTACACAATGGCGAAAATGTTGCTTATTTCATTCTTTCATAAAAAAAATATTTTCAAAATATTCTCAAATGAACATTCCATTATCATCATAATCGTTGTCGTCGTCGTCGTTGTCATCGTCATCTTTGTTATCATCATCATCATCATCATCATCACCATTATCATTTGTTTAACGTCTGTTTGACATGCTGGAATTTGTTGGACGACTTTTTGAAATTCACTTTTAAACTAACCTGCTTCTAGGGAGGTCTTTATTCATCCCTTTCCCCCCCCCCTCAAATCCGTCATTATCACTTCCTTTCAGATTTTCCTTGACCATCCTTTGTCAACTGACCCTGTCAAAATAATACTTTAATAAATGTCGGTTGAAAATATAAAATGACCTTGTATCAGGCTAAGCTTGTTTCGATGTTAAACTTGCAAAGTAAAAAAGATATAGATTTTTGTGACCTTGGGAACGAACAGTTATTTTTCTAATGAGTAATTATTATGCCAGACAAGAGGAATGTGTGGGGAATTAGAAGGTTATAGAAGGTAATGTTGCAACAGGACACAAGTCAGAAGTATACAGAGATGACATGTGTTGATGGTTTTAACTGACTTTAAAGATAGCCTGAATAGTATGTATGCATTTTGTTGTTTTTTTTTTTTGCTTTCTCTTTCCATGAAGAATATATATACAACTAACATCCCGCCTGGCGTTGACCAGTCGTCAAATACGCTTAAATATGATATTTTAATTTATGCAACATGATTTTAGTGCTATTAGCTAGAATCGAAATCAAAATATATAGCGCTCCAGTCTTAGTCATTTCTATTTGAGCTATTGTTAGATGTATAAGAAATAGGTAAGAATAAACTTTAACGTATAAATGTATATTTGCACATGCGTACAAGAGCATTTTAAGTCAACTTACACATGCCAAATTCCTATATTTTTCAATTTTGACACCTTAGCAGCTATTTTTACCGGTTTAAGACCAAATCGAATTTGTTCCACGGATCAAAATCCTCTATATATCAAGTTTCAAGTATGTAGACCAAAAATTGACAGAGGAGTTTGGTGGAGACCGTTCCTCAGGCAGATAATGTCTTTTTTCTTTGTATGTAGATGAAGGTACTTTTACAGAATTTTAACCGAACTTTAGGTAGGAGGAAAACAGTCATCAGAAAGAGTTCTACAAGTCTTCAGTTTTTTTAAAAGAAGCTACTGCAATAGGAAGCGGTATTATAATGAGATATCAAAACAGCGAATTGATGAAGACCACTAGACCAACGAGCTGGAACAAAGGAAGCAGAGAGAAGATCAGATGATTCTGAAGAATACACCCCATAATAGTATTTATGGAAAAAAAAACGAGACTAGTATCATCATGTTGTGTGTGTGTGTGTGTGTGTGTGTGTGTGTGTGTGTGTGTGTGTGTGAGAGAGAGAGAGAGAGGTTTCAGAAAGGAAGAATGGGTGGGGTGGGATCAATAAAATTACAGATATATTTATGCCCCTTATCAAGAACCCTCAAATGGGACAGTGTCACCAGCTCAAATATGACAGCAGTACTCTATACATGGTCTAATGGTCAATTTATTTTTAACTTGAAATCACTACCATATATTGGGCATAATATAATAATCAATACAGAATTAATCTTGCCGCAACGTGTTCCATTCTGTAGATGGGACATTTCGTTTAATGTGAGAGGATAAAAGGGAACTTATTTTCAGTAGTGGCAGAGAAACAAGATCTTGCTTAAAATAAAAATACCCTTAGGTGTAAGGAAGTGTTTGTAGCAATATGAACCATAACCTAACTCCAAATTAAGTTTTGGGTTTACTTTGGTAAAATCAGTTCAAATTCTGTCAAAGTACCAAAATAGAAATACAGATTATACTTACTTATTTTTTTTATTAATAATGAGTCAGCACTTATCAAGCGTAATATCACTTGAGGATACGGGTGAATGTGATGGATAGATTGCCAGTTGTATAATGATGAATACTATGAGAGGATTTAAAATAATAAATGAAGCTGAAAACACTATCAAGAATTCCTCAGACTCTTTATCTATGCGTAAACCTAAACGTAAATTCCATGAACAAAGCCTTTTCTTAGAAGTGCACGCCTGTGGAACTGTCTTCCGTTTTCCTGCTTTCCAGATGACTACAATCTGATAGTCTTCAAGTCTAATGTAAACAAGTTCTTGATGAGCCGTTCCACTTAAGTTAACAAATTTACCATTACTAACGATTACTATATTGTCCAATTTGGCTACTGTACACTCTTAACCCTTATCCTCAAGTGGTCTTTGGGCCTTGATAAGTGGTGATTCCTATGTAAAAAAAAAAGTGAATAAAATTTGATGATCTATGATAACACTTTATGAAGAGACTTTATTAAAATTGGATTTGAAGATAACTATGTGGTAGCTCTTAGGGAATTAATCTTGTGGCAACGTGTTCCATTCCATAGATGAGGAATTTCGTTTGATGTGAGACACACAAGATATTTGCAATAGTGGCAGAGAGACAAAATCTTATGTTTCTGAATTTTGGAGATGAGAATTAGTTATTCGTATTATTTCGATTCTTCACACTACTGTTCTAATTGTGAATGTCATTTTCACAACGTTTCGGTTGATGTAACCTCCAACCTTTTTCAGGTGTATCTTGTCGAACCTGGGAAGGATCTGTGGCTTGGAAAAATCAATTGTAAAAGTGATATTCTCCTGAAGGTTGATAGTTCGATTTTCAGTGTTGGCGACCGAAAAATACAATTGCGAATTACTTAGATTGGTTGGTTGGTTTTGTTTTATGGCATATCAACCCTTTTTAGGTTATTTAATGCCGAATCCAGTGATTTTGAAGACAAAGTTTTTAATAGAATATATGTTTTTATTTAACCCATAGTTAGGACCCTAACAGGTACTACTATTCCGGGTCAGAGTGGACCTGGGAGCAATGGCAATTAAGAGGTGGCTCCACACTTCCCAAAGCCCGCAAGCTGAGGTCTTACCATCGGATATAGTTTAAGGTCATATACCCTGGATATACTTAGGACCTCTATCCAGTCATGGCTGATAGAACGAGAACATGCTATCCCCGTGAAATAAATGAACGGTTCCATTCAAAATTTTGTCCAAATTCCCCTGTTTGACGGAAAAATTCCCGAGTTTGACAAAATACACCTGAAGAAGGTCGGAAGTTACACTGACAGAACGACTGTGAAAATGACACTCAATATCAGAACAGTAGTCTGAAGAATCCAAATAATATGAAGACAATTCTCGCTTAAAATAAAAAATGCTACTTATTTTAATCAACAAGCGTAAACGACAAAAATGAAGAAAGTTCCCGTGAAAAACAACCTAAGGTCTGCCAAGATGAAAGCAACAACTCCACAAGAGGACGAACATCAAAGCATATAACAATAGCTCTTCTCGAGAACATTAAGAAGCATTAAAAGCATTAAATCTGCTTTTTAATATTTAAATATTTTTTCACATAAACAGTTGTTTGTTTTTTTACAATTTTCTTTTCTTTTTAACGTCTTTAAAAACAAAATGAAAACAATATTTAAAAATATTTATTTTTGTAATTCTATTTTCAATCTGAGAAATTCTTGAGAAAAATTTTGGCAAAAACAGGAGAAGAAAGATTTAATGTAACATTTGTCATGATTTCAGTAATATCACAACACTCAATATTCAGAGTAAAACAAAAATTATTTTTTTAATGGAAATCGCACCAAACAAGGCATGAAGCCACTTGATGTAAAGAGCTAACAAGAACAAAAGATGACTATCCCAAAGCAGAAGATACCTACAGCCTTGATCATGAAAAGACCAAGGCTGTAGATAGGAAGGAAACAGTCATCAAGAAGAGAGTTTCAAAAGCCTTCTGTTCCCGGACAAAAGCTATAGAAATAAGAAGTGTATTACAATAAGGTATTAAAACAGCAAATTAATGGAGACCACTAGACGAACGAGTTAAACGAGCTGAAACAAAGGAAGCAGGGAGTAGATCAGACAATTGTAAAATAATATATGCTATAATAATATTTATAGAAAAAACTGAAACTAGTAACATCACTCTGTGGGGGAGAGAGAGAGAGAGAGAGAGAGAGAGGGGGGGATTCAGCAAAGAAGAGTAGGGGGCCAATCAAATTACAGATACATTTCTGCACCTAATCAAGAACCCTTAAATAAAGCAGGGATTCATCAACCTAAATATGACAGCAGTACTCCATACATGATATGATAGTAGAGATGTAGATATAGAGAATAACCTAAATTGTGAAATATAGAGTTGTGAGAAGGTGTTTGGAGCGATACAGAGAACTGACTTTATGAGAAGTAGGAAGAGCAATGGATATTATGTATAAACTCCAAGTAAGATTTGATGAGAAAAAAGACAAAGAAATTTCAGAATCGATTTCTCTTCAAGAACAGGGTCATCCATGTGAATAAAATTTTTATCTGATCATAACTAATGGAACGAGAACCATCTATCCCATGGATTAAATAAAGAGTTCAGTCCGAAAATTTTGCATAGATTTCCGAGTTTGACATAAGATGCACTCTAGAAAGTTTGAGGTTATATCGGCCGAAACATTAGAGTTATGAGGTCTTATTGACAGGGTTCGATCCCAACTTAACTTATTTCTGGCAGCAGAGTTACACTATCATCTTCATTAATTTTCAATTAATACTGAGTATGGCTACTATAATATATATGTGTGTGTGTGTGTGTGTGTGTGTGTGTGTGTGTGTGTGTGTGTGTGTGTGTGTGTGTGTGTGTGTTCGTTATAGAAATATAGGGTCTCCTAAGATAGTTATTGGGCAAAACCTTTCTTAAACCTCCAAATATATCTTATTTTGATAAAATTTAGATATTATGTATAAAATATTCTTGGGAAGACAATGGAAATGGTCTCGAATCTCTATGTGTCTTTCAATGTGCTCTCTCTAAATGGGCTATGAGGACAGAAAGATTCTAAACCTTCACGTATATATTATCTAATTTTAATAAAATTGAAACCATATGCATATAACACTAATTCAGAGTTTTCCCAAATTTCAGTTTCTTCCGGCTATATTAGGAGGCGAAACGGAAATTAATTAAAAAAAAAAAAAACGAAAAAGAAAAGAAAGTAGTATGGTATTATGAGTATAATGAAAAAAGTGTTACTCATCAAATCCTGAACAACGTCGGATCTTCCTGTTAATGAATAAATAAATGTTCTTGCTATCATATGTCCCTAGCACTCGAGATAAATTCTAAAACTTCCAAATGTGGTGATTTCCTTAGAATCAAAACCCTTCTAAATTTTTCTTAATTTAATAACTAGCAGGGCTACCCAACATCGCTCGGAACAAAAGTGTAACATAATTCTATTAAAACTTCTATCTCTCTATCCGCGTCTATATCTTTCTCTAGTTCTTCTTATTTTGATTTCTTCATCCTTCTGTTCATCACCGCTTTCTTCTCCACACAGCCCATTCCTCTCTCTGGATATACACAGACAACTCAGTTTTAAAAATTCCTCCAGGAATGAGTCAGCATAAGGGAATTAACTCTTTGATAAAAATCAGTTACTTCTTTTTAGTTAGTACATAAGCTGGCTGAAAAAACGATTCCCCCCTCCTCTGAAAAAATCTTCCCCAGTTTAGGGTTTAATAATGAATAAGGCTATGACACCAGCATATTCTTTTCATTGCTTTGATTCTTATGTGCTGTTATATAGAGTGATGTGGTTCTCAGTTGATTAACTGCGTCTGTGTCGGATATATACTTGAGAGTCAAAGCAATAAAAAGAATATGCTGTTGTCATAGCCCTAATAATGAATAACTTTTTCTAAATCTTAGATATTATTTATTCGGGTAATGCAAATAAAGAAAATATCAACTTTGTGAGTATTTCTTTCGTGGTTATTTTACTTTTAGCCGGACATACAAACATACACACACAGACAACTGCTCTTTATATAATCGATGTTATTTTAAAAATAATTTTTCAAGGTCTTCACTATAAATATCTTCCAACGTAGCAGTCTGAACAAAGAATGAAAAATATAAAACTTTGAATGAAAAATAATTAAGTCTTTATAGAATCTTGTTTTTCTTTTTGTTTGTTTTTTTTTTTTTTAAAAGAAAAAAATGTCTTTTAATACATTTGATGAAGCTGTGCGTGCATACAGGAGCATCTTGGCTATTTATAAAAAGCCTTTATTCATTACAGGAATATCAGCTTTCTTTTATATTCTCTTTTACAAAAGAAAATATAATTGGAAGATTGGAAGTTTAATCAAGAATATCAAATTTTGCCAACAGTCAGAGACCAAAAATCGACAAATTCAGTATTAGATTTCTGTTAATTGGATCAGTTAATTTTCTTTTAATCAACCATCAAAAATTACTCTAAGGACAAGGAAATCAATAAAATCTGAGTTTTGATGAGGGGGAAAAAAGAAGAGAAAATAAACCTTGCTATTTTTTATACCTTACTTTATATTGCAAAGTTTCCTATTTAAATTTTTTTTTATCATTACTTCTGGCTTTTTATCGTAAAGCTCCACACGATTGCTTGGTTACACTATGTCTTACGGTTCATAAATTAATGTAGCACTCCTCCCATCTAAACGTTAAATGTATATATATTTTTTTATTATTCATAATCTGAAAATTTGTTATGTTTTTTTTGTTTTGTTTTTACTAGTGAGTCATCACTGATCAAGGTCAAAAGCCACTTAAGAATGAATCTAATGAGATAGATGGATTGTCAGTTGAATGATGAAGAATATTGGGAGAGAGTGAAAAATGATGAGTGAAATGATCAAAGTTTGATTAATTATGGTTTGTGACAATTTATTGTTGAAAGTAGATTTGATTATGACGATGTTGTAGTCTGTAAAGAAGCAATTTCATGGTAATGTGTTTCCCAGATAGGAAGTTCTTGAAAAAAAAAAATGTTTATGGAAATTCTGCTAGGCATATGAAGGGAGAAAGTAAACTTCTTTTCATATTGTGGGAGGAAGACAACTTCTTGCAGAGACTGGAGTTCAGTCTATCACCTATAGCTTAATCTATAGTATTCCAATAATACAAAGTTTTAAATTCTTACTGTACCTATTTACTATGCCTCCCCACGGGACAGAGTTAGACACCAGGGTCGTTTTTTAACGTGGAGAAAAGGTACAAAAATAAAAATTGTCTCAGTCGTGAAGGACTTCTCCTCCACCGAAAGAGAACAAGAAATAGAAGTGCAGCATCATATGTAATTATTCAATAAAATATTTTCACATTTAAACATATTTTGTTATATATATATATATATATATAGTCATCCACATACAGTACTGTTTCGCTGTTTCACAGCTCATCAGTGCAGCTAGACAGGCAACTACCTCAAGCCAGGATTGAAACCCGACCGTTTGTACGGCAGTCAAGGCTCCTAACCATTACGCTATTGGCGGCTGCTTGAACGAGTAGTGAGTTTAACGATGTTTAGACATCGTCCGAAATACCTCCACTCGATTTGTTTACACAAAGAGCGTCGCTTATATGCTCATGGTAATTCGTGTTTCACTTCTCAATATGCTCAACTCAAGGTGAGGAGCATTATATACTAGCAAGGTGACTCGACGGTGCCCGAGATTGAATGATTATCAACGAATGTTTCACACTCCTATGTTTTTATTGTCATCGAAATTGATGAAAGAGCCTATCTTTCAATCAAATCGATTGATTGCCTGCTCTAATAAGGGACCCAGCGCAATGCACCTGGAGGAAGTTTTACATGCCTCTTGCAGTTCACAATTTATTGTAGTCTACATTGCACTATAGAGAACCTGCTGTTGATTTTATAAAATTATTTTTATATATAATGGCTTGCATTCAAGTTTAAAATGCAAAAATCAAGTATCATGCTTCAAATGTGCTCTAAAGAGAAACATATTTCAAACACGTCCTTTTCATATCAAAGTACTTACTGTTGATTTTATATACTTGGCATTGCTGGTTGTGTGTTAATAAAACTTCTCAAATGCACCTGTGATGTTAGGCTGTGTAAGGTGTTAACTTTGGTCAAAATCGCCTGTTCTTCTTTTATTGGATTTTTTTTTATTATCGATTATTGGTACTTAGCGAAGACATTCCAATACAAAACCTAACAAAGAATACTGTCAGTCTCATGGATGACCTCCATATGAAATTTCATAAAAATCGGCACAGCCGTTTTCGAGTCTATAAGGAATGGACTTACAGACACACAACATTCCTTTTATGTACTAGTAGAGATATAGATATATACACAATTATTCATTATAGTGAGCAAAATTGATTCAATGAAAAGCTTAAAACGAATAACGGTAGGTATTTGTTAAAAAGGATTTATGAATGTTATGCAAATTAGATGTCCAATCAATCTGTAAAATTACTTTAATAATAGTATTTAAACAATATTTAAGCTAGATTAGGTTGTGTGCATACTCTGGAGAGTTTTGCCACATACTGGTGGAGAACAGAACTCTTGCATCCATCACAGTATCAAGAGTAGGTGTTGATTGTTGTGTTGTGTCATTACATGGGTAATTTAGAAGAGCATAGGGAAATACATAAAACGCAGCTGTTAAACCAGATATAGTGATTTGGGACAGAGCAAACAAAAAAGCGACCGTAATAGAGGTCAGTGTACCCAATGATACAGGGCTTAACAGAGTTGAGAGGGAAAAGATAACAAAGTATCAAGGACTTATGTATGATATGAAACGAAATTGGAAATTAAAAGACGTTTCAATTATACCAGTCACCATAGGAGCAACTGGGCTTATGAAAAAGAACTTTAAAAAGTACATAGCAAGCATACCTGGTGAACCAAGTGCAAGTGAAATACAAACGATTGCACTGAAAGGGACGGCTAGAATCCTGAAAAGATCTCTTGGTTGGACTCACTAAAATAGGGGTAAATGTCAGACATCTGGTTGGGTGTCCCATCCCCTAGAAGAAAAAGTTTAAGAAAAATGAAAAAAAAAGGGAAGCATTTTCAGGGCTGGATAAGTATGCAGCTCTCCAAAACCCTGTACACTTTCACAGTTCTTCACTCATTGGAACAGTGCCCTTTCCTGTTGTCAGGAAAGATTTTTCGTCTTTCATGCAGCTGCAATATTTTCAAACATCTGTTTGTCAATGATCGATGCAGGAACCACAACAACTTTTTTATATACTAAGGATTCATCGCTTATCAAGGCCCAAAGGCCACTTGAGGATAAAGATTAAAAGAGTGTTAAGTGAACGGTGAGACAATGATGTGATGATTGGTAATGATAGTAGTGATTGGGTAGAATTTGATTATTTAAAGAGGGCAGCTCAAACAAGAATTTGTTTACATTGGACTTGAAAAACGACCACGTTATAGTCAGCTGGAAAGCAACCTACAGATGGGCAGTTCTAGGAAATAAACTTTGCCCATGAAAGTTTCATTTAGTTTTAGGTTGAGAGAGAAAAAAAGGGAAACCATTGATAGTGGTTGTAGCTAGATGAGTTTTTGTAGTGAATGTTTTGCAAGGAGGATCATACATTGAAGCTCAGCCGAGCATTTGCCATAAAAATAGAGATAGAGTAAAGAAAGACTGACAACGTCTCTTTTGTGAAAAAAGGGAGAAGAAAACGGTATTGTCCACTGGATTTAAAGTCAGTTTTATAACCTATCAAGGTAGGAAAGTGTTTTGAGCAACACCTCCCCAGATGTGGCATCAGTACTTAATCTTAAGACATATTTGACTCTTATACAGATAGAAGGTTGCGTCAGAAGTGAGATACCTTTTGAAGTGGTAAAATAATCCAACCATTTTTCCAGCTACCGGTAAAGAATAGAGAGGGATTTATGTTCATAGTTTACTCTTCTAGATCTTCCATATTCTGTCTATGCCCATACATATTAACAGACTAACCTTGATATAAAATAGTAACTTGTGTTCATACTGAATTGCTTACTATATTTATTGTATTTCAGCTTTAAATAATCCCAAAAATGGTTGATATGTCAACAGATCATTTTAATAATTGAAAATTTAATAGTTAAAAATTGCTTGTGAAAAATTTCCATGAACAGAGCTTATTTGCAGGAGCATCCTACTCGTTGAACACATTGCCACAGAATTGCTTCTCTACTGATTACAACTTGGTCATCAAATTAAGTAACAACAAATTCTTGTCTCAAAAGTAATCAAATGCAGTTCATACTACTTGTTGTGGTTGCAAGGTTGAACAATAATTAGTAAGGAAATACAATGAAGACGCAAACAACAAGATAACACAATAATAAGTGTATTAAAGAAAAGGTATATTTACAATATGTACAAATGACGGTGTCGAGTCAGAGAGTCTTGGTGGGAGGACATGTACGCTCTTCGGCGTCACTTCCGGTGGCATTTGAGTAAGACACCCAAGGCCAACCTAGGTTTGCCATTTATAGTGTTATGCTTCCAGATTGTGTTTCTGTGGTATCAGTCTTGACAGTCCATCCGCATGGCAAATCTTTTTTGATGCTAGATGTTGTAGCTGGAAATCGTAATTAAGTAGTATTGTACCCCAGCGCAGCAATCTATTTGCGGTGTATACCGGCAATCCTTTTTTTGATCCATAGATCGTGACTAACGGTTTATGGTCGGTTTCAAGTATGAATTGTCTACCATATAAATATCGGTGAAATTTAGTCACGGCAAAGATTATGCTCAACGCTTCTTTTTCGATTTGTGAATATGCCCTTTCAGCTGGTATCAGCGTTCTCGAAGCGTGCGCTATTGGTTTTCTAGACCCATCCGGCATAATATGTTGAATGCATGCTCCTAAGCCGTAGGAGCTAGCGTCACTAGCGACGACTATTTTTAAGTTTGTGTCAAAGTGCGTTAAGAATAATTCGGATGTTAGTGCACTCTTTATTTTGTCAAAAGCGGTTTGACATTCTTGCGTCCAGTTCCACGGTGTATCCTTTTTAAGCAGATTATTTAAGGGGGCTCGCAAGTTATGCATTCTTTCAATAAAAGATTGGTAATAATTTGCGAGTCCTAAGAAACTCTGCAAGGTTGTTACATTATCGGGTGCTGGCATATTTTTTATTGCCGCAGATCTGTCTGGGTCTGGACGTCGTACATGTTTGTTTATTATGTGTCCAAGATACTTAATCTCGCTCATACAAAAGTCACATTTACTTTCTTTTACTTTAAAGCCGAATTCTTGTATTCGAGTAAATACTTGTTTCAAATGTTCCTTATGTTCTTCTAGGGATTTGCTCCTGACAACAATGTCGTCCAGGTATGCACATGCGCACTCAATACCACTTAGCATGGTGTCCATCGCTTGCTGAAAGATGGCAGGCGCTACTTTGATGCCAAAAGGCAATCGGTTGTATTTGTATAATCCCTTATGCGTATTGATGCATAGTATTTTTGAGCAATTCTCCTCGACCGGTATTTGCAAATACGCGTCGCTCAAGTCTATCTTGGAGAAGATATTACCCCCATTCAACTTCGTGAATATTTCCTCTGGGCTTAGTAGGGGGTAATGGTGATCTTTTAATAGGGAAGTTGACCCCGGTCGAAAAGTCTGCGCACACTCTAACTTCGTCATTCTTTTTCTTTACGTATACGGTGGGGGCTGCCCACTCGCTGTGTTCTATTTTTGATAGAATTCCCGTCTGTTCCAATCTATTTAATTCTTTATCAATCTTTTCCAACCCAGCGAACGGAACATTTCGCTTTTTTCTAAAAATTGGGCTGGCGTTTTCTTTAAGTTCAAACGAGGCCTTGAATTTATTGCAGCGACCTAAGTTAGTCGTGAATGCCTCAGGAAATAATTCTTTTAAATCGTCTTTTATATTTACTGTTGTTGGAGAAGAACATTCTAATTTTTTACAGAATGTATTGATTGGCTTATCCCATAGTCCGAATTTCTCAATTAAATCTATTCCAAACAGATTTTCACTATTTTTTAGTACGAATATTTTTAATTTCTTCGAAATCCCTTTCAATTTTATCGGGAGGACAACTTCTCCTTCAAATTTTATACCACCACCAGTTACCGTCCGGGCTGCTTTACTAGTTTTCATCATGGTCGGTTTTCCCAACTTTTTCCACGTATTCAGGTTTATTATAGAAACATCGGAGTCGGAGTCGAGTTGTAACTTTATTGATGTTTTAAATATTTCCACTTTTACGTATTTTCGCCGATCTTTGTCTAATTTTGTATTTGATTTTGTTTGCTGTACTCTCTTTCTGGTATAATCTTTATATCTGCAGCAATCGCTTTTGTGTCCCACCTTCTTACAAATGTAGCATTTTTTCTTCTTATAAGGACAATCTGATTCCCAATGCTTTTCTGCACATCTCTTACAGTTATATCTAGGAAGAGGCTTGTTATATTCTGTACTATATTTATGGTTATTATCTTTGGAATATCCCGTTCCATTGCTTTTCTTTGTAAAGTTCTTGGTTGGTGCGTATGGTTTTCTGACTTTTCTTACATATGCCACTCCGGATTCTTCTATATTTTTTGAATCCTTTTTTAGTGTAATGGCCCTTTCACAGTCCTCTGCTAGTTTCTGGAGGGTTAAATCTTGCTCAGATTCCAGCTTAGACAACACTCGTCTGCGTATTTCTGCATTTTTCGTGGAAACTAACCCTTGAGCGAAGATTAGACATTTAAAATCTTCTACCGTTAGTTCTGCAAGCTTAAAATTATCGCAGTTTTTATTGACAACTGATGCGTATGTCAAATAATCTTGGTTGTCCATCTTTCTTAGATTCATGCACAGCCATCTTTTATGAAAAAGAGATATATTTGGATTAAATAATTCTTTTAATTTTACAGCTTCCATGAACTCTAATTCCGCAGTTTTTTTTAGGTAATATGTAATCTACGAATTTGCTGTGTTCTGATGTACCCAATTTTCTGAGTAAGAGGCTCACTTTCTGACTATTTGGCCAATTTTTACAGTCCAGTTGAAAAACATCCTCGTATCTTGTGTAGTATGCTTCAAAATTCTTCTCTTCCTCAGGCACATAATGAAATGTGTCCATGCTATTAAAAATAGTTGTATGGGAGAAATTAACACTATCGACATTTTCTCGATTACTCTTTAGTAGTTCCAGTGTTTTAGCAAAACGTTCATCTTGTCTTTCTTCATATTCCAATTGTAGTTTCTTATGCCTTTCTTCCTGTTCCAATTGCAGTTTTTTCTGCTTTAATTGTGCCATTTTCTGCTTTTCTTCTTGTTCCTGCTGCCATTTCAATAATCTGTCCTCTCTCTTTTCCTCGCGGTCAGCCTGTGCCTGTATTTGTGTTTGCAAAAGCTCGTTTTGTGTAGCTTGTCTGCGTTCATCCCGCTCAGCCTGTGCTTGTAAAAATTGCATGAACATTTGATAAGTCTTCCATGTTTTTTTTTTGTTTTTTTTTTTTTTTAGTGTGTAGTTAAAAAAAAATATTGTACCATGTACAATATACACCGGTTTGGGTTACAACAAAAAAGCAAATTGCTGTAAGCTCCTGTTTTCAATAATAATATCGCTGCTTGCAATAATATATTCTTTTTGCGAGTCACGCTGCAAAAAAAAAAAAAAAAGGTTTATCTGGAATCACGAAATGGAATTGACTTTCCGTTTTTAGGCACTTACTAATAAGTAACTCTTTCCACAAAATAAAAGTTTGGGTTTTTTTTTTTAATCGAGTCACAATTGAATAAATGTATGCAGTACATTTAGTTCTTTGAGTTTTTTTTTCTCTAGTATTTTAGTAATTAAGATACCTCTTAAATTGAGATTACCTTTTTTTTCCGTGACGTTTTACTGTATTATCCGTTATTCAGTGACAACTTCAAGAAAAAAAATCCTTTCCTTGAATTTTAGTTTTAGCTGTGGTATTTCCTTTTAGTACCGACGTCAACCAAAACATTAATTAAAAAGTCCTTTAGTTGTTTTGTTTACGGAGAACAGTAATTAGAATCCACTGGTGAACTTTTTTCGTAGATTACTTCCTTGCTTTTCGTAATACGGGTCTGACCTGTCGTTTTTGCGACAGAACAAAGTTCGCTTTTCGTTTGCAAATTGGTCCTTTAGTAAGATTTGTCGTGTAGCGACAAAACAAAAATTCACTTTTACATTCGTTTGCAAGTCGGATTCCCAGAAAACGGCGTAAATTGTCGCTTTTGCCACGTTAGAGTTTTTTTTTTTTTTTCACTTGAGTTGAAACTTCTCTTTAGCGTAAAATCCGTTTGCTCGTCAACACTTTGCATTCCTTAAAAAAATGGTCAACCTTTGCGTTGTACTTTTTTTTTTTTTTTTTTTTTTTTTAAATAGTTCTTCGTCAAACTGTTATATTTGACGCTTCATATCTCGTCGCCAACTGTTGTGGTTGCAAGGTTGAACAATAATTAGTAAGGAAATACAATGAAGACGCAAACAACAAGATAACGCAATAATAAGTGTATTAAAGAAAAGGTATATTTACAATATGTACAAATGACGGTGTCGAGTCAGAGAGTCTTGGTGGGAGGACATGTACGCTCTTCGGCGTCACTTCCGGTGGCATTTGAGTAAGACACCCAAGGCCAACCTAAGCTTGCCATTTATAGTGTTATGTTATTCGCATATGCAAATAAGTGGTTGCCACCACAACACTACTGATCAAAGTTAGTACTACCATAGTGTTTCTCATCTTTCGGCTGGCAATAATTCCTGTCTCATTTACTCTTAGCTTCGAGTGGTTTTTGACCTTGATATGTAGTAATTCCCAATAGTAAAAATAAGATAGTTTTGTTCACAGATGTATTTTTTACACAATAATAAAATAAAGTAAACAAACACATACAATCTTCCCTTATCAATACACTCAGTTCAGCTGTAAATATTAATACCAATAATTAAACATCATACAGACTTTACATTAATAATTATGTTTGTAGTATTGCTGCATCTTGCGAGGAACTTTGTGAACTTTACATGTACTTGTCTGTTCGTATTTGGAGCGAGAATGGAAAAAAATTGAAGGTGACGGATTGTTGGTACAAAAATACTTATTTGCTAAAGCATAAGGAAATTAGAAATCACACACAAAAAAAAAATGTAGGACAATATTGTTTCTTGAAAATCATTGAGAAATAATGAGATAGATTTTGATAAGTAGGCATGAGAAATTAAAAAAAAAAAAAAACTAGTTAAAAAAAATTCTGATTCTTGGATCAAGTTTTGTAATGAAAGATAGTAAATACTTCATTTTGATAATAAGACGAAAAGAAAATCAGAAATAACAACCCAAAAAAAAAAAATACTGATAAAAATACTGATTCTTGGAAAATATTTTGTAAGCTGGGGTAAGAGATATTTTATTTGGATGAGATATCAGAAATTACAGGAAAAAGGAAATTTAATAAAACAATTCGAGGAAAATGTTTGGTAAGGAATCGTAAAAAATACTTTATTTTGATTAAAAAAAAAAAGCTTAAAAAAAAAATGACAAAAAAGGAGACCCCCGCCTTAAAAAAAAAAGAAAGAAAAATGAGTAAACAATGAATTTTGGAAAGATTTTGTGGGGGAAATATCAAAAATACTTTATTTGATAAGAAAGCACAAATCACAAAAGAGCTTAAATAAAATATTGATTCCTGGAAAATATTTAATAAGGAAATATGATACATTTTACTTGAAATTATAGGAAAAGGAACATTTAGTAAAATAATTCTTGAAAATATTTGGACAGGAAAGTGTAAAAAAGTACTTTTGTTTTTATAAGAAGACAAAGAAAATAAGAAATCAGAAAGAGAGATTTAGCGAAAAGTACTGAATCTTGGAAAATTTTTGGTAAGGAAATGTAAAAAAAAAAAATGCATTATTTTGATAAGAAAGAGTAAGAAAAAACAAAAAGGAGAGATCAAATGCCTCATCCCACGCCAATGATTTTTGCAAAAGTTTTGATGAGGAAATGTAAAAAAAATACTTTATTTTGATAAGAAAGCCGACAAGAACAGCACAATTCTCACAATATTTTGGAAAAAAAAGAGAGGAAAGTTTTTTTTTGTCATTTTTGTTTGTAAATAATCCTTTTTGTTTTCCTTTTAACTTTGAATTGTGATAAAAAGGTATAATTCCGGTCTAGTTCAATGATTGACATTCACTTAGTAAAGGAAAAAAAAAACCAAAAACAGAAAAAAGATAGAAAATCCTTATTTTGGACCAGCTGGATTATATTTCAACTTATCAGCCCAACGTAGTGAAAACAGTAGGGGCGTGGGGGGCACTAACTGGGTCTGTCTATATATAACTTGTTTGAACCCCTTTTTTCCAACTGTGAAAAGATGCTGCCGTGGTGATGGTGGATGAAGATGTAGGTGGGTTTAAGACTAGTGAAGCTGCTGTCTCTGACTGCGTATGTAGTGAGCTTAAGAAGAGAACACTCCCTACCTAGATCTGCCGGCTGATGGAACTGTATATACACACACTCTAGCAGACAAGCAGACTCCGCCGCCGACGACGACGACGACACACACAAGCTAGCAGCATCGCCAGCCACACGTAATAATACACGCAGAAGATCTTGGAAGTAATTCGGCTTGTTGAGTCCATGGAGTTCTGTTTCTCATGTTGTTGTGCTGTTGCTGAGTGAGAGAACTTTTTTTTGTTTCTGTCGGGGAGGGGAAACAAAGCAGGAGGAAGAACCGTGTAAACCTCGAAATTTGGATTATTATGTCGTTTTCATTAACTGAAAAGAAATAAAATAAAAACATATACAAAAAAAATCAAAAAAAAAAAAAAAAATCAGAAAAAACAAAACAAAACAAGTTTTTAACTAAGAATCTGTTTCTAAGTTTTACACTAAATCCAGAACGGCACTGAAGCTAACCTAGTTTACATCTTTTACATTTTTTTTTTTCGAATATAACAGTCTCCTACCTGATTTTCTCGCAGACAAAAAAAAAAAAAAAATCAAATACTTTTTAATTGTTATTCTTCAAATTCGTATCTACTTTCAAAGTTTTTTTTGGTCATTTTGGGTACTGCGAGAAAATCTGTGTTCTTTACTTTGAAGAATTATTACTGTGGTTTTACCATTCATTCATTGAAGAATTTTTCTTCTTTAATACATCTTCTCACAATACAAGACAATATTTACAAAAAGAAAAGAAACAGAAAAGAAAACTATGCCTGCCGATCTACCCAAAGTCAGGACTTCCTTTCAGGCTGCAACACATTATAGCACTTTGCCGCGGAAAGCTGTTAGCAAGAAATCATGGTAAGATAATTCTATGTTAACTTAATTAATATATTTCTTACACCAGATGTGACACACACACACACACACACACACACACACACACACACACACACACACACACATATTGACACTCTGACGACAGCTTTTCAAAATAAATGTTTGGGAGACAACTATTAAAACGATGGAGAAAGAAAACAAATGGGGATAATTGCTGTTTTTTTTTATTCAGGTGTGCAGTGACTGCAGTAGTGTGCATGCTCTAATATATATATATATAATGCAAATATTTAATGCAATATTGTATTGTCGCATATGTCGATCTGCTGATCATATAACCCACATAAACGTCTTTAATAACATACATACATGTAAAGGGTTTATGTATACTTATCACCTGAAAATGACAGTGCGTTGACTTTACTCATATATAATAATAATATGCGTCTACTATAATGTTGCAAATCCTTTTAGATAAAACTTTAGAGAGAGATAATAATAAATGTATCCTAACACAGATCATTCATTATTTATTATTGTTATAAAGTTTTATCTAAAAGGATATTGAACTCTTTGTGTGTGTAACGTCTGATATCTTGATTAAGCTCTGTTCCATGTTATATATATATATATATATATATATATATATATATATATATATATATATATAAACATATAGCTCTCTCTCTCTCTCTCTCTCTCTCTATATATATATATATATATATATATATATATATATATATATATATAACCTGAATATATATAAATATTTAGTGTTATTTTATATTGACACATATGTCTATGCCAGTATAAGAAATTATATATAAATATATATGTGTGTGGGGGGGTATTGTTTTTAAAATATAATTATCCACTGCGACTCATCAGAGTGGCTAAATCTGATGAGCCGTAGACGACGAAACACGTGTCAGTGAATAATTATATTTTAAAGATAATATATATGCCGCTCCCTGTTTGGAGGAACCAAATTGGTCAAAGGGAAAATCATTCCCAACTCGCATTTAGGTAAAAATGCACTTTCGTGTAAGTAATTGAATTCATTCAAAAAGTATCGCTAACAAAAACAAATAAACAACACACACACACACACACACACACACACACACACACACACACACACACACACACACACACACACACACACACACACACACACACATATATATATGAAGAGTTTATACATAATTATTACCTATAGTAATATAGCGCATTTATCACATTTGATTTAGATATATTGTGACATAACGATAACAATATGGATGACAAACACAAAATATCACATATACTTATCCTTTAAAAGTTTTAGTTTTATTAACAAAGTATGTTAAATATCACCGAACGCATATAATAAACCCAATCAATGGTAGATACACAATCGAATTATCACGGTAACCGGCAGCTACCTATAAAAAGAGATAATTGTTTAGTGTTTGTGGTTTCTCATTTAATAAATAAGGTGGCTGTAATGATGATTATATATGGCATAATCAAGTTGATACACCGGTTCTCGGCAGATCACCGTAGTTAAGCAATGTTGAGCCTGGTCAGTACTAAAATGGGTGACCATTTGGGAATTCCAGTCATTGTATGTGTTTTCCACTTATCCCGGCATTGTTTCTAGTCAGTCTTAGGCCTCTCTTTGTCACTGGATTTAAGCATTGCCAAGTCAGGAGAGATGTGGTTGGTTATTGCGCAACTCTTGCCTCACAATTACATGCATAGGAGCTACTCTTACAGAGATGTCCATTATCTCTTGAGACTGAACAGAGACATCTATTGATCCATCACTCAATGTAGACCGACTTGAATGGGACAAGTTCGAATCCAATCGGTTCTACAATACTATATTCACTATGGATGTTGGCGACCTTTACATGGTCTCTATTGCAAGTACCTGGTTCTAGAAAGTACTTAAGATACCAATGCCCATAATAGAATCAAGCTGGTTAAAACAGTCGTATCAAGCCGATTCATGTGAATTCACCATTCATTTCATTATCAAACATTTTACTTTTTTACTTTGTCTGTTTTATAGCATATCTGTTTTTGTTTGGTTCATTTAATGGCAGCAAAATATCTATTGTCAATTAATTGTATGCATTTAAAAAAATAAAGTGATTGCTCATACTTATTAACTACTACATGGAGATGAATGGAAAGGCGTCACTCTATTTCTAGAATTACTCTACTTACCCTTGATTCTCATTTTATAATCTTGAGTGCTTAACAAACGACAATTTTTTGAGTCAATCGGGGATTGAACCCTAACTTCCCAGTCTATTAGTGAACATTCTAACTATTGTGCCAAATGAAGCGATATACGTTAAGTAAAACAGAAGTTGTCATTTTTTATCCATATTTGGTAGAAATTATGGATTCATACTTTTCCCAACCTTTATATAATAATAGATCTGATAGGATTTGAACTCAGCATATCTGATCCCCTAGTCCATGACAGCATTCATTAGGTCAATCCACTTCCACCCCCGAATTATTCTAAAATATAGTTATAGTACCGACGGTGTAATGCAAGTATGTTTGTCTTGTTCCTCTTCTTTTTTTTTTTTCTTTTTTTTTCACTAATCTGGTGTATGTAAACCCGAATCTTGTATGAGACTTAACGTATTATTTATTTACCTTACATATATGTTGAGTTTGTTTCTTCTTTTTAGATTCATCATTGCATGTCTGAAAAACATTTTTTCGGTCTGCCACACTTTAGTTTGAAATATCGGTTTTAAATGCGTCCATGCTTTTCTGTAAGAGCATTTTTGGTGCTATGTCACACTTGAGTCTGAAATAACATTTTCAGAAATTATTCATAGCATTTTATGTGATCTGTCACACTTAAGTTTAAAACAGCATTTTCAATGGTCTGTCAGGCTTAAGTTTGATAAAGCCTTTTCATTGGTTGGTCACACTTAAGTTTGAAATAGCATATTCATTGCTAATCGGTCAGATTGAGTAAACGGATCTTAATACATATTCGTGTTTTTTGAAACCTCAATCGTATTGTGAATTTCATTCTTTCCATAAACAAATAAGCTGCCTAGTGAATGCACTGGTTTGTATGTTCGAACTTGACAGAAGTAATGCCACAAAACTACAGAACTTTTCTTTGAACATTCTCGCCATTACTGGGCATTGCATTTTATTTATTTATGCCAGAAAAGCATCTATTAGAATTATTTCAATTATTGTATTCTGTTTACTTTGTCTGTTCAGACCCCTTTTTCTTTCAAGAATATTTTAAAATGCAAGATCACAATATGTATTGTAAACTATTCATTATATACGCAGACATGACAGAAGTAAATACGTACCTTTGTCATTAATAATGAAAATTGCTGCGAGTGAGTCCTGATCGACCTAACTTATTTCATCCAACATAAACAGACATGACAGAAGTAAATTAACACCTTTATTATCATTAATAATGCAAACTGTTGTCAGAGGGTCCTAATCGACCTAGTTTATTTCATCCTATACAAACATGACAGAAGTAAATAGATACTCTTATTATCATTAATAATGAAGACAACTGTCAACTGTTATCCCGAGTTTTTCTGCGATTTCATGCTGAATACCTCACCTTCAGATTAATCTATATGGCTCTTCCGAAACTATGAGAATGCTCATGTTTCTTTGACTTGAGTGATATGCAAATAAGGTGACAGGTGACAAATATATTAATATCTGAAGCATAAAATTGTCACTTGGTATAAAATATCGCGCTAATATAACTTTTACTATTGCTTTGTACAGCTTTATCGAAAAAAGAAGCAGAAAATTTAAACATATATTGATTATTTTTATTTACTTCTGTATGATGAATTGAACATTAATTGCAATTTTACCCATAACAGAGGGAGAGGGAATTGCGGTTTCATACTTTTTGCCAACAGTAGTAATATGCGCATAAATTATCATAATTAATCCAATAGAATTTGTGTAGCAGGGATAAACACTGGTATCTATTTCTTCTGGTAGAGCACAACTCTAATGGAGTTGTTTGGTGACATTATGATTTGGTATAACAATTTATATAGGACGTGTTTTTTGACTCGATGCTGAGACCGAGTTTGCAGGTATGACAGAGGGTTTCCAGACATTCACGAAGTTAGACGCTTACATTCTCTCCTGTCACCTGTCAACTAGACATTCCTAGCAGAGCTATCATCACCTGACAATACATAACTCACCAAAAAAAAAAAGAGAGCAATCAATAACAGACACATACCCAGTCAATTTTTCCTTTCAACAAATATTTAAAGATATAAAATACTTTTTCAAAATTACTGGATTCGGCATTAAATAACCCAGAAAGGGTTGATATGCCATAAAACAAAACAACCAAACCAACAAAAGGAAAAATCCATAGCTTTTTCATCTGGCCCCATGTATGCAATATATATTTATATATGGTATAATCGCATTGGCACACTGGTTTCTATTAGATTATCAAAGTTAAGCAACTATGAGCCTAACCAATGTCAGAAGGGTGACTATTTGGGAATACTAGGCGCTCTATATATTATACCAGGACGTAGAAATTTCCAGGTTAGTATCTGGAGGCACATTTAAAACCACTGGGAGATATGAATCCTCAGTCTTCGTTAAGACATAAATCTAGAACTCTTGGCCTTCGGGTCAAGATCAAAGTGTAGATCTACAGTTCAATTTCTTGTTCTCTGTCAGTGGAGGAGAAATCCTTCACGACTGAGACAATTTTTATTTTTGTTCCTTTTCTCCACATTAAAAAACGATCCTGGTGTCTAACTCTGTCCCGTGGGGAGGCATTGTAAATAGGAACTCTGATATAAAACCTGAGGCGTACTGTCTTCTCTAATCTTGTGTCAATCATCTGTACTGACTGAGGTTAGAAGTGGTTCCAAAAGAGTGTGCATGATCCTACACAAAGGCTTCACCACTATAAACAAATCATCCCTGTGGATTTTGAGCAACTTAGTCGTCTGAACCTCATGTTTCGAGATTTAACGGGAAAGTTAATTTATATGTTTATAGAAAAGCCTTGTTTATCCTCTCTTCTTTAACAATCTTTTTCTAACAGATTATGAACAGAGGGGGTCATGTAATTCACGTTAAGATTTACCCTCATATTTGAACAGAAATGGCTAATTTCATAGTATGTTACAGTATCTATTAGGTTAATCATTCACATCCAGCTCAATTATAAATTCATAAAACTCTAGTGCACCAAAAATAATATGCATTCAGAAAGTAGAAGAATGTGATTGCTTATTATTTTTGTGATATATCTTATTCATTTTCTATAATGTGCATTTCGCCATTTTTTTTTTTAACTTCAAGATAAATAATGATGGTAGGAATTAATATGTTCAAATTTATTTTGGTATCAAAGAAGAAAAATCTTTTCTTTCTTTATAAATGAATAGATTCTATTTATAGATTCTTTCTTGTTTCAGGCGAGACTTGAGCGCCTATTTGAGCTTCATATTTTCATTGGTTGTATGGGAAATTATGTTATTCAGTAAATTCGTTTAACGAACACAATTTTTTTGTTCAGAACAATTGTTATCATGCTCTCTCTCTCTCTCTCTCTCTCTCTCTCTCTCTCTTTCTCTGTGTGTATATATATATATATATATATATATATATATATATATATATATATATATATATATATATATATAGAGAGAGAGAGAGAGAGAGAGAGAGAGAGAAGGAAAATCATCTAATAGATTTCGATCAAAATTAAAATAAGGATTCTAGACATTAGGTTTATTATTATTATTATTATTATTATTATTATTAATAATAATAATAATAATAATAATAATAATAATAATAATAATAATAATAATATTTTCGTAAGGGGACATTGTGGTACCAAACTGTTCTTTTCAGAATTTTAATTTTACTCGTCCTGGGACGGATATTCCAGTATCTGGTGTGTGTGTAATGTTGGCAGGAGAGAACCCTAGCAAAATGCTTATTAAGAAAATTTTAAAAATGTTATATTTATTCATATATGTATTATAGAAGATCAGAACAGTACCAGTATTGTCGGTTTTAAATCCAGGCAATTCGGGCTAATATTTGGTCACCTATGTCGGACTGTTTTCAGCCTCTGTTTAAAGATGCAATTTCTGGAGAGACAGATAAAACATGTATAAGTAAAATGAATTCCATGAATTGAACATATTTGCACTATTTTATGTCGTCTTACGAAAATTAAAATTAAGATGTAATGATACTAAATCTTATGTTTTAAATCCTTATTTCAATTTGGATCCAAATCCTAATCCTAGAATTAATTAAATACGGGAGGGACCAGGAGAAGGTTATAAATATCTTATTTGAAAGTGATTTTTATGGAGCGAACTGGATTTGAACTTGTAACACCCATTCGTAACGTCAGTTGGTGTCGTTAACCACCAGACCATCGCCTTGTAAGATGCTGCATATTACTTGGGGTGATGTACTCTTTGGACGCTAATAAAAGTTGCCTGATCTAAAAAAAAAAATAAAAAAAATTGTGTCTGTGGAGTGAGTGTGGGGGTAAGAAAAATTGTGACAACAGGTGGGGTATGGGCAGCGTTGCTCTGTGTAGTAAACGAATATGACAGAAGGGGGTGGGGGCGTTGCCTGGTCATAAATTCCGCTTAAATATGATCAATTGTGACAGCGAAGTGGAGGGAGGGTAAAGAGGGGGGCATGGGGGACGACGTTGCCCGGTCATAGAAAGGAAAAAAAAAACGGGCTTGGGTGGCATCAGCCAGAAGCGAAACTTGTAAGCAAAAAAAAAAAAAAAAAAAAAAGAAAACTGACGCGTGCCTGGGCTTACGAGAACACAGATGTCATAACATCGCAAATTAAACTATTTAAAATGAAAGAACGTAACAAAATTCGCGTATGCGCAGTTTGAAAATCACATCAAAGGCAAGGTTTTTATCTAACCCACCCTCCTCAAACAAAACGATATTTCTACAAAAAATAATGGACACATTTTTTCCCCCAAGAATTTTCGATATTTTTTGTCCGAGAGCTTGTCCTTTCTACTGATGCCTTTTATATAATAGAATAAGATAACTTGATTTACATTTAACTCTAACAGTACATCACCCCAAGTAATATGCAGCAATTTTATGCGATTATATGAATCATTATTAGTGGGATTTACTGAAGTATTTTTGGAAGTTAAAAAAAAAAAGCTGTGTATACGAATCAACAAGTCACAATATTTTTATTTGCTAAACTTTCTTTTGATGGAATTGGTTTCCACAAATAAAGTACACATGAGAGAGATCACATGAAGGTTGTCAAATGAAAGTGGTATTATATAGAATTGTCAGGACAAGAACACAAACTCGAGAGCCAAGGGTTCGTGCAAGTATCCATTTCTTGACCATCAAAACTTTTTGGAAGCTAATTTGTTTTGCAATGACTGATGCTTGAAGGGGATTGGATTTTTTAGCAAGATAATTAGCAAGATAATGCTCTTCAGCAAAAAGAGAACTCCTCAATGATTAGTCAAGAAAAAAACATTGAGATAATTCTTGTTGCCAATTCAATTTCATGATCAGAATCAAATTAACTATCTAGGAAAACAACTGTAAGATTATATTCATTTAGAACAGTGGTTATTTACTTGGACCACCATACAAAATAAAAATAATGTTGTGAACTATACAATTTTTCAGTATGTATAAATTAAACATACACAACTGCAATGATTCATTTCCCAAATTTTTGTAACAAAATGATACACTGGGCTAAGTTGATACTACATTTTCTAATAAGCGGAACGAAACTACATTTTATGTAGTCTCTATTTACTTGCCTTTCTACATAATAATTTCAGAATGAAGTTTTCTTTTATCCGTAGCAAATAATACTATAACAAATATAATATTTCCATAGGAAATACTTAATTATTTCATCTTTAATTATCGAAGTGAAAGACACTTTTATAAGATCGTTAGCATTCTTTCTCTTATCATTCTTCATTGTCCACGACTCTGTTTTCTGATTACTATCACCATTTTGGATTTTTTCCTCCTATTGCCTCACAATGTACATACTTGAAAGAATTTCCGGACATTTTTACAATAGCCAACAAAACAAAAAGGGGTGAAGAAATAAATATAGAATAAATAAATGTTTAAAAAAATGCAAGAGAGGTTATTCTTCTACTTATCTGGATAAGTTATTTTGTATTTTAACTTTTCTTAATGTATTTATTTACTTTGAAACAAAAGTAGTGTCAAATTCGTTTTGTTAGAACTAAAACAAAAATGGCTGTTTCGTTACGGCCATTTGAACCCTTTATAATCGCTCGATTATCTAAAATTAAGTAAAATACTGGTAAAAACCCATCAAATAAACGCTACCTATCATGCAAAAATGTAATGTTTTACCAGTATTTTGCTTAATTAACGATTTTTGAGCGATTATCGAGGATTCAAATAGCTGCTACAAAACTGCCATTTCTTTGGTTGTAACTCCGCAGACTTGACACTACTTTTGATCCAAAATAAATAAAATCTTTAAAATAAGTTAAAACACAAATAACATGTTCAGTTTGCCTTTAGTTGTATATACATTTGTTGTATATTTATTTTTGAATCCCTGTTTAGTTTTGTTGGCTATTGTAAAAAAAAAAAAAAAAAAAATGCCCGAATTTTCTAACCTTAGTATTTGCTTTAAATTAAGAACAAATATAGAAGTTTCATTAAATTACGGCATGTACATCATTTATTTACAATAATACCTTAAGTTTTTGTTACGTAACGAATATTTGTAGGATAGTAACAAAAACTAAACAATTTTATTTTTATTTCGTCTTTTGTAAACCGCGTACAGCAAATAAAATAGTTACAATCGTGACGATTACTTTGTTTCTGCCATTTTAAGCTTTAAATTTTCGTTCTAACACACAGAAAAAGAGAGCACAAAACTTTTTTTTTTTTTTTTTCGTCTTCAAATAATGTTTTGTGATAAAAAGCAAGGTTTTCGTCATTGGTAAACAAATTGAAACAGGTGTCATGGCGTGATGCTCAAATTTAATTATTGAAATCATATATGCCACATCATAAAATAAATTGATCTTTTATTTAATAAAATTAAATGCATCAGTTATATACAATACTGGCGCACATTTTTTTTTTTTTTTTAAATTTTCCATTAATGATAAACAACTTAAAACCAATGTCATATATTAAATTTCTGTTGTCTAGGTCAGTGACATGCAGAGAATTTTTCGGAGCAGGTGCTCAAGTGAAAATAACGGTGTCTCGGTGAGGTACAGGCCTATAATACATTCCTCTGAAAAGGGCACTTTTAAAACCGGAGTAAAAGGGGCAGGTGCTTGGGCACCCCTAGTAAGCCGCTTCTGTACATCCCTCGTCTACGTTTTCAGGATTCCGAAATATATTTTCAATTATTGAAATGTGATAAAATTAAACAAGTCAAATTTATTAGACCAGGTTCTAAGGTTGTTCGCTAATAAACCTGGCATGTATACGCTTTCAGTGTACAAAAGGATCTTTCCAGTTTGTAAAAATAGAATTTGTGACACTGAAAACGCAAAACAGTTATTAAATTTGAAACTTTCACATTTACAGTTTAATTTTATATCTTGCGTCTTGCAGCAATATTGAAAAATTAGCAATGACACCGGATATAAATAAACGAAAAAAAAGTTTTACTTTTATATATATATCCAGAAAATGTATAAATTAAAAAAAAGTAAACGATAAGAATAGTAATATGAAATTCAGGAGTGTTATTTTATTCCATTCTTCCACACAAATTCTATCCCATTCTCGCAGATTTGAAGGTTTTCTTCTATGGACCCGTAATTTCAATTCTCTCCATAAATTCTCTATAGGGTTGAGATCTGGAAATTGACTAGGTCACTTTAAAACATTCACTTTATTTGAATTAAACCAATTTTTTTGTGAGTTTCGCAGTGTGTTTTGGATCGTTATCTTGTTGAAAGATCCAGTCTGATTTCAATTTGAGCAACTTCACACTTTCTTTAAGGTTTTTCTCCAAGGTACTCCTATAAAATGCTCCATTCATTTTTCCTTTTATTATTTCCACTTTTCCTACACCTCCTGCACTAAAACAACTCCAGATCATAATGGATCCTCCTCCAAATTTTGTTGTTGGAATGGTGTTTTTTGACTGGTAATTAGTACCTTATTTTCTCCAAATTTTCGGTGTTTTTGGAGTGCCAAATAAGTAAATTTTGGTCTCATCCGACCAAAGCAAGTTATGCCAAAACTCTAGAGGCTTGCTTGCATACTCATTTGAAAAATCAAGCCTAGCTCGAACATGCTTTTGCTTAAGAAAGGGAGTTTTCCTTGCTGATATAGAGAAGATGTCAGGAAGGTGAAGGGTTCTACTGATTGTGTCCTTGCTAACTTTAATTTCACTGTTTTCTAAGTCTTTTGCAGCTCTCCAAGAGTTATTCTAGACGAATTTATAATCTTCCTTGTCAATAAACTTTCAACTAGTTTGGTTATATTTCGAGGACAACCTGATCTGACCAAAGAAAGAGCTGATTTGTGAGACTTCCAGTGCCGAATTATCATTCCAACAGAATTCAATGGAACCATCAACGGTTTGGATATTGTTCTATATCCCAATCCACTTTGATGAAGATTTACAATTTGTTTTCTGAGCTCTTGACCAATCTGTTTATTCTTTCCCATAATGTGGTTACTTACAATACAGTAAAGAATGACGCAATATTTTTACTAATTGCTTACTTCGATGTCTATTTGTTGTAGGGCTCAGTTGGGTCCACAAGAACGACACGGGAAAACACGTAGTAGGTGGTTTAAGTGTGTTAAGGAAAGGTACAAGGGTATAGGGAAAGATAAAGAGAATAGTAGTAGTTGCAGGTATCAGTAAGATCTCGCTCCCCGATGTACAATATCCGTTGAGATCTCGCTCCACCATACCAGCCGTAGGACCTGATTATATAGGATCTGGACGAGTCCTATGTTTACCTAAAACCAAAGGTTGCTTTCCTAGAACTTTTTAAATTCACATGGATTTGCTTTCAAACTGACTACAAAATGGTGGTTTTCACGTCTAATGTTAACAAATATTTGTCAAACTGTCCTCTTAAATATTACATTAGTGCAAAAGGTTTTGTCTGATTTAATATTTTATCGTAAAAATGAAAACTGTGGTTTGCAAATCTTTATTCATAACAATAACGATTTTTGCTCTCTATAACTGTATCCCTTGGTTACCCATACGACGGTTGATGCGGTATGGGATTCTGGTTTGATTTCGAGTCACATTGAATCTTTCAATAGCTCGGATTATATAACCTGTGTGATTTACATCTATAAGTGAAATGCATTCACAAACTTTATGGCAATCTACCTGCCATATCTACTACCATCAGGGTGCAATGTTTATGATTTGCCGGTCATGGCCAGAGGAGCAAGCAAGAATTTATGAGAAATGTATTGCTGTGGACTCCATGGCAATACATTTCATACGAGCATAGGACCACCTAGATCCACGTACATCCAGCAAATTGCATATGATGCCAACTATGATTCTGAAGATCTGAGGCGGCTGATGGAAGACAGGGAAATCTGGAGAGAGAGAAAGTCACATCGGTTCAGGAAGGAAGTCCGACTAGATAGATAAATAGATAGATAGATAGATAGATAGATAGATAGATAGATAGATAGATATAACTATCTCCAATTTGTCAACGAACATATAAGCGCCTCGCTTGTAAAACTTTTTGTTTTTGGTGTTGATGTGAAATATGTATCTAAGTGATGTTCAATCTCCTCTCGTTATGTTAACCATAGCCATCTAAATAGTTTTGTCATCCTCGAAATAAGTGATAATCTAATGAAGCTAGATCAGAAGAATATGATGTGCCAAGATTTCCCAATCAAATGTTAAGAGTGCTTCGGCACATGTTACTTTGCTCGACTCCATGATTGTAGAAGTGGAAATTTTAGTATCATAATTTTGCATACCACATAAACTGCATGGAAATTGATTCAGCCAACAAATAAAAAAAAACGAATTATTTCACTTCACACTACCTAAGAAACTTATCTGACGTGGCCCTTATAAGCACTTACGAAAATATGTTTGATTAACCAGTTTGCTCTGGATGTTTTATCATCTCAGCAAACCATATCCTAGAGGAGACATTAGCAAGTGAAGTATAGTCCATGTCTAATCAGGTAAGAGCTCTTCTGAGAATACATGGAAGAAAGAATGTCTTATTAGGAATGTTGCCATAATGGTTTCTTTGATCAGTCCATTATGTTATTTAAACAACGCACACTCTCCCTTTCTCCCATCCCCCCTCTCTCTCTAGTATATATGTACTAGCTAGAATACTTGTCTCAGTATGGATTCATTCTAATGAGACATACTTTGTATCTTTAATAAATGCAAGAGACCAGGAACCAAAATATTGCATTGCTCTTTTTTAATACTAATATTATTTATTTCAGAGTGTTTAGCTAATAAATTATAATTTCCGTATAATACTAGATGAACAACTAGATTTTTATTAGATAATGTTTTTGTTATGATTAAAAAATTTTTGCATAGAATTTCCATGGACAGAAAGAATTTCTTTGCGAGGGTTTCCCTACTTGTGCAATGCGTTATTGCAGAATTGCTCATATCCTAGTTACAATTTGGTTGCTTTCAAATCAAATGTTTACAAGTTCTTGTCATGAACCTCTCCTTAAGTGATTAATCACAGTCCATATCATCTTTCAGCTGGCAATCATTTCTATCTCAGTAACCCTTTTCCTCGTGTGGCTCTTTGCCTTGATAAGTGGTTACCCCAATAGGTAAAAGAAAAGTTATATTTTATTGTTTTAATAATACTTATGGATGGGAATGCTGTAGCTGAATATGTTTTATTTATATACATTTACTTTAAACCCTCGTTTGGAGTTATATATTTATTAAAAACATAACTTTGTATAAATCAGCATGATATGATTTTTTTATCAGTTTCATTGTTTAGTATTGATTTCGCCCAATTCTTTCTGTAATCAGATACTTACATGGCAGATGATATGAAGGTTGCCAACATCGATAAAGTAAAGTAAGACTATGGAACCAACTGTCTTCGAACTTGGCATACCTAGGTAACCACCTCACTATTTCTGCTATATTTATATAACTATTTTGTTGGATACACATGAAAAAAATTAATTTTTACATTTTCTCTGATAATGTCTGAAAAAAAAAATTCTTGGAATAATTCCTCGATTTTTTTTTGTTTGTTTTGATTGCAATTTAAAATTTTACTTTATTATCTTGTTGAGATAATAAATAGCGTAAATTAATTTGCCATAAATATATTGCAGTTTTAATGATTAATTTAACGTCTCAGAAATGTAGATTAGAATCTTTAATTTATTTTGTCTGAATTTCTGCCTTTAAAATTAAGTTGGCGCGACAAAAAGTAAACAAACTAGCATCAGCATTAGGACACACATTGGTTTGTATGGGAAGTTATTTTAGCAGCCAAGGTTCTTACGCTGCTGCTGCTGCTGCTGCTGCTGCTAATTTCAAATTACAAAGTCCACATGTTCTTATTGATATACTAGAAAAGTTGTAGAATCACCTATTAAGCTAAGGTTAGATTGTTTGAAACAAGTAAAATATGAGTTGGCAAAGCCAGTTAAATAAAAAAAAAAAGATAAAATTCGAAATAAGTCTTTCTGCTTGTTATTTCTTTTCTCCTTCTCTCTCACCCCCCCCCGTCTCTCCCTCATTGTTTCTCTTTTCATCCCGATTAGGAGTTACACAATATCAATACCTGTAGTGGTATTCACTAGTGTTTATAATAGACTATTCCAATATTCTGTTTTCTAATTAGTTGTATTCCATTTGTTTGTTAATAAACAGAAAGGAAGCGAGCGAGAGAGAGAGAGAGAGAGAGAGAGAGAGAGAGAGAGAGAGAGAGAGAGGAGAGTGTATGTGTGTGACAAGTGAGAGTGGTAGATACTGTATGAAAGAGTGGGAGATATCAAACAATAGAATGAGAGGATGAGAGTAATAAGCAATAACTTAGTAGCAAATGGGTTACTTAGTGAGTAAACTGCAAATTTCCGCTAATTAGGATAGATTTTCTTAAAGACATAAATATTTTATTATGTATTCTATGCTATTACAGGATCTGCGACATAACGGATGAAATAGTCTATATATATAAAAGCGAAAATGTATGTATGTATGTATGTATGTAAATAGTAGGTAAAATTCAGTGGTAAGGTTGAAGGTTTAATCCCCGGAGTGTGTGCGATATGTACAATACAATTGCAAATTACTTACGACTCTTACTTGGTTATGGCTGAACGAATGAGAGCATACTATCCCCATGGAACAAACAAAAAGGTTCTGTTCAAAATTCCATTCAGAGTCCCAAATTCGACACAAAGATTCTCGAGTTTGACAGAAATATACTCGAGTTTGGCAAGATACACCTGAAGAAGGTTTAAGGTTACATCAAAACGTTGTTGTGTGAATAATACTCCAGCTGAGAAGCAATACAAATTTAAAATTTCAGAAACGTAATTAAAATATATTGGAGAAAAAAATATTGGGCGGGAGGAGTAGATAAACGTTAATCGACTCAGCTTTATATTAATAGACTGAGTGTTTGGAGGTGTGTGTTAGTAGGCAGGCAGGCCCGAACCCGTACCATGAAGGAGGAAAATCATGTGAAAAAAAAACAAAACATGACGTCTTTGCCGTTGCGTCCATTGCCAAACCGGAAGTGGCGAAGGTTTAGATTAAGGATAGTCAATTGAAAAGAGGGAATGACTTTCGAAAATATCGGCGAAAAAGCGCCCCCACGTTGTAGAAAAGTACCCAGTTGAGGGTGAAGGAATTAATGTTCTTGGCAAATTTTCGATATTTGTCGTCCAAAGCTTCAAAACGATACTGATCTCGTGAAAATCCGCTACTTCTGTCGAAAGTTTTAGGCAGACATACAAACATACATACATACATTTAAACAGATAGGTGAGATTTATATAATAGATGGACCATTTATTGCTGAGACATTTCTGTAGAATGTAAAATTCAGATGAAAAAAAATGAAATTGCTAATAGAATGAAGTGGATGAATTTTAAAACCATTTTTATTTGTCAATTCCTTTTTTTAGTGAAAATTTTTTTATTTTATTTTGTTTCCTTCCTAGACTAATGCAGATGAGTACTCAAAGGAAACGTTATTTAATCTTCTGCATATAACAGTTTTTGTTCTTTATAAAAATCATTCCAATAATCTATTAAGTTGCAGGAACCTTTTCTTTTTAAATCAACCTTAATGTACATATGTTTCATGCTTGAAGATTTAGAAATATCCCATACTTGTAATAATATTAACAACTTTAAAGAAGTTGATTATTAAACATATTTGAATATATTCGGTCCATACATCCACAGCCTTGAGCCCATGGAGAGGCATAGGCCATCTACAACTTTGTAGATGCTTTTTTAGCAAGGAGTTCTTTTTTTGAGGTAAGGGTGCTAGCCCCACGCCCAACCTTTCCCAGAAGGTATATACAGCGCCTAGTCATCCCAGATGGTCACCTATCTGATACTGGCCGTTGCTTAACTTCGGTGATCTGGCGAGAGCCGGTGTGTCAAAGTGATTGTGCCATACGAATATATTTGATGCTTCATTACAAATTAAATATTTATTCAAATTATATTTCAACATTTTTGTATAGAATTTAGATTGTTGAAGATTTTGGAGCATAGGAAAGGAAATAGGATAAAAGCACGTTTTTTTCTTAGATTATTCAAGAAGAACGTTAAAAAAAAGAGAGCAGCGAATTAATATGGGTTAACTAGCTCCTCTGAAAAACATTTTAAAGTGCTGAAATTAAGAAAAAAAAACACTGAGTTCAAACGAGTATCTTTAAGCAAGATAAGAGTGTTAGAAAAACAAAGTTCTGACTTTCCAAAGTGTGAAGCCTATAAAAATTATTCTGTTAACATTGAATTGGGTGGTACCTACTTTTTTCTTTTTATTCCCTTTTTTTTCTATTTCCATCCCTTCTGCGGATCGAGGAGATAAGCAGAAAATATGTTTGTTGCTATGTTTATATTTTTATCCGATGGAAAAAATATTGCAACTGAGAAGTCTAAAGTTTTATCAAACTGCTAAACTATCTAAAGAGTTTATTGCTTTTAACTCCTACTCGACACCTTGTATGATATGGTCCAATGTGTCGTGGAAGTCATTCAAAGTCGAATCCTGCATCTTGAAGTATTAAATGTGGTTTGATGAGAGCATACATCACTCTGTTTGGTTCAAATGACTGTAGGAATCTTTCAGATGCGTTCTTTCATCCACTGCAAATGCGCCGTGAAGATATTTTCAGGTTGTTCCTTCCTTTTGTGCAGATGGTCATAGTAATCTGTTGGGATCGCTCTTTTCTTTGGTGTGAATGATTGTGGAGATATCTTTGGGTCCGAATTCTGCATCTTCAGACACCAAAAATGGTCTTATGCTATGATGACCACATGCATAACAACGGGCTCCTTTTTCAATTGTTCTGTGCCCATACACTGTTTAAAAATACGTGTAAAACTTCTGGTGCTGATGTAACTTATCTGGGGACCTGGATAAGTTGTTGGCTCTGCCAGCAACCCCAAAATAAGGAAAACTTAAAAAGTCTGAAGTTTTATACAACTGCTATATTAAGGAAGTTTATTTCTGTTAACTCTTAGATACCTTATATGATGCACTGTAGACCCTCCCCCCCCCAAAAAAAAACAGAATAGCAGATGTATCTAGGCAACTAGTTTTGCACTAAATTTAATATAAAACTTGAGAGATCGAATACCGTTTGCAAAATCGAAAAATAACTTTGATTTGACACCAAAACACATCTTAGTTGTGAGAATTCTAAATTTTTACATTTACAAGAAGAGTAGAAAGCGAACCTTGAATTTACTTTCATCAACCTCTTAAACTCTCACTTTCCTTATTTTTGTCTCTTATTCTTCAGATTCTATGAGCTTTGTTTCTGACAAAGGGGTAAGAATTGCTGTTTTCTATGTCGGAATCTATCCATCTAGCATTTATCGTTGGATAGTTTTTGACCTTGAAGTAGTATTTTTTTTTTAGCTTTTTACATCAAGTGGAGTCATGTCTTGTCTGGAGATATTTCCATTTAAAAAATATATACATTAATGTGTGTGCGTAAAATTAAATGCGAATTGCGGGTGAGAATGTAAAAGCTTTCTTCTTCTTCTTTTTTTTTTGCATAATCCTTTCTGCTGGATAGAAAGAAAATAAAATATGTATAAATAATTAAAGAATGTTATTTTTTATTAAATACATTCTCCAGGCTAACTTATTGGTAATGAGATACCTGAGTTTGTTAGGTACTCCAAGTTTCATGGAATTAGGTGCCTTCGCCCTCATCTCACCTCCAATAAAAAAAATGTCAATATCATTTAGGATTCTTTTAATAAAATACATCAAAGTGATGCACCAAGTATTCGTTGTTAATATTCTTATTTGACTGAGTTATCGCATTCTGCTACCTCAACATCAGATTTCTTCGCCTCTAACTTATCGAAATGATTTTGGATTTTTTTTTTATGCTTTCACTATTTTAAAGATATTTTAATTCAGACTTACATTCTTCAGATATATAAATTGGAAATAACTTTGTAATAAAAAATTTATATAGTTCTTTGCCAGATTTACTTACCAATAAAAGAAATAAATAGAGAATTGATACCAAATATATATATATATATATATATATATATATATATATATATATAAATGTATATCCGAAACAGTTATATGGTAAACAGCTGATGATCCCATTTTCTATTTCATGTTTCAAGGTTAGCTCCCCTTTTTATGTTTCACAACTGATACTGATATCATTCAAACACGGTAGTGTTTGAATATATGGTTAAGTGGCTGTTTTAATCATTTAGAACTGCTTTAAAGCTTCACCGTTCACTCATTTTTCGACCAAATTTCAAACAATTATTACAGTTTATAGATCACCTTCTCAGCTATATTGTGAAATTTCTTTTTTCAATTTTCGTTCAGTAAAACAAAAGGTTTGATGAATTTACTGGTGTTCATAATCGTAAAAAAACGTAAGGAGGTGACCCACGTTTTTATGACTGGTTTCCATAGCAACCACGTCACTTCAGCGACTACTGTTGCTACCAATTCACCGCTCTCCCGAAGAGAAAACTAACAAGTGAAACAGAGAAAATGAAAGAATGAAAGGGAGATAATTGGGGGGGGTTATTAAAAGCAAACGAGTGCCATACATTGTTATTACATATGTGTATGTCATGTTTATGGGGTCAAAAAATAAGACTAAAATCAAACAAAGAACAAGTGAATTTACTGGGAGCCTGGAAAAATCATGGATTGCAATAGAAAAATGCAGCATGGAAAGTAATATTGTTAAGCTTAAACATGGAAAAATAAAGGACTAGTTGTTAAAACTGGAAAAGAAACGGACAAAATATTCTGGTAAAAGATACAAGTCCAATGTTAATAAATTCCTAATGAACCGCCCCCTTAAGTAAACATTTCAACAAATCTCCTCACTAACGTAATGTACTTGCAATAACCCTTATCCCTGAGTGGCTTCCGGGCCTTGATAAGTGGTGATCACTTTGTAAAAAAAAAAAAAAAAAATACAATAAATTTATAACTTGAAATATTGCAGCATTAAGAATTTTTTAAAATTCAATTTATAACATTATATAATCAATTCTTAATGCTGCAATATTTTAAGTTATAAATTTATTATACTTTTTATTAGAATAACTTGTCCTTTTCTTTTCCAGTTTTAACAACTAGTCCTTTACTTTTCCATGTTTAAGCTTAACCATATTACTTTTCATGCTCGCATTTTTCTGTTGTATATATATATATATATATATATATATATATATATATATATAGGTCCTCTTTGGTATTTTGTGAATTTTCCAGTGATGAAATTGACTTACTAATATTCTAAGTCTGCAGTATGTAAATTTAGTTAGTATTCCAAGGATTCAAATTTTCATTGGTGTTAGGATAGTATCGTTACCACTTTATGGTGCTATCAAATTAGGCTGTCTGAAGATACTGGCTACCTGACCTAAAATAACATGTATGTCATTTTCTTTTCCTTCTCTTTGCTAAACTCAATCATGTTCTGCAAAGTCAGAAACAAAAACAATAATTTGTTCTACAAAACAACCAACACCATGAATAAATATTTGAAGATATAAAGAACTTAAAGTATAAAATCTGTTTTCAAAATTACTGAATTCGGCATTAAATAATCCAAAAGGGTTGTTATACTATAAAACAAAACAACCAAACTCTATGAATAAATTTTTGAAGATATAAAAAATTTGATGCATAAAAGGGTTTTTTTTTCAATGCTACTACCTTTGGCATTAAATAACCCAAAAAGGGTTGATATGCCATAAAACAAAAACAACCAAATCAAACCATTGCTGACACTAGGAATACAGAAGATGGAAATGCTTCCGTGTTGTTAGCAGTGGGGTCTGTCTCTGTGGTTGGTGTTTCTTGTAGATGGGTTTTATAAATTTTGTGTTTTTAGGGGAGAAGGAGGCCTTGCAATATATTAAAATCATGTTGCGCACACACACACACACACACACACACACATATATATATATATATATATATATATATATATATATATATATATATATATATATAATAAATTCCACAGCCAAACAACGTCGCAACCCACAAGAGCCATGACAGTCAAAGAACCGGAAGTCCAAGACTCGAGTTTCGCCCTCATTAACAAGAATATATATACATATATATATATATATATATATATATATATATATATATATATATATATATATATATATATATATATATATAGAGAGAGAGAGAGAGAGAGAGAGAGAGAGAGAGAGAGAGAGGTAGTATAATACTTTATGACCTTAGACAACAAAGTTTCTTGCAAACTAAAAAAAGCAACAAAACCTTTTATTTACAATTTTTCTTTTGTTTTCATAGAGGCTACAGTCAACATATCTTTAAAGTTTCCACAAAATTTAGCCTCAACTAAACTTTGCACTCTCTGCCCCCTCGCATACTTGTGACAACCGGGATATATACAGGTGGCATGTCAAAATCCTTGAAAGATTTTATCAGAATTCCCTTTACAAGATTCTAAATATAAAATGGGTATCTTTTGCACCAGACTCTTACCACAGTGCTTGAGGGGTGTCAGCTGTCAACTGTTGAGAACATGATCCTTAAATCTCATCGTTGCCGGTTGAATCATCTTATTTGCATGGACGATCACCACATTCACATTCGTTTATGGTGAAATATCAACCAGTAAATGTTACTGATAAGACCACCAATTGACGCACAAAAACTTACTCCAAGTCCTTGATACAACCTGTACTAATGTTGTATTGTGGGGTTGTATATAACAAGTGTATATACGTGTGTTCATGCCCGTCTAATCTATATAAATATATGTATGTATGAAACCGATGCTCGTATCATCTAGCGATTATAAATGTTCGTTGTGTGTGTGTGTGTGTGTGTGTGTGTGTGTGTGTGTGTGTGTGTGTGTGTGCCCGTGTGCCCGTGCGCGTGTTTACACATATTCAAACAGAGGACATAGACAAGGCAACAGTCACCAGTTCAAGGTAGGTTCAACAAACATGACACATAAGCACAAAATAGCAGTTTAATAACGGACTACTAACCTTAGGTTGTGGTTCCCTTCATCTCTTGGCCACTGTAAGAAAACATTCCACTGTGAAGCAGTAACAACAGGTCTTCTTTTTGTTTTTTCTCGTTTATTCTCATTTTCACAGTAAGGTGTTTCCATCAGAGGTTTACAACGCGTTATCCTTTTAGTGTTTACATTGTCTCTTAGTTAGCCCAGTCGAATGCTTCCACGACTGACAAAGTCAACCTGCTCCCACGTTCTCTCTCTCTTTCACTTGTATCTCTAGTCTATATCTAAAAATCTACTCTTTCTTTGTAATAAGGTCAATTTCATTGTTTGTTTAAAATTGAATTCCTTAATCTATTTTATTACATAAATATCTCTTTAATATTTTATTGTTTATGAAGCTAAATTTAAGTTAAAATTCCTCCGTTAGATTTTAACATATTTTAGCTAAACATTCCTTTCTTTGAAAACATTCTCTCTGCATATCTTTTTCTACATAACTGTTAACAAATTATTATTATTATTATTATTATTATTATTAATAATAATAATAATAATAATCATTCAGACCTTTTGCATTGGCCGCCACAGCATAACACAGATACTATGCTGTGATCATAACTAAAATGCTCAACATTACACCCATTTATTTTTAATCATTAAAAATCATTCTTGTCACAAATTACCTATATGTTTTTTTCCTATTTTTTTAATAATACCAAGCAAACAGTTACAATGGATGTATCTAACATATAAAATTATTTCGTAAAATTTTAAGAAGTTAGACGTAAATAGCATTTAAGCTGACATATCAAACTTGGATTTGGATGCTACTGTTGTACAATGTTATTGACACTACGATAATATATGTTGCAATAGTTGATTAAACAAAACATGATGTAGTGCCACCGGACAACTGGTAATATGAAAAAAAAAAAAAAAAAGAGGAATAACTTATATTTTAATTGAATTTAATAAATTACATTGTCTCCCTTAGAATTATTTTTTCTTTTTCTGTCTAAAAAACATGCAAGCAAATAAGAATTAACAACGAAAATAAATTCATCTTGGGAAACGCTAGGTAAGTTTAGTGAGTGTTTATATATATATATATATATATATATATATATATATATATATATATATATATATATATATATATATATATATAAATGTATGTGCATGTGTTTGTATATATATATATTTTTATTATTATATTATATCCTTATATGCATTTGACGCTCAAACTTTTTTATTTGGATTATTCATCGAGCCTGGACCCTCTTTTGGAATATCCCTTAACCTACAAATATCTATGACAACATTTTGTAATTTCCTAACATTAAATAATACATAAAACAAGGAGTCTGAGGTGATCTAGTTTTATACATGATTTTATGTATAAGTTCTTTTTTTTTTTCTTTTCATATTAATTCTTGTCTTTAGTAATTCGGGTGACCAGATTAATATTTTCGTCTTGCGTGAAAACTGTCAAATAAATTGGTAGAATGTTGATGCTAATATCCGAGTACTTGATTAGTGAATTTCCACCCAATACAGACACATTATTCCGGACGGTTAAACGATTCTAGATAAGGATCGATGATAGAAGAACATCTTTCGCATTTAATGAAATATGCATTAAGGAGAAATGGCTGTCTAAACACATACACATAGTCTTCTTCTTCTTCTTCTTCTTCTTCTTCTTCTTCTTCTTCTTCTTCTTCTTCTTCTTCTTCTTCTATTTTTTGATATAACTAGCATAATACCCGCCCCAGAACGAGTAGAAACTATATGTATGGAAATCTGAACCACGCTTTTTCATACTCAGATATACATATTAGAGATGCGTGTATACTCTTTGCATTTCATAAATGACGAAACGTAATTCATTTTTGATAACGTAAATAACTAAGTGCTATTTACTTTTATATTTTGTAAATAGCGATTAAACTGACAAATGAAAATTTCATTTTGAGCATCCACTTTTCATTTGTTATTGTTGTACCATATTTCTTGTCATAGAATAATATATTTTACTACAATTTATATAAGAAAAAAAAACAACTATATATATATATATTATGATAAAAAAACGACTTGATTCGGGAATCTTAAGTGTGAATGTGGGATTATGGTAACTAAGAACTTTGGCTAGGAATATCTTAGATAAATTAAAGTTATAGTGATATGGATCACTATAGACTCCCCCTTCCCACATTTTGATTGCCCTTGTGCCTAATTTTATTTTTTTAACTTCCGTATTCAAAATAAAATATATAAATCAAAGGGCAGTATCTGTTCTCGTCATTTCAGCAACATCGGATGTTTCAATATCAGCGAGACTATTGTGTATATATGAAAAAAATATCAGAATGTAAATTACAGAATATTAATTTATTAGAAACTGTTTAAAAACATAAATTTTCCTATTAAATTTAGACCATTTCATCACTGCCAAGTGACTCATCAGATGGCTTTAATTCTAAACCACATTCCCTGACACCAGCGACCATATTTGTTCCTGCAAGTACTAAAAAAAACTTTGTTGAAAAGTTTATATTTATACAGAACATTATACAATTCTTCACTTATTCTTGCACCTGTGTGTGCACCAGGGAATAGAACAACTCTAAGCACAGTTCTGCACTGTTCAAAGTCATTTGAAAGCCAATAACCTGTCAAACTCAGAAAGAGAGCATTAGCTGTCGTCGCTGTCCAAATGTCTGTAGTCAAATAAATGCTGCTCATTTCATCAAGAGATGATTGAATTTTTGTTTTTACTTTTGTAAATATATCTGAAATTATTTTTTTTAGTGAAGTATTTTTTCTTGATGGAATACTGTAATTTGGAAAAAGTTTTGCAATATGCCTATTAAATCCAATGTCAGATGTTACAAAATATAGTTGAATATAAACAGCAATCATTTCTCTTATTAGATACTGGATCTCTTGTAACCTGTGATCATTAAAATCTCTAATTTTCTTTTTGGTCAATATTGATTATATAGTAGTTTGGTGTTTCGCTGGAGGCTCATAGTTGCTACTACCACTTGTTCCTGGAATGTCTGTCCCTGAATATTTCTTGTGCTTCTTTTTCTTATCTGCAACTTTTGCTTCTTTTAGATGAACTTTTTCTAAGATGCTTTAACATATTCGTCGTTTTAAAAGTTTTTGCTGATTTGCCACCCTTTGATGTGATGGTTTGAGATAATTTGAAGGCAGCTGTATTCTTAGTCTTGGGTTTGACATAAAAGAACTTTCAGCAGAAACTGGTTGCTATAATGGTTAAATGTTGTTGTCAATATTTAGTTAATTTTTCACGTATTTAAATTACTTAAGTCTGATACCTATTTAGTAATTCATCTCAATAGAATACATATTATCTAAACCAGAAAAATAAAAATATATATTATGTAATGGTAGCATGAGTTTAAAAATAAGGAACAAGAGTATGACTGATGAAGAAGACATCGTCGCAATTTACTGTATAATTCCTCTATATGAAAACTGAGAGCTTAAATAATAATTTTTTTGACAGTAAAAAAGTAAAGTAAAAAATAATAATATTAATTCGGTAGGAAGAGAAAGGAGGGAAATTTTCCGTATGCTTACATCTATTTGCCGCAAATTCAGTTAAATTGTAACAGACTACATGTTAACAGCGCATCAAGCCTATTATTTGATAATATGGTGTAGACGATGCATGTATCTGATAAATTTTCACTGGCAAGCAAAAAAGGGAGTTAACTTGTCTTCGTTTACAATTAAATTAACATTAATATTAGTATCATTTATGATTAAAAAAAATTTGATGATAAATCAGTATTAGAAAACCTATTAATCGGGCGATTTCTGATCATCAAAGGCCGAATAATTGGTAATCGGCCTATTTATTAATCGGTACATCCCTACTTTAAACTTATATCGTGTTCCTAGTTGTTTTTTCGTGGTCCCAGCGTGGTCCCCATCAGATATATATCTCTGTTTATATAAAGTTATGTATGCGTCTATGTTTCTATATTTCTATGTGTAGGTTTCACTTTTTTATGACATTGTATGACAGAAGAAATATTCTAACATTTATTGTTAGAAATATTAGGTTGTCCGGAAAATAATGGCCAATTTTAGAGAAAAAGGAATTATTAATCAAATAGGTGACACTAGACATTGAAATTAGTCAAAGTATAATCCTTGAACAGCCATGCATTTTTGCCATCTATCAACTAGATCGTTTATGCCTCGTTGATAAAAATTCTTTGGCTTGGATGCTAAGAAATCTTTGAAAAAAGATTCAACCTCTGCATTAGATCTGAAAGTTTTGTTACTTAAAAAAGCGGCTAAGTGCTTGAAAAAATAGTAGTCCGTGGGTGAAAGATCTGGAAAATAAGGAGGATGTGGTAAATTTCGTATCCCAAGTCTGTGAGTTTCTGCAGTGTCATTCTCGCAACATGAGGCCGCTTTTCGTCACGGGTGACTATTCGGTCAAGAAATGGATCATTAATGTTTCGTAAAAAGAGCATCGAGCACACTTCAAAACGTCGAGCTTGTTGATTTTCATTGAGCTCATGTGGGACCCATTTGTCGAGCTTTTTCACCTTGCCAATTTGCTTCAGATGGTTCGACACTGTTGAACTGCTGACACCAAGTTCCCGAGACATTTCCCCGACACTTTGCCGTGGGTTTTGCTCAACAATGCCTCTCAAATTTTCATTGTCAAGATTAGATGGCCGTCCTCTACCTTCTTCATCTTTAAGGCTCTCATCACCACTACGAAATTTCTGAAACCACCTTCGTACTGTTCTATCACTTGTGATGCCTTCTCCCCATGCCCTATTGATATTTGCAGTTGTTTGAGAAGCATTGTTACCAAGTTTAAACTCATGCAGGAAAAGTAATCGTAAGTCTTCTTTTGTCATATTCCAAATTATGGGCTCATTCGCTCATAAAACGTTTTCTGAAAGAAAAAAGTAAGAAATTATTAAAGAGGACATATAAATCAATAACCATGTTGATGTTTACCTGAAATATAATAAAAATCCTATGATAAAATCCAATTTCAAAACAGACTTCCTGAAATGGCCATTATTTTCCGGACAACCTAATATATATATATATATATATATATATATATATATATATATATATATATATATATATATATATATATATATACCTATATTTAGTTTCTTAATGCTCTTAGAATGAAAAACAAAATTATTACTTAGAAGTTCACTTTGATCCAGAGTGGTAGTACTGGTCATGGTCCGATTTATGGTTTAAATAGTATTTGTCCCTGTTTATGGCATAAAACTGTACATGAAGATGCCCACATGAATAATGGGAGGGAGCGGGCGATTGTGAAGTGGATAACGACACCGACTGACAACCAAGTTTGAATCCAGTCGGTGTCATAGCATCACTTTCATTATGGATGTTGGTAATCTTTCTATATGCCTCTCTCTTGTAAGTACTTAATTCTTGAAAGAATTGGAGGATACCAATGCCAGTAGATGAATCAAGTATGGTCCCAGAAGTTGTACCTTGCGTACCAATTTACCTTTTATTAGGAATAAACATTAGTTATATTATTCAAACTGCTTGTTAGAGGAAGATCGATAGTCTGTATTATTTGGATTATTCAAACTGCTATTCTCATCTTGATTCAGAACGTTTTGGACGATGTAACCTCCAATATTCTTAAAGATGTATATAAAGAATATAAAAGTTTACATTGGCAGAAACATTCTGAATATACCAATCAAGCTTTTTTAGTTGTTGTTTTTCATCTTTTATTGGTTTGTTTATTCACAACGTTTCGGCCAACTATTCCTCTGAATCTCTACGGTTCCAGATGAACATTGTCTGAAGATAGCGGTTTCAATCCCACCCTAAGTGTGCCAGAGGTTTACTTGGCCAAAATGTAGTGAGACGACAACAACTACGGATGGCAGTCATGGCTGAGAATGCAGTTAAGGAGATTCGAAGTTCCTATCCGTCGCGGTTACCACATGACGAAGGCCAGAGGAATAGTTGGCCGAAACGTTGTGAATAAACAAACCAATAAAAGATGAAAAACAACAACTAAAAAAAAGATGAGATTAATAGTCCGAAATAAAAATAAATTAATATATATAATGCTCATCTCAAAACAAATTCCAATTAAGGAATAATATATATACCAATCAAGCATTTCAAATTATCCATTTTTTTAATACCAACAGCATTAATAAACTAAAATGTATATAGGTAATGTATTTTTCTTACAGTAAATGTTAGAATATTTCTTCTGTCATATAATGTTCAAGATAGCATAAAAAGGAGTGATAAATGAAAGTTTTTTGCAGTTAGGAAGACGAGTTCTTGCTGTGAAAGGTTTTAAGTTTATTTGTTTTAAAATTAACACTGAGGCTTTATATAACACCCAGATGTCTTGTTGAAATAACAATCATCTCGTTATTACTGATTCCTAATTATATCTTTGTCCGTCGATTTTTTTTATGGAAATCGCTCCAGACAAGGCATGAAGCCACTTGATGTAAAGAGCTAAAAAAACAAAACAAAAAAAAAACACGTCAATTTCAAACACCTAGCAAACGATATATGTTATATGGATGGATTCCAACTTATAAAATAGAAATTCTTCCTCCTTTGTCAGAAACATTGATCATAGAATGTGAGAACTAAAGGATAAAATAAGGGAAGTGAGAATTACAAAGTTGCTGAAAGTAAACTCAAGATTCACTTTTTACTAATGATGGGACGATTCCAATATTTTTTTCTGAGTCCGATACAATTACAGATTCCGTACTAAATTTCCACTTCCGATACAATTACCGATTCTGATTCTTTATAGATCTCTAAATGTTTAACTATAAAAGTGTTATTTTGTCCGTAAAAACACATCTTAAACATGCATATATTTTCTCAAACGTAAAATCACACTTGTGAGGTAGTGATCTATATATTTTAGACTTACTGGAAGTTTAAATCAATAAATATTTATTATTTTATTATTACTACAAGCAGTGAAAGATGTTTCTTAAACCAAACTCAAATAAAAAAGATAATTTAAGGAATCGGTTTCGGCATCGGAAAATAGACTCAAATTTCTTTGATTCTGATGCAAATTCTGATACCCAATTCCGATTCCGATTAATCTTACCAACACTACTTTCTACCCTCCCCCACCTAAAATTTAAGTTAAACATTTTGAATACATTTCGATAATTTGAAATGCTTCATTGCTATATTCAAAATGTTTTTGCCAATCTAAACTCTGATATTCTTTAAGAATATTGGAGGTTACATCGTCCAAAACGTTTTGAATAGAACAACAAGGTGAGAATAGTTTGAATGATCCAAATAATACAGACTATCGATTCTCATCTTAAAAATTCTAAAATGCTTTGAATAAATATTTGAAGATATTAAGAACTTTTACCAAAATGATTGGATTCTGTCTTGGATCAGTGAGTGGGAGATCCTTCTAGACTGAAGCACTTTTATTGTTGCTCAAATCCAGAGTGTCCCTTTTTGGGGAGCTGGGTTTTCTCCGTATTAAAAAAACAAAAAAAAAACGGATTCGTGTCTAACTTTGCCTCGTAGGTAAGCAAGTAAATAAGAACCCCCCCCTACCAAACTTTCACAAAAGCACTCGACTAGCCACAACCACTCTAAGATTTCCACAACTCTTTATCTGTGCCTAAATCTAAATGCAGATTCCATTAACAAAGTTTCTTTCCCAGAACTGTCCGTCTATGGAACACTGTTCCACTGGCCTGCTTCCCGGTTGAATACAACATGGTAGCCTTCAAATCCAATGTAAACAAGTTCTTGTTGAGCCGCCCTCATAAATAATCAAATCCTACCCAACTTACACCATTAACAATTACTACACTACTACCTTACATTCATAAATCCTGATCCTCAAGTAGCCTCGGGCCCTGATAAGTGGTGACTGTCAAGTAAAAAAAAAAAAGCTCTAAAACGCGAAACAAACAACAAAAAATTTAAGTTTACTGTCTGATATATACATCCATGCAAATGTCTGAAAGTATTGACATGATTTGCTCTAAGCTAAAAAGTATATATTACTTATCTATATCATAGTTTTAGTGTCTGCTTTTTTGTCTTATCTCTGCTAGAATCAGGGTTTAACAGTGAAAAGTACTTGTTTAAAAAAAAAAACTATATACTTTTTTGCCCTTACTTAATTACATGATAGCACCAGAAATAGTAGGTCATCTTATTTCTCCCATCCTCACAAAATACAAACCCTTCTCATTTTCCTCTCTTACACTGCATCTCCCCACTCCCATCTCTCTCTCTCTCTCTCTCTCTCTCTCTCTCTCTCTCTCTCTCTCTCTCTCTCTCTCTCTCTCTGAAAGTTATTTTAGCGGAAGAAGCCCGAAAAGAATTAGAGTGAAATCAGGGAATTATATAGATAAGATAAGTTTGAAGAAACATACTGGTCCGCAAGAATGCAACAAATAAAAAAAGCTCTTATTTAAATAAATCTTGAGAAGATTGGTTTAGAACTTGTTTGTGTGTTGGCAGTGTCGGTGCCAAAGGGTACATGATACGGGAGAAGGGTAGGGAGGGGACAACATGGAGACTACTTTTGTGAATACTGAATAAACCAAACGTTTAATTTTTATTAATCACTATCAAAACATCAGAGAATTATCCTTTTTTAATAAAATTTTAAAGCTTTAAATTAGTTTAAACCATCAGTCAAAAGTTATGGATAAAGCAAAATATGCTTCGCCAGTGTTCGTACTCGCTATCGATCTACATAGATTACTAAAATATTCATGCAAAAACATAGAAAATTAAGTCAGTAATAATAAGTTATTATTATCATTGCTGATGACTTAAAGATAAAAAAAAATACAACAACTCATCATTGATGTTCTATTTAGAGGATTTCTTTCCAAGTTCATTTCAGACGATAGGGGTTGATCGACCTGCTGTTTGTTTTCTAATTTTATTTTTTCTTTCTTAAAAAAATAGAGTAATTTCTGATGACCTAAAGAAATAATATCAACCATAATCTTGCTTTTTAAGTTTTCTTTTTTTTCTTTTTTTTCTTTTTTTTTTTTTTTTGTTATTCGAAGGGCATCTAAACATTTTTCAAAAATGGTGCTAGATATTAAAACATTAAAGACGTTAACGGAAGTGAAAACGTTAAAATGAAATTGAAAGAGAACAGTCTCTTACAGAAATGAGAACTAAATAAAATTTTGGCATTAGCTATTTTATATTTGTTTGAATAAAATTCATACAAAAAATAATTGACCGAACATTATCAATTTTGGAGCACAGCTGCTAGGCGCAGGGGGGGGGGCGACTGAATATGATCTATAATTACTTTCCCTTAGTATCATTAGAAAGAGGTGGAAGCCCTTCTTAAAAATTTAGGATAATATGGTAAATATTATCCTAAATTTTTAAGAAGGGTTTCCACCTCTTCCAAGTATACATAAACATAATAGCTATAGACACACACACAAAGAAAATGTATGATAATTAGCAGTTTCACAGTGATAATCCTATATTATATTTCAGTGTGATAATCCTATATTTCGTTACTAGTACATATTACGAACCAGATTTCTGTAAATGTCCGCTTGAATTTGCCTAGCACCTAACGGAATACGCCAAGCGTCGCCGAGCAAATCTTTAAAACGCTAGAAAACAGAAAATAACAACATTTATCTGATACAAATAACAATAAAAAAGTAAAATAAAATAGATCAACAACGTACCGTCGGGTTTTATGAATAAATATTGTTTTATTTTATTTTTTTTTTTAGGGAGGAGATGAGGCTAGGGTTAAGATTAGTTTTTCTAATCTGTAACGGCCACTTGCCCGCGCGCCCTCCGGCGCCCGGGTGACAAGATCAAAGTGTAGTATCTGTTCCGGCAGATGCTGCAAGCAAAGACTAGCTATGACTAGCAAAGACCATATGTGGGGGTAACCCCACATATCTGAACTTGGTCAATGTAGAGATCACCCTACAGACCACAGTTACTATCCAGCTCCCATTTCCCACCTCTCGGGAGCTTGTCCCCCCTTTCCCTCTCCTCTTCCCCTATCTCCACATTAAAAAACGGCCTTGTGCCTAATTTGCTCAGTGGGGAAGCAAATAAATCAACACATTCTCTTCTTCAGATTTTTTTGTGGCCATGTCCTACACTTCATTTTAGATGCTATCAATTTGTTCTGTTGACAGTATTCTACGACTTGCTCCCGGCATCTGTATTTACTTGTCCATCATAGTTAGATTAATTGCCGCATGCGGCTCCATGATTTAAAATTAATAACTAAAGAAGTGTTTTTTTTTTTACTTCCAATTTATCAAAAGCCGTCTGCTCAGCTTCATGTAGGCCAATCGCTTTTGTTGTCACATTCTAATTGGATAATAAACTTGACCAGCGTTTGGCATATTCCGGCGGTTTGCTTAAGTTTCCGGTCTAGCCCCAACAGACATTTATGAGAATCCGGTTCACAATATGCACTAGAACCTATATTTCTCATGAGTTTGTATGTGGCTATGAATTTTACACAAAGTAAAAGCTATTCTTCCAAAATGTTAAATCTATCGAGAGTGGTGGGGGTCAGGATGCTCGTAAAAAATGGTTTGTTCGCCTCTTGTTTTTTTGTGTTTTTTTTGTGTGTGTGTGTGTATATATATATATATATATATATATATATATATATATATATTCTTGGCAGTACTTCGCAAACAAAGATTCTATGAAGGGGGTTTTCCACGTCGACTGCAGGCACAGTGGCTGCAGTCAAAAGTCATGTCAGGCGTGACTGCTGAGGCTTCTCAAATCTTTCTTCTGCAGCACTTCTCCCTCAGATTCTCTGTGTGGGAGATCTCAAAGGAGGCGACAGCCTGGTGGACAGTACATCGCCAGGTAACATGGTCAGCAGTAGTATCTTTTCTTCGGTGCCCCTCTGTCATGACGGCCATTAGAGAGTTCGCCATATAGGACTATCTTGGGCAGGTGATGATCCTCCATTCTGGAGACGTGCCCGATCCAGCATAGCCATGACTTCAGCAGCATGGCCTCGATGCTGGTGATTTCCGCCCGCTCAATGACCTCAACATTGGTGGCATAATCACTCCAGTAGACGTTGAGAATGGTGTGGAAACAGTGCTGATGAAAACGCTTGAGGAGTTGTAATTGGTGGCAGTAAATTGTCCAGGATTCAGAGCCGTACAGGAGGGTGGAAAGTACTACGGCTCTGTACACACTGATTTTTGTGCAATTTTTTAAGTGTCTGTTTTTCCAGACTCTGTTGTACAATCTGCCTAAAGTGTTGTTTGCTTTGGCCAGTCTGTTGTCTATTTCTCTGTCGAGTTTGGCATCTGATGTGATGGTACACCCCAGGTAGGTAAACTGGTGATGTTGGGACGGCGGTACTCTACCAAGGGGAGCTGGTTGGTGGAAAACTTTTTCAAGCTGACCTCGAGTCCGAAGAGCTGGGCAGCCTCTGCAAAGCAGGATGTGAGGCGCTGCAAGGCTGTTTCGGTGTGGACAACAAGGGCAGCATTGTCGGCAAAGAGGAGGTCTTGGATCAGTTGCTCAAAGGTCTTTTCGAATGTGATAGCGAATGTAGACAGCATCATCATCGTCAAGATCTTCGGTCGCCTGCTTGAGCATCATGCTGAAGAAGATGCTGATCAGAGTCGGTGCCAAAATGTATCTCTGTTTTATGCCATTCACGATGAGAAAGTGTTCTGAGAGGTTGTTATTTACTCTGACATGACCGCTCTGGTTCTCCTGCAACAGAACTATCATGTTGAGGAGCTTTGGAGGACAGCCGAGGTGATCCAAAATCGGCCAAAGCCCCTTCCGGCTCACTGTATCAAATGCCTTGGTCAGGTCCACAAATGTTACGTAGAGTCCCCTGTTTTGTTCACGACACTTCTCTTGCAGTTATCTGAGGACGAAGACCATATCCGTGGTACCCCTGTTTGCTCTAAAACCGCATTGCGTTTCTGGGAGGTGGTCTTCTGTGATGGAAGGTATCAGTCTGTTTAGGAGCAAATGGGCAAGGATTGTATGTGCGATGGAGAGCAGAGTGATTCTCCGGTAGTTAGAGCAGACTGACATTTCGCCCTTGTTTTTATACAAGGTAACAATGACTGCATCACGGAGATCCCGTGGGAATTCTCCTTGCTCTCAACAACAGACAAGGAGCTTGTGGAGTCTACTATGCAATGCTGGACGTCCATATTTCCAGATCTCTGGTGGGATCCTGTCGATTCCTGCTGCCTTTCCACTCTTCAACTGTTTTATGGCCACATTGAGTTCTTCCATAGAGGGAGGTTCATCCAATTCCATTTTGGCTGGCAGTTGAGGGATGTGAAGGATTACCGAGTCCTGAAGTACCCAGTCAGCTCTGAAGAGAGTTTGGAAATGCTCAGACCAACGGTTCAGGATAGATGCTCCATCCGTGAGGAGCGTCTGGCCGTTTGCATTATGCAGTGGACTCTGGGCATGGTGAATGGGGCCATACACTATCTTGAGGGCTTCATAAAAGCCTCTGTAGTCAGCAGCGTCTGCATACTGTGCCATTCTTACTGGGAGATTGGAACACCACTCGTTCTTTAAGATTCTAAGCTTATGCTGGAGGTTGCTGCAGATGTGATAGAAGGCTGCTCCCCTCAGCAGACAGGATGAGCGAGCCAAGTAGGCCCGAAGGGCTGATCTCTTCATCTCCAATAGTTCTTAGTACTTCTTCATTGTTTTCATCAAACCAATCCCGGCTCTTTTTAGTGGAAAACCCCAGGACCTCCTTAGATGTCTGCAGGATGGCTGTTTCCAGTTGATCTCAGAGTCGCTCAGGTGATGGGACTTCCTCTGGGCTGCTGACGTTTTTGAGGTTGGAGTGCAAGCTTGCCTGGAAGACAGGTCTCACTTCAGCTGATTGTAGTTTGCTAAGCTTGTATGTTTTCCTGGGTGGCACTCTTTTCCTTGGTTTGGGTTTGAAGTACAGTATATATATATATATATATATATATATATATATATATATATATATATATATATATATATATATATATATATATATAAATATATGGATACGTATATATATATATATACAAATATATATATATATATATAAATATATGCATATATACATAAATATATATATATATGTATATATATAAATATATATGTATATGTGTATAAATATATGTATATATATAAATATATATATATATTTAAATATATATATCTATATCTATATATATATGTGTATATATATATATATAAATATATGTATATATATAAATATGTGTATATATATATAAATATATGTATATATATAAATATATGTATATATATAAATATATGTATATATAAATATGTATATATATAAATATATGTATATATAAATATGTATATATATAAATATATGTATATATAAATATGTATATATATAAATATATGTATATATAAATATGTATATATATAAATATATGTATATATAAATATATATATCTATATCTATATATATAAATATATATATATAAATATATGTATATATAAATATATATATATAAATATATATATAAATATATATATATAAATATATATATTAATTTTATTTATACAAACATTAATGGCTACATATGTGCATACATGTTTCTGTAATCACCCACGTTGGGGGATTACGTCTTCAGGCCAAGAATTACCGTCGAAAGTGATATTTCACTTTCGACGGTAATTCTTGGCCTGAAGACGTAATCCCCCAACGTGGGTGATTACAGAAACATGTATGCACATATGTAGCCATTAATTTTTGTATAAATAAAACTAATATACCTGCTCTGTTCACTCATTGAGCACTATTTTGGTAGACACATGTTGTTTCATTCGATGTACTTCTAGGAAACTAAACTCTACTGACTATATATAATTATATATATATAAATATATATATATAAATATATGTATATATAAATATATATATATATATATATGTGTATATAAATATATATATATAAATATATATATATATAAATATATAAATATATGTAAATATATATATATAAATATATAAATATATGTAAATATATATATATATATAAATATATATATAAATATAAATAAATATATGTAAATATATATATATAAATATATATATATATAAATATAAATGAATATATATATAAATATATATATAAATATACATATATGAATATACATATATATATAAATATATATATATATTTATTTATAGATAGATATATATACATGAATATATATAAATATATATATAAATATGTATAAATATATATAAATATGAATATAAATATATATAAATATATATATATATAATTATATATATATATAAATATATATAAATACAAATATATATATAAATATATATATACATATATATATAACTATATATATATATATATATAGTTATATATATATGTATATATATAACTATATATATATATGTATATATATACATATATATATATAAATATATATATATATATATATATATATATATATATATATATATATATATATATATATATACTAGCAGAAGTACTCATCGTTGACTGGGTTCAAAAACAGCCTACAGAAAATCGACTCTGATTTATGAGAGTATGATAAGTTATGAAAAGGAAGGATTGTAAAGAGATAGCTTCGAATTTGGGGGTATCAAAACTAAAGCAAAATATTACGAAAGTAAAAATAAATAGGTAAACCCTATAATTTATTATACCATACCTGTTCACACCGAAACACTTATTACAATATTCTGTGGATTTATATTTAAAAATCTTGTTAAACTTTTTGACATATTTCCATTCTTTGGAGGTCATGCGCGAACGAACACACCATAATTTTATTATACCATATTTCTTCAAATTGAAACATAATTATCAAAGTATACTTACGCAGATAGATATGAAAAGTCTTTGTTAAAGTTCGTGCCTATTTCCATTCTATGGAGAACAGGCGCGAACACAGAGCCCATAATTTTATTACACCATCCCTATTTAAGTTAAAACATAATTATCAATGTATTATTATGTACATCTTTATCAAAAACACTTGTAAACGTTTTTTTTTAATTTTTAACTTTTTTATTTCCATACTTTGTGGATCAAGCGCGTACGCAGACCCCATAATTTTAATGAATCATCATTATGCCAGATCAAACATACCCAATCCTGTGTCTCGATACATCTTCTATCATTATATGTGATCAGTTTTCTGTAATAGTCAACCATATAGGAGCCTATTCGTGAACAGACACACACACACAGACGTTCAGCTTTATATCATATCTATAATATAAAGCTGAATGTCTGTGTATGGAAGTGAGTGAGTGAGTGAGTGTGTGTGTGTGTGTGTGTGTGTGTGTGTGTGTGTGTGTGTGCGTGTGTGTGTGTGTCTGGTCACGAATAGGCTCCTATATGGTTGTCTATTTTGAAAAAATAATTACATATAATGATAGAAGATGTATCGAGGATCAGGAATGGTAATGTTTTATCTAGCAGAACAGTGGTTCATAAAAATTGTGGGGTCTGCGTTCGTGCCTGGCCCACAAAGTATGGAAATAAAAAATGAAAAAAAAAACCCAAAACGTTTACAAGTGTTTTTGATATAGATGTACATAAGAATACTTTGATAAGTATGTTTCAACTTAAATAGAATGGTATAATAAAATTGTGGGGTCTGCGTTCGCGCCTTTACTTCATGGAAATATGGCACAAACTTTAACAAAGACTTTTCATATCTATTTGCGTAAGTATACTTTGATAATTATGTTTCAGTTTGAAGAAATATGGTATAATAAAATTATTGGGTGTTAATTCGCGCCTGACCTCCATAGTATGTAAATATGTCACAAAGGTTAACAAGGTTTTTTAAAAGGGGTGAGGGTCCACAATAATACCTTTACTTTAATCTTAATTCACGATAGTTTTTATTTATTTTTTTGAACTTTAGACAATTCTCGACACAAATATTGCATAACCGTTTTTTCCTTCTCCACTTGCACGTGGCACTCTTTCGAAAATAGATAAATAATAAAAAATAAGAACGTTACTTGTTATCGTGTCAAAAGAAGGAAAAGATCCTGCTCACGTGATTACATGTCTTTTTAAAAACATTTACATAACCTTTTTATTTTTATTTATATATCCGTTTAAGCTTTTTTGTCAGTTTACTAGAAGGAATTCAGTGTATTACAAACCTTTCTGCGTGTTCTTTACATTACAATAGTACAACCCTGAATCCGACGGTGCAATACTACACTGTTCAATACTATAAAACTGAAAGGAAGCTGTTCTGCTTGAAAAGGGCGGCATTTTCTCCTTATTCATATTTATATCGATTCTTTGCTTTAAAAAACTAAAATAATTACGTGTTTATTTTTTTTTAATAACCCATTTTGCTGTTTCGGATTATTTTACTAAAGTAAGTAAAGCTTCATTATTTTTCAAAACTGTTTTTGTTTCTTTGTTTTTCGATATTTCGTCGATATTATTTAGTAAGAGTGTTTAGCAGAAAAGCCAACAAACGACAACCCGAAAAAATAAATATACAAACAATAAATGTTACCATAATCAATAAAAGTTCAGTTCATGTTTTTTTTTTATTTGAAATAGTTTTTAATGCTCTTTACTCGAAATAATTTCAGCGAACCGAAATTAAAACGAAATTTGAAGCGATAATTACTTAAATGAATTTTTATATAAACTACACATGCCATAATCGAATATTCACAAAATAACGGAAAACATTAAAATATGTTTATAAATATTTCTTACATTGACGAAACTCTCTTAAATTGTTAACACAGAATGCTCAGGTGCCCCTCCTTCAAATTGAAAACAGGGCTCTCCATTTCAAAGTCGCTGCCATTTTGATTTTTCTATAAACCGGTTTGTGAGTTAATAAAATTTTTTTTTCTCACAAAATACTTAAAAATACAAACCAAGGGACTTTTCTACCATAAAAGTAACTCTTATTGACTATGGTAACATTTATTTCTTGTATATATATATATATATATATATATATATATATATATATATATATATATATATATATATATATATATATATATTATTATTATTATTATATTTTAACATTTTCTCTTTGTAAGGAAACATCATATTGTTGGTCACTCTTGGCTACGAATGGAAACAATGTTGATATAAAAAATATATTTTCGCGAAAATTATCTTTACTTTCATCATATTTTGCTTAGGGTAAAATTGTTGAGCATCAAAACCTATCTCTTTACAACCCCCTCCTTTTCATAACCTATCATACTTTCATCAATCACAGTCCATTTTTTGTAGGCTGTTTTTGAACTCGGTCAACGACGGTACTTTTACTAGTATATATACATATATATATATATATATATATATATATATATATATATATATATATATATATATATATATGAGCAAACAGTTAATGAAATATGTTAAAAAACACTTTGAAATGAGTTAAAAACATATTTAATCTGAAAAGGAAACACTAGATAAATGGATAGTCCTTAATCCGCGGAGTTTCGAAGAAATACTCTCCTTCTCATCAGAGGGTAGGAATTAGCAAAATGCGGGATCGGATTTTGCATGCAGAAGTATTTGATGAAACAACAAATAAGTCAAAGATCTTACTTGAAAACAAAATAAAATAAAATAAAATAACATATTTCATTAACTGTTTGCTCATATTATAAGCTCTATTTCCTATTTGGTATTATCGAGCTTTTATATCTAGCTGAGATCATTTTATAAATATTAATTCTTTAATATTTATAATTTACTTTAATTTTACCATCTTGGATCATTTTGGTAAATTCAATTGTAATTTTCATTTTATATATATATATATATATATATATATATATATATATATATATATATATAGTTTTGATCTCATTACTGTATATTAGGTTTCATATAATAATTGATAGAGAATTGTCGCTATAAGAATAAATACGTAATCTGGTAATCTGCATGAATTAAAATATATTTAAGCGTATCTTACGACTGGACAACGTGGAGCAGCCTCCTAGTATATATATATATATATATATATATATGTATATATATATATATATATGTATATATAAAAGTGTTCGTGTCTGTGTGTGTGTCTGTGTACATTTCCCTATGCAATAACTCTGTCAATTTTTAGTCTACAGTCTCGAAATTTTATATACAGGGTACTGAGATTTGGGAAAATCGATGTGATTGGTTTTTGGCCAGAAATTTGGCGATTAACGGATCAAAGTTCAACGATTTGACCTTTGAGAACTCTACAAAACTCCTCCCACAATTTTGGGTCTACGCATTTGAAATTCTAGATATAGGTTCGTTGGACATGGATCTAACTTATTTAATTGATTTGAGCCCAAAACAATAAATTTTAAGGGGTCATAATAGAGGTCAAAGTTTAAAAAAAAAATTGACCTCTGCGGTCTCTTCCAAATTACCCAGACAATTTCTGGTCTAAATATTTGAAATTTTACATAAAGGGTATTTAGAGATAGGGCAAGCTTTTTCATCAGTTTGGGTCGAAAATTTTTAGTTACCAATATATAAATGTATGTATGTATGTCTGTTTGCATGTCTGCCTTAAACTTTCAATAGAGGCGACGGATTTTACCAAAATCAGTATCGTTTTAAAGTGCTATCTTTCAGACGGTAAATATCGAAAAATTTGCTAAAAACATTAATATCTTCCCCTTCAACTAGGCACTTTTCTACAGGGGAGTCACTTTTTTCGCCGATATTTTTGAAAGTTATCCTCTCCTTTAGATTGTCTAGCCTTAATTTTAAAAAAATGTTACTTCAGGTTTGGCGGTGGTCGTAACAGCATGAACGTTAGGTTTTACCCCGTTCTTTTCCTCCTTTGCGGCACGGGTTCGAGCTTGCCTTCCTACTATCACTTTTTTTTTTGCTCAACATACACATTCAAACACCCGGGCAACGACGGGCTGAAATGCTAGTATATATATATATATATATATATATATATATATATATATATATATATATATATATATAACATTTCTCCTAGACTGTCTGTTTATCTGTTCATACCACTTTTCTCGGAAACTATTGTATCGATCTGATTGTAATTTTGTATGGACCTTTGTTATGATAAGGTGTAGGGAACTAAGTATTGTGGTATCCGTTCAATGTAAAGTTAGGACTTAATAAGAATTTTTAGTAATTAATAGTCTACAAAATGTGCACAAATTTAACCATATTCAACCATCAGTTTGACATAAAGCACACGTTCTAAGTCTACAGGCTACAACTATTGTCTATTTTTAACGGGATAAAAAGAATAGTGTAAATATGTTTAACGGGATAAAAATTATAGTATAAATATTTTTAATGGGATAAAAATTATAGTATAAATATTTTAACGGGATAAAACAGTATAGTATAAATATAATACTTATCAGGACCAAACTAAAATTCTAATGTCCACAATGTTGCTAGTATATTTTTAAGTGCTGTTGACTTCCATGTTTTATTGTTCAGTCAATGATGCTCCTTTATCTCAATCAACAACCGACTTCTTTATTGGCCTTCTCCAGGGTCATTTCTGGAATTCATTTGTGTAAATATTTATACCTATTTCCTGCCGGAGTTTAAATAATTGCATTGAATACACAGATGATTGAATCGACCAAAGAAATTATGCTGCTTTTAGACTATAGTTACTCAACTTGAAGAATATTGTCCATAGATCCACCCACGTATTTTATGGATTCTGAATTTCTGGCAGAATCGTTGATGCTAGAAAGAATTTCTTTGCTCAAATCCTTATATTAGGAAATCCAAGCGTATGTTTTATAATTTTTCACATATTTCTTGGACTAATGGCAATGGGTCAGATTAGTAACATATGATTTGTTGCTAATGAATATTAAGGAATTGCATTTAAATCTATGATAAAGATTTGAAATGCATACATGAAGTGATATACAAATTAAACATAACATTCTCACTAGTGTACTTGTGGCATACTAGATCTGTCTTCATTATTTTTATGTTAGGATTTTGACAGCTTCAATAACTGGTTCTTATGCAAGTACACACCAGTAAGCGTAGACAGTAAAAGAAAGAAAAAAAAGAAGAATACAGTCTACTTAAACATGTGCTCTAGTTTTAATACACTTAAGTAAAATTAACCATCAGACAAAATTTCCAAAAAATGTTAAAACATATTTTAGCAATTTTCAAATTTAAATACACGATATATATATATATATATATATATATATATATATATATATATATATATATATATATATATATATATATATATATACTCGGGTTTTTTTATTCAAAAGTAATGGACTAATGAATTCAACGAGGTTATTAGATAGTGCTCAATAAAAAGAGCTGATAATACTTGTTTATTGTTATATAAACATGCGCACATCCCACTGCTACAAATAGCCACTTGTTTCAATCAAACAACAGATATCATCAGGCAGCGACTTGACTATTCAAAAGTTCAATGAATAATGGATTTTTATTTTAGGTAGGAACTCTTTAAAAGTTGGAGTTAAAAAACTTAAAACACAGAACTTTAATTATAAGATGTAAAGAGGGAGGGGCAATTTAAATAAAGTTAAAAGATTATAATGGAGAGAGAGTGATTAAGAATAGAAAAAAAGAAATAGAGAAAGAAAATAAATAGAGAAAGAAAATAGAGAGAAAAAAATAGTCAAGTCGCTGCCTGATGATATCTGTTGTTTGATTGAAACAAGTGGCTATTTGTAGCAGCGGGATGTGAGCATGTTTATATAACAATAAACAAGTATATATATATATATATATATATATATATATATATATATATATATATATATATATATATATATATATATATATATATTGTCTTGCTTAGAATAATAAAAATTCTTTGATATGAAATTCATTTCAATGAGAGTTTTTTGAAATTCATTGAATTACAATTTAATTTATTTGCTCTATCTTGCATATCGAGCAATTCTTGTTTAGATGGGATAACTTATAGAATATTACTGCCAGTAATATTTTGTAAACCTTACAATCTCACGTTTCCATAACAACTGATTGTTAAAAAAAAAAACCCTATTCCGAAGTGTGTGTATATATATATATATATATATATATATATATATATATATATATATATATATATATATATATATATATATATATGGATGTTCGGTCTAAAAGCAGATTCCATGATATTATTGAAGCAAGTATTTAAAAAAAAATTTTTTTTTTTACCTCATTTTTATTTTATAAAATAAAGTAACATATTAACTTTACTGTTTATGGATGTCCGGTGCAAAAGCATATTCCATGATATTATTATAATAATTAACACAAAAAATAATAATCGGATTGGATTGTTTGGAAAATTGAACTTAAGACAAGTTGTGATAGATCTTTGTATAGGTCTTTGTTTTCAGTTACATCCTTGATAAGCGATAATTGGAATTGATAATTGGGTCCTATTGCCCACATATATATTGGAGTTAAATGTGAATAGTGTCTTGAACTTCTTTGAAAAGTATGGAAATTAATTTGAATTTTCGGTTAGCATATCTATTTCTATAACATCTAAAGAAATAACACAGTTTCTCTCTTGTGTGTGTGTGTGTATATATATATATATATATATATATATATGTGTGTGTGTGTATATATATATATATATATATAATATGTACATAATATAATATATATTTATTATATAATATATATATATATATTGTTGTGTCGTGGAACAACAGTGAAAATAAGAACAATCAAGTCGAGGTTCGGTTAAGGAACAAGTGTATTAACAGTAATGTACAAAGATAGGAAAGCGTGTATATCTGCTGGGCACTCGGCTAGCAGTTAAAGTGCAGTCGCATCTCTCTCACCGGTGTTGGAATTATTAGCGCTATTTATAGTGCTAATCGGTGTAAATTCCTCTGTTCAAGGAAGGCTGGTATAACAATAATATAATATAATATATATATAATATAATATATATATGTGTGTTGTTTAAAGTTAGCAACAGGAAAGGGGGGAAAACCAAGATCAAATGAACAGAAGTCTTACCGCGTGTGTGTCGGGCGAAGGTTGGGCGAAAGAGAGAGAAATCAAGATGGCGCCCATAGGTTAAAAATGTGTGCACTGGCGGAAGTCACGGAAAATCATGTGAAATTATGCGGGAAGAATGTATAAATGGAGTTGACAGGTTAGATCAGAGAGAGAGACAGACAAAGTGTGGTGCCAGTAGTGATATCAAACTCGGCGGTTGTTTGGATTGAAAAGACGAATTTTTTTGTATTTTGCTGTACTAAACTAGAAACATTTCAAGCTATTTCGGCAATGGCTACCGGCTTGAACAACATGATAAAGCCGTTCAATGGTGAAGGCGATGTAGTGGCTTGGTTAAAGAAAGTCGACCCAGTGGCAAAGCTCCAAAAGAGTGGGGATGTTGCCACAGTGATACCATTGTTCCTGGAGGGTGACGCGTTGGCCCTATATTTGGAGCTGAGCTCCTGTGAACAGGGGAAGCTGAGACGATCATAGCCAGATTGATCCAGGTGTTTGCGGAAGGGCCATTTGAGGCATACAAAAAATTAAAAGAGAAGAGGTGGACAGGAAAATCCGTCGATGTGTTTGCAAATGAAATCAAATGATTGGTGGAACTGGCAGGAATTCGGAGACAGGTTGCGAATCATGTAGCAAAGATGGCATTCATTACCAGGTTCTCGGAGGAGATTTCGAAGAGGCTGCAGCAGGTGCCAGGTATCGAGACGTTGAAAGTGAGTGATCTGCTTCCAACTGCAAGAATATTAGTAAGCAGCCAACCCTCTGGGGCCATAGGAATGGTGGCAACAGCATGGAAGGATGAGAGCAAAAGCTACCCAAGACCACGAGGTGCATGTTTTGAATGTGGGGGCCCGCACCTGTGGAGAGACTGAAGGAAGTTCTTGGAGAGGACTGTGTGCTACAGGTGTAATCAGAGTGGTCACATGGCAGTTAACTGCAAGAGTCCGGGAAATTGTCAAGGAGGAGCCAAAGCGCCAGCAGCTGCCCCGACTTAGGAATAATAGCGCACTCACAGCAGATGCCCAAGCGTGAAATTGTGGTGGAAGGACAAGAAGCTGTGACCCTGATCGATACTGGCTGTACCACTACCATGGTGCATACTAGCCTTGTCAGAGGATGGAAAGGGAAGGGCGAAGTAGTGGCATTCGATGGGTCACAAGTGAAATGTCGAGGGAGAGGGACTGTCACAATTGAAATCAAGGATCACCGGATGAGAGTCCATGTGGTTGTCACTGATCGCCTGGTGCCTGGCGTCCAAGCGATTGTCAGAATGGATGTAATATGCCGACTCGGAGGTGTCACAGTCGGCAGGAATGGCATGAGGTTCGGACCAGCCGGATGCGCAGTAACAGAGTAGGTCAATGAAGGAATCAAACAGGTTCGAGAAAAGAAATGGATATCAATCAGTGATCCGGATTTTAAAGCGGAATTCGATGGGAATCAGTGGACAGTGGAGTGGGCATGGAAGAATGAACCACCTACGTTAGCAAACAGGGTGGCATGTTACGATAACTCGCTTAAAGGAGGAGCAAGAAAGGATTTTGAATGAGAAGTGGACAGATGGATCGAGGAGGGAATACTGTTGCCGTGGACGAATGACGTTGAATCGGGCATCTTGCCATTAATGGCCATTCTGCAACCAACAAAAGGAAAGGTCAGACCAGTACTAGATTTTCGAGAATTGAACAGACACGCAATGAAACCATCAGAGAATGGAGGCAAATGAATGGTCGATCTAAAATCTGCCTATTTGCAACGCTGCGTTGCCAAGAAACTCTGGAAGTACCAGTTGGTCAGATATAAAGGCAGAACCTACTGCCTTACTAGGGTGGGGTTCGGGCTGAACTCAGCACCCAAGATCATGTCGACCATTCTAAGGAAGATTCTAGAAAAAATGGGGAAGGAAGATGGCGCTATGAGCTCATATATCGACAACATCCTCATGAATGAAACTCTTGTGATTGTAGAGGAGGTCATGGTTCACTTAAAGAAGTTCGGGTTGGTCGCTAAGGCACAAGAAGAATTGGATGGGGGAGCGGCTTTGGGACTAAAGTTGAAACGAAACGCATCGGGAGGCCTGAAATTTCGAAGGGGAAACGAGATCCCACAAATGAAAGAAGAGCTCAATAAGCGGGAACTTTTTTCGATATGCGGAAAGCTGATTGGGCATTAACCCATTGCCGGCTGGCTTAGGCCAGAATGCAGCTACATCAAGAGGCATGCCAAAGGTAGAGGATGGGATGATAGAGTGGGAGGAAGAACGACTGCTTTGATTGAAGAAGTCCTAAAAGAAGTGGAAAAGCAAGACCCAGTTCGCGGAACGTGGAACGTGCCGCAAACATTAGATGGAGTCGTGTGGTGTGACGCAAGCAGAATTGCAACAGGGGTTGTCTTGGAAGTGGTTGGAGTGGTTGCAGAGGATGCGGCCTGGCTATGGAAGAAGGATGATGCTAACCACATTAATGTAGCAGAAATGGATGCAGTTACCAAAGGAGTTAATCTGGCATTAAAATGGGGACTACGCAATATCTGTGTGAAAACAGACTCTGCCACTGTGTTTGCTTGGATGAAATCGATGATTTCACATGACAAAAGGATAAGAACAAAAGGGGCAGCAGAGATGCTAGTGAAGCGCAGGCTCGGGATGCTGGCTGAGCTGATGCAGGAGTTTTCTTTGAAGCTGCACGTAATCAAGGTTGCCTCCGAGAAGAATAAAGCGGATGATCTCACAAGAGTGAGAAAAAGCTGGCTTGTGCCAATAAAAGAGCATATTGCTGAAGTGACTCATCTGGATAGATCTTGGGTGCAAGAGTTACACAATCTGCACCATATGGGGGTAGAGGGAACATTGTACCTGGTGAGAAAAGTTGATCCGAGTGTCCCAAAGAAACAAGTGGAACAAGTGGTCAGGACTTGTGACAAGTGTCAGTCAATTGACCCTGCTTCAAGGGCGCATGAAGCTGGAGAACTAGGCGTAACTGGGATCTGGGAAAGACTCACAGTTAGTATCACCCATTACAGGGGTGGAGTTTATATGACGATGGTCGACTGTGGCCCCGGGTATTTCGCCCTATAGAAAAGGCTGCGAGGTGAAACAGGCAGTGAAATAGCAGCAGCCCTTGACATGGTGTTTCTGGAGCGCAGTCCAGTGGAAGAGCTTCTAACCGACAATCGTACTGCTTTTAGATCGGCAGGAGTTGCGGATGTGCTAAAAAAATGGAATATCCGTCAATTCTTTAGAGCTGGCTATAGATCCAGTGGCAACGGGATTGTAGAAAGAAACCATCGGACAATAAAGGCAGTGGCAGAGAGAGGGAACACCTCGCCTGAGCAAGTGGTCTATTGGTACAACATGTCACCTAAATCGGGCAACAGCAAGGGACAGTTCCACACCTGTCAATATTCAAATACTCTTGGAGGCATCCTAGGGTTAAGCTGGCAAACAGTGAGACGGAGACAATAGGGACCATCAAACTCGGTGACGAAGTATGGGTGAAACCTCCAGGGGCATGATGTACCACACAGTGGAGCAGAGGACGCATAACTGGGAATAATACTAGCAACAACGTTGCGGTAGATGGAGTATCGAAACACATTCTTGACATTAGGCCAGTGGAAAATGAAACGATGGAAAGCGACGTGCAGCAGGAGAATGGCGAGACACTGCAGAGACCAAGTAGAGAAAGACGACCGCCACAGTGGATGAGGGATTATGAAATGTGATCCAGAGATCAGGAAGGCATGTTGTTTAAAGTTAGCAACAGGAAAGGGGGGAAACCCAGATCAAATGAACAGAAGTCTTACCGCATGTGTGTCGGGTGAAGGTTGGGCGAAAGAGAGAGAAATCAAGATGGCGCCCATAGGTTTAAAAGGTGTGCACTGGCGGAAGTCATGGAAAATCATGTGAAATCACGCGGGAAGAATGTATAAATGGAGTTGACAGGTTAGATCAGGGAGAGAGACAGATAAAGCCTGGGCCCAGTAGTGATATCAAACTCGGCGGTTGTTTGGATTGAAAAGACAAATTTTTTTTGTATTTTGCTGTACTAAACTAGAAACACTTCAATATGTATATATGTATATATATATATATATATATATATATATATATATATATATATATGTATATATGATATATAATATAATATATATGCATATATGTGTATATATATATATATATAATATATATGTATATATGATATATAATATAATATATATGCATATATGTATATATATAATGTATATATATATAATATAATATATATGTATATATATATAATATAATATATATATATATATACAGTGCCACGCAAAAGTATTAGATACATTACATTTTTCTTCATAACTTTAATTAGGGTTCAAGATTTTACCTAAAATTTGGTCAGTATATTCCTATTACTATTCTAACTAATATTTGGGGTAGTAATTACAAAATTAAAGTTTAGAAAGTTTATATTAAAGGAAAAATATAAATCAACTAACACATTCAGATACGGATACATTGATTTAATATTTGGTTGCATAGTCTTTATTGCATTCAACAGCTTCCAATCGCTTTCTATAGTTGCACACATGTTTTTTTTTTGCAAAGATATGCAGGTATTTGTGCCATTCTTCTTTGTAGAACTGTTCTAGTTGTTGAATATTTTGTGGATTCCTCTTGTGATCATTGATCTTCAATATTTTCCACAAATTTTCAATTGCGGTGAGGTCTGGAGACTGACTGGACCAAATAAGAACGTCAATTCTGTTATTCCCAAGCCATTCTTTGGTTAGTTTGGCAGTATGCTTGGGATCATTGTCCTGCTGAAACACGAAATTGCTATTATGTCCCAACAAATCAGCAAATTTCTCGAGGTTTTTCTCCAAAATCCCCCTGTACATACGTCCATTCTTTCTAGCATTGATTATTTCTAGTTTACCAGTACCTTTGGATGAAAAATACCCCCATACTATAATCGAACCACCGCCAAACTTTACCGTAGGAATGGTATTCTTTTTGTTATAGGCGGTGCCAGTTTTACGCCATACATGTGTTGCTGTTTTTCTTCCAAAGATTTCGATTTTCGTTTTGTTTGACCAGATTACCTTGTTCCAAAATGCTTGGGGTTGTTCCCCATATGTTTTAACATAATTCAAACGTGATCTGACATGTTTAAGCTTCAATAATGGAATTTTTCTTGGAGACCTTGATACAAAACCTGCACAAATTAGAACTCTACTGGTTGTATCCTTGTTCACATTGATCTCAGTTTCTCTGAGGTCAGTTTGAATTTCACCACGAGTAAGAAAAGTTTTTTTTTGTACCTTTCTGCTTACCCAGCTTGATTTTTTTTTTTTATTTAATTTCCTTGGCCGACCACATCTTGGAAGATTTGTAACAGCTTCACCAGGGTTTTTTTTAACTTTCTAATAACGTTTCCAACTGTAATAAGTGCTAGATTAAGTTCCCTTGATATTATTCGATACCCTTTTCCTTCTTTGTGCTTATCAATGATTTTTTGACGAATGTCTATTGACAACACTTTAGTTTTAGGCATTTTTATAAATGAACTGGTTGACTTTGAAGGAATGAGCCCAAACTGGAAGAATTTTATAAAATTATTTTAATATAAAGCTCTCTGATTGGTCAGTGATAACTCGTTTGCATTATCGCAATACGCTAAGAAAAAGTCATTTAAATTTATTTCAGAAAAAGAATGTTTTAAAAGTGTATCCAATACTTTTGCGTTTGTTAATTCATATTTTCCTTGAATATAAACTTTCTAAACTTTGATTTTGTAATTACTACTCCAAATATAATTTTAAATAGTAATAGGAATATACTGACCAAATTTTAGGTAAAATCTTGAAGTCTAATTAAAGTTATGAAAAAAAATGTAATGTATCCAATACTTTTGCATGGCACTATATATATATATATATATATATATATATATATATATATATATATATATATATATATATATATATATATATATAATCTTAAAGATACCACTTTACAAGGAATAGGCACTCATATTGTTGTTGTTGCCCATTTTCACAATGTTACGCTTTTATTGGCAAGAACTTGCATACTGCTGTTTCGGTCTAATGTTGACGTGTATGTATATAATAGTTCATTAATTATAATTTCCCACAACTAGACAATCGCATCAGCGCATAGAAAAAACATATTTTCAAAGTTTTCAGATTATAAGAACAGGATTCTCATTTTATAATAAAATACACTTGGCTTTAGCCTCCCATTAAAGAGATGCAAAAGTCAAGGGTACTTTATTATAAAATGTTAATAATGTTTGCTTGGCGTATTACATATAGTTTGTAGATAAAAGAAAGTGAATATCTGTAATGTTAATAAGAGTCTTGTTCATAGGATTTGAAAACTTTAGAAAATTGTTTTTAATATGCGCTGATGAGATGTCCCAGTTGTGCAAAATTACAATGAATGAACTATTATATACTTGTATACCAACATTGTGTCTAAACAATTGTACACAAGTTTTAACCAATAAATGCCTAACATTTTGAAAGCAACAATATGAGTACCTGTTCCTTATAAAATGGTATCTTTAAGAAATATTTATAGCTTTATTATTGCACTATTTAAATGAGAACTTTGTGTTATTTATATGTGACTGCTATCCCAAGTAATATAAATTATGTACAAACATATATACGTATATGAGAGACGTTCCAAAAGTAATACCTCTTTTTTTTTTAAATTTCGTCCGAATGTATTAGATAGAATTGCAAATTGCATTGTTATGATGACTGAACTCATGCATTCATGACCTGAAAGTTTCATCTCTGTTGCAGTTATGACAGTGTGAAACTATAAGAAAACAATCCCTGTCATGGATGTGCATCAGAAGTTGAGATGTATCATTGAATCTCTAACAAAAGTGCATTGAGAATGATGGTGACTATGTGGAAAAATAAATTGTTGAGAACAAATGGTCGCTCGTTTTAAGTGTACCACTCTCGTCTTTGTAGCTCTTCAACTTCAAATTACGAACGTTTTCGTTCCTTTTCAAGAGCATCATCAGTTGAAAGCCAAATGATGTACTGCTGAGTTTCATTTGAGTCTCACCTGTAAATGCTCTGTTATCTTTGTTATGTTTGTTTAAATATTTATTTATTTATTTATATAGCACTTCTACAACAGGCTGATACATGTGTCTAGAAAAGAGATCTTTAAAATGCAACTGTTGATTGAGATTAAAAACAAAAAAATTATTGACAAAGCTATCAACATTGGCTGGTAGATTCAAGTTAAATGTGCCAAAAGTCCAAGTATTTTATGTTAATTTCTTCAGTTCATATTAACTGAAAGGCTGCCACTTACAAAGCAAAATTGATATTCATACAATTTACATAATTACTATTTTCAAATGAAACACTCTATGAATATCACAGAAATAAATGCTTCCTTTGAAAAAAACATTTGAATTTTAAATGTGCAGATGCGTAAGACCTTATTAATACTATATTGTAATTTTATACTGAAAGTTACTTTGTTCTTCTCTATGATGTGCTATGTACGGATAACAATCTGATAGAAATCAACTCATTATGATATAGCTTATACTTTAAGAGATGAGGTGAAGAGGATATTAAATTTTTGTTCAATTTGTTTTTTATTTTTTATTTTAAAATTTCAATTTGTTTTTTATTTTTTATTTTAAAATTTCTTCTAACCTAATACTTAATTTTGAAACAAGTTCAATATGCAAATAATGATTGATATACTGTCCTCCTAAAGCACGCGCGCACACACACACACGCCTGATTAAAGACTATACAATTTTAGCGTTTCGTAATTTTTTTAATTACTCTTTCGACTTTGCAAGCGAGTTTTCAGCATTCTGGTAGTAATTTGTGAAGTATTACTCGAGAGTTCTTTAATCAGTCGTCCGGAGCGCTTTCGGTCGTTATGATTGTATTCAGGAGTGGGTTTGTTTTTCTTTAGTTATGTTGTTGTTTTTTTTTTTGTGTGTTTAATTACTGTCTCATTGCATATGTGGTTAAGTATTATAATTCCAGACATTGCAACTACTATTAATAGCTTGATATGATTTAATTGTCTAGTTTTCAGAAACAACTTTTAGTTATTTTGACCATCTATAACTATAAAACTCTGACAGAAATTACTAACACACTAGCAAAGGCATCGACTTTGAACCAAATACTAATTTTTTTATTTTATAAAATAAAGTAACATATCAACTTTACCGTTTATGGATGTCCGGTGTAAAAGCATATTCCATGATATTATTATAATAATTAATGCAAAGAATAATAATCGTATTGGATTGTTTGGAAAATTGTACTTAAGACAAGTTGTGATAGATCTTTGTATAGATCTTTGTTTTCAATTACATCCTTGATAAGCGATGATTGGAATTGATAATTGGAACGTATTGCCCACGTATATACTTGGAGCGAAATGTGTCATGAACTTCTTTGAAAAGTATGGAAATTAATTTGAATTTTCGGTTAACATATCTAGTAGTATTCTTTGAAACTCCACGGAATAAGGACTTTGTAAATTGTTCTTTGAAGTATTTAGTCGAACAATAAATTTTGATTGTAAAGTTCAACTTACAGTTTTAATTTTGTTTTTCTCTCTCTCTATATATATATATTTGGCTGTAATCAGTTAATAAAAAAAAAATGATAAGCACATAAGTGGGTGAAAAAATGTGTAACTTACTATTTCTGTGTTGAATGATTATTGTGCCCCTAAACAGGGTCATAAAGAAAGACAGGTTTAGGCAAAAAGAATATATTGTACAAGAAATTGAATACAAAGCAAGGTTTTAGGTATTTCTGATTGTGAAGTTAGACAGTCTGAAGTTTCGTGTTAGGTCGCGATATTTCCTCACGGTGTGTGTGTGTGTGGGGGGGGGTTATGATTTTAGAAAAGTCCAGTATAACTGAATGGGTATTGGGTAAGTCCCCATAAAAATTATTTGAACGATTTTAGAAGTAAAGTAAATCTCCTCTCTCTCTCTCTCTCTCTCTCTCTCTCTCTCTCTCTCTCTCTCTCTCTCTCTCTCTCTCTCTCACACACACACATATATAACGTATATACCATTCACTGGAAAAAGCGGGAGAGGGCAGAGCGGTAGCTGTAGATATATCTAAGGCTTTTGACAGGGTATGGCATGAGGGTCTCCTCAGGAAGATTAGATCATACGGTATCACTGGTAGAATACTTAACATAATTAAATCCTTCTTAGATAAGAGAAAAATCCAAGTTGTCCTCGACCGTCGTACATCTAAACAATATGATATAAATGCGGGAGTGCCCCAGGGATCTATCCTTGGACCTCTACTGTTCCTGATATTCATAAATGACCTCCCCGACAAAATTGCCTCTGAGATGGGTATATATGCTGATGACACCACACTCTATAACAGGCATGACAGGAAAACAAATGAACATATATCTAAAGTAATGGCAGAAACACTAGAGGATGATCTCCAATCAGTAGTGGAATGGGGACAAAAATGGATGGTCATGTTCAATGCCGCCAAGACTAAACTGGTTTCATTCAATAATTACAAGAAACCTTCTCTACCACCTATAGCAATGGGTAACGACTCTTTATCTGAGAGTACGTCTTTCAAGCTCCTTGGCCTAACGTTCACAGGAAAAATGAGTTGGAACAATTACATCGAGGGCATTGCCAGGGCCGCTGCAAGGAAGGTGGGCTCTCTCTACCATGCTAGAAAACTACTAACACCCGAAAGTATCCTGTACCTCTATAAGGCAACCATTCGCGCATGTATGGAGTATTGCTGTCATATTTGGGCTGGTGCATCGGCTACTAGTCTCTCGCTCCTTGACAGGGTTCAAAAGAGAGTCGCAAATCTGATAGGCCCTAAACTGGCATCTAAGCTTCAGCCTCTGTCCCATCGACGAAACGTTGCATCCCTCTGCCTGTTCTACAAGTATTTTAATGGTGAATGCTCTGATGAACTGCAAGCACGTGTGCCCCCATGACGTGAACACCCTCGACAGACCCGACAAGCTGCAAAATCCCACCCCCACACTGTAGAGATCCCTAGATGTAAAAGATCTTTCTACTCCGGTAGTTTCTTCCCCAGAACCGCTAGACTTTGGAATTCCATTCCAGGTCACTGCTTCCCCAACTGTACTGACATGCAGAAGTTCAAGTGCAACGTGAACCAACATCTTGCTGCCCAAATCCCTACATAGTACCCCAGTAGTTGTTTCCCCTGATAGTAGCCCCCTACACCAAAGTGGCAATGTGCCTTGTTTGGGATGAAAATGTAATAAAAAAAAAAAATAAAATATATATATATATATATATATATATATATATATATATATATATATATATATATATATATATATATATATATATATATAACCCTGGGATAAGGTATTAAAAATTAGTAATAAAATACAGTACAGTATATAAATACACATGTATATAATCAAATAATATGAATAGCACCATAAGACGCGGCAAATACCGTAACCAGGGACAGAAAAACATCATATTCCACATTGTAACCTGAAAAAAAAACCGTATCTTAGCTGTATCCAAGGGTTCTACTGTGTGTGTGTATATATATATATATATATATATATATATATATATATATATATATATATATATATATATATATAAAATACAGACAGATAGATAGAACTACTAGTCTTTCATTACTTAAGTGCTTATAATAGACATGGTAATCAGGTAAGCCTTTGTATTTAAATATATCTTTACATTTAGTGAAACATACGGCAAAAATATACGGCACAATCACGTTGACACATCGGTTCTTGCCAGATCACCGAAGTTAAGCAACATTGAGTCTGACCAGTACCAGATGGGTGACCATTTGGGAAGGCGAGGTGCTGTATGTACGACGAGGTAAAATACTAGGTTGAGAAACTGGTGAAGTCCATCCTTCTCTCGAGGGTAGAGGAACTCTCTTAAGCCATGGTAGGCACCCCGTCTAGTAATAGCGTCATGATAAAAAAAATACCCTTGATAGCCCTGGCGAAGCATCAAGTATTCAGCTACCGACAAGATTTGAATTACACTACAAACTCGTGTAGTGAATTCAATCTCGCCTGTGGCCGCGTTGGATAGATGATGAATAGGGCTAGGACAAGACTATATTCTTTTCATTGTTTTGACTCTCGAGTGTGTATCCAGTGATATCCTATATGATTTTATAGAAAGTAATGTGGTTCTCGGTTGATTAACAGTATCTAACTATGTCGGATATATACTCGAGAGTCAAAACAACGAAAAGAATATTCTGTTGTCACAGCCTTAATGATGAAACATTTTGATTTTCACTATTTGTATACGCACATGGTCTGTTCAAAGCCTTAATCAAACTTATAAAATTATAAGATAGATTGGTTTGTAAACACCAGACGAAATTAATGAAGCTCATTTTCAAGAAAGAATATTTTTTATGAAATTTCTCTTATTAAAGTGTTTACAAGAAATTTTATTTTACATAACTGTTTTTAGTTATTTCAATTTGATAATTATGCTATTTTTTTTATATTGGCCTAGTGATTATTTTTCATTAAGTAATCTCATTGTTTTTTTTGTTATATTACTTTATTTATTTGGGTCTGATATCTTTTTAGTCTTAATTATATTTAATTGGGTCTGATATCTTTTTAGTCTTAATTATATTTTGTTTTATTTTTTTCTTGTGTCTAGAATGCAAAGTGTGGATAGGCGTTCAAAAACTGAAAGCCTAATTCCTCCATTTTAGACACCGCACTTTAAATAAAATGATATCAGAAAAATCAATAATGATTCGCTGGTTTTACCAGATTACCAGCGTTATAATAACATTTCTTTTTTTTTTTTTGCAAGTTTCAAAGAAGTTTGGTAGCTCAAAATCGCAGCATACCATTTTTGGGGCACTTAAGAAAGCATAATGACGAATAATCAAGTGTCTACGCACCATATTACGTAATACAGCTTTTCTAAAGGAAGTAATCACTGTTCATTTCATAAGTAATAAACCTACAAATCAATATTTAGAGCTCTAAACCTCAAACTCATCGCTTGCAAGCTAAAAGTTGCTCAGTGACATAAAAAAGAAAATGTTTGATACTTAAATTTAAATTAAATTAACACTTTTAAGGCCTCAAACCTCGAAATCCATCTAAGGACGTACACAGTATTAACACCAGCATGACACACACATACGCTTCCTGAAGAAGAATCTTTTATGATTCGAATTCGAAAGAATTTTATTTCAATGAACGAGTATGTTTATTAAAAAAATCTTGCACTTGTCTGATCTTTAAAAAAAAACCCTTTAAATTAGATTAAAATATTTGGCAATGTTTTTGAGGTTAAGTACGGTTGTTATTTACGTGTATCATGTTTTAAATAGTCAGTTATAATCTCCCTTATCATAATTATACTAGTTCTTTTCATAGGAACTCTTCAGTAACATCACATCACCCTCTTTCACATCACAGCCAGCATCCAATTCAATATAGAAATATAATCTAAAAAGATTATGTCCATATTTGGAAGTACATGTTAGCCTAGGTTAGTCTTGCTGATTCTTGTATCAAATGTGGGCCCACAACAACAACATAAATCACCATAAAAATAAATTGCTTTTGTTCTTTTTCATCCCCTGCTCCACCTTGAATATTTGTAGATTTATTTGCACTAGACATGCGTTATGTAACCCTTTAATGGCGATTATGGATGCTCCTCGCTTCTCAGAACCAGAGCGACACTGTTTCCGGTTTCTTTTTGCAGACAAATAGCTTGGACATGTTCGTACTTGAAAAAAGGAGACAACGATGACTGTTCATCTTAAAACATACTTTACTAGCTGTATCTACCCGGTGTTGCTCGGGAGTCTTTATTTACTTCCGTTGTTGCTTTACTCATTGCCTTTTGTCTTGTTTTTATATTATTTATCGCTTATCGGATTATCAACCCTGTTGACCTTGAATCCTATGCAGCCGACTGGGACTCCTGGAGGGTTAAAGTCCAGAAATGTGTCCGACTGAGCGAGGAGAGAAGAGATGAACTGAGAGGAGGAGAAGAGAGGCAAGTGCAAAAGGACAGCATCAGCAGCAGCATCGGCAGAGCATGACAGAGGGTATCCCTGTGGGAAGTGCAACAGAATCTGCCGTTCCCGCATCGGTCTGCTCAGTCACAGCAATAGTTGCCACCACTCATGACAACCTTCAGGCGCGATTTGCCATCGTCTATCGAAGGATGCCAACAATATTATTTGTATTATTTGGACTACTGTTGAGTATTAATTGCACAACGCTTGTCGGATTAATTTGGGGGAGGGGGTATTTACGTTTAGAGGGAACCAGTGTTATTAGTACTGATGTAACCCCTGACTTTATCCAGGGTTATCTTGTCAAACTCGAAGATCTTCCTGTTAATTTCAGTCTTTAGTATTGGTGTTACTAAGAATACAATTGCACATTACTTAAGACTTCTACCTGGTCATGGTTGATGGAATACACACATGCTACCACCATAAATTAAATAAATGGTTCCATTAAAATTTCTGTGCAGATTCCCGAGTTCAGCAGAAAGTTTTTCAAATTCAGCAAAGTACACCTAAAGAAAGTTGGAGGTTATATAGGCCCAAACATTGTGGAATAACACTCAAGATGAGAACAGTAGTCCAAATGATACAAATCTCAAAAATTCAGAAACTTTTTATTTTGGTTTTTGTATACTGAGTTACCACAACGCTAAAAACCATTCATCCATGTACTTGTTTTACAAGTAATTTAATGGAATGGGCTCTGGCGAACTAGTAGCATTGGTTCCCCCAAAATGTAACGCAGCAAAATTTTACGCCTTTGGACTTGTGGGTCGGTGCCGAGTCCTGTTACCGTACCTAGAGCCTGCCAGTGGCCGCCTAATTGCACCACGAGATTACCTCCAGTAAGTAT